>NW_023994046.1:52500-652500 GCF_015586225.1 Lucilia sericata
TGGAGTTTATTCTATAGAAAATTATTGTGTTTCTTAAGTAGTTCTAAGGTTAAAATGTTTGTTAAACGGAACTGAAAATTTCGAAGTAATTAAATATCGAGGGTATTGAAAGTTATAAATTATCGAGTTCGTTTAGTGAAAACCCCAATATATTCACCCCTATTCTGCATTTCGATTACGTTTTCGTACTCAGTTACGCTACGATCGAAAATTGGTATTCTAAGAAAAAACGGAATCGTAAGAAAAAGAAGAAGAAATTCCATTTTATTTTATTGCTTTACGATTGTGTATATTCTGCATTACGATCGTAACTACGTTTTTCTAAGTTGTTATTTTAGTGACTGAGCTTGGAATCGAAATTCAGAATGCTAAAGTTGCCAAACGGAGAAAATTTCGATTCGAATTGAAATGCAGAATAGGGGTGATTATAATCGAATAGTCATTGTGACCTCGGTAAAAAAAAAAGATAAAATATAAAACTTGGAACTAGTGACATCGTTATCTCTTCTGGAGTTTATTTTATAGAAAATTTTGTTTCTTAAGAACATACTTAGTTCTAAGGTGCAAATATTTGTTAATAGGAATAGAAAATCTCTAAGTAATTAAATATCGGCAGTATTGAAAGTTATTAATTATCTAGTTCAGTGTTTTGTTTAAATTTTATTGAAATAGAAAGAGTCCGATAAAAGAGTCTTGTCGATACAAGAATCGCCTAAAAATTAACTATTTTGAACTAAATATTAGCTATAGTTCTACAGAACGGAAACTAGTTCTGAAAAAAACAAATAGTTGTTAAGCTAAAAGAGTTTTTAGTGAGCAATATAAGTTTTTTAATTAAATAGGAAAACGAGTAAACCCCGATATTTATTAATTTTCTTTAATAGTATCACTTTTTAAAATTTTCAACTGTTAAAACAGATGTTTGACGGGACAAACATTTCAATCGTTAAGGGGTTTTTCATAAAGTTCTTCTATGTGTTTGTTATTGAATTACCAGTTGTATCCCTTTTTTCATTTAAGTACTTGAATGTGTTTAAATAATTTGTAAGGATAAATGTCAAACAGTTCATCTTTTTTTTCCTGATCATTATTTATATGTTGATGCTGATATTTCTAATTATTTATGCGTTTTTTTATTGTGGTTGCAACAAAAAGGACGAAAACGGGGGTGCAAAATTATGTTTTAATGTTATGGAAACAAATTAGATATTTAGAGTTATAACAATGGGTTGAGCAACACTCATACACTCAAAAAAAAAGAATTGAGTAATCCGCACTCAAATCAATCCGTAGCGGTTTCAGAAGTACTGTTTTTTAAACCAAGTTTAAACTTATTTTGAGAATTCTCGGTTTGATATTAGCTCAAATGCATACTTGATTTGAGATAAAAATTAGATTGATTTAAGTATGTAAAAGATTAAATTAATCCCAAAATGGTCTTGATTCGAGCTATATTCGTACTTGATTTCAGAATTCAGAATCGATGGAAATATGGCGGTATCGGTATTTTGGTACCGGTATCTTTGTGTTTTCGGTATTTTGGTTTATTTCGCTATTGGTATTTTAGAGTTATAGGTATTTTGGCTTAACGGAAGTGTGTTAAAAATGTTTTGTAGCACACTAAGGTTTTTGGACGTTAATTCCCTTTTTGAACGTTGTAAGAGAATAATGGTAACTATATTTTAGCACTATTGGTATTTTGGCTTATTTCGGTAACGGTATTAAGGTTTATTACGGTAACGGTAGCTTAACAATAACGGTAAGTACGTTTTAGGCTCAAGTTGATAAAAATAAAGTTATTTTTCTTTCTGTGTAGGTACGTCAAGGTAGTAAAATTTACTGTAACGGTTAAATTTTTGAATTTCAATATTTTAATGGAGAAGTTTATCTCAAGAGTTTGCCTTGTGGCAAAAATTAAGCTGAAGTATTAACACATTTTTTAAATTTATTGTTAAGAATAACGGAGAGAAGGTGTAGCGATAACGCTATCCCAACAAAAGTCAGAGTTCGACCTTTTTCATCTATGTATCATTATCAAAAGCTAAAAATGGGTTCATCCAAAGGATCTACGATTAGCTACAGATTGCTCTTAGACTCATATTACTCAATATAGTCGGTTTGTGGAGGAATCTGATCAGTGATCGCTATGGTATAGGCAATGGTGCGTATGAAATCTTTTATATAAAATCTATCCTAATAATTGGCAAAAAATATATGTATGTATATTGTTTAGTTTTTTTAAACACATTTTACAAGTATATAAACATTCCAATTTTTAATTCAATGACTTGACAAATGTTTATCCAAACAATTATGGATTAATTGAAGCATCCTTTTTAATTCCAATAAAATTTAAAAAAAAAAGTAATAAAACATGAGAATAAAATTCAATTGAATTGCAATAAAATGAAATGTGAAAATAAAATGATAGATATTTATCATTGTTTAATTTCATTGTGTTCTTGAAACGAATACGAACGAATATTTTTGAAAATAAATACAACAAATTCAAATAATTGGATAGAAAATAAAATACATTCATACCAATAAACAAACAAACAAATAAAAAAATCAAAAAACCACAGATGATGATGAACATATGATTTCTATCTATTATATTATTTGTTGTATTGTATTGGTTGTGAATCCTTTTTGCTTCTTATAAGGATAATAGTACAATTTGAAAAAATTGTCTCCCAGCATTCAAAAACACAAAACAAAAAAATTATATATTGAGATGAGTACCCAAGAAGTATGATTATTTATCTATGTCTCTATTTATTTGTGAATCCATTGCATATTGAAATTGCCCCCTTAAGCAAAAAAATAAATAAATTCATCCTTAAAACTCCACTCATGCATGGCAAGTAATGATGAACAATTTAACAATAAATTTTTAAGTGCATTTATCAAAAAATAGAAAAAAAACATAAAAGCTGAGAAGAACAGGAAAAATATCATTTCAATTGTTAAACCAAAAGAAACTACAACAGCAACTGCTGTAGATAGAAAGAGAGTGAGAGTATTTTTTTTCTTAATTTCCCAAAAAAGGATAACGAGCCTGTTAGAAAAACATTCAACTCACAGATATTTTTGGAAAAAAATATACAAAAATCTCCCCATTTAGTTTGCTGAAAATCTTGATTTTCTTTACAACTTTACTCTAAGGATAATAGAGTGTGTCCTTACTAAGTGCTGGTAAATACAAATGTTTACCTTTGGACCACACTTGTGCACTTGCAAGGCTCGATTGTACCCCAAATTCTTAAGGGTGAGAAGTTTGTGTGTTTTCCACTTGACTGACAACTAAATAAATATTGCAATAAGATTGTAAGTAGAAATGAAGAGGGTCTATTTATTTAAACCCAAAATGTTGCAATTGTTTGTCTATTTTTTACAAGATTTTGTGATCTTTTGCAAATATTGTTATAAATCATGTAATTGCCAACAATTTAAAACCAATTATTTCTCATGATTTTTGTTAAATTTATTAATGCGGATTAAAGCAATGTGTGTGGTTTCTTATTGAAAGATGAAGGATATATAGTAAATAAAAAAAAACATTTCACACGTTTCTTAACACAAAAATAAAAACCCTAAAAATGCTTATAATTACATGATTTAAATATTAATAATAATATAATTTCACACTCAAACAAAAACCAATTTAAATACGCTTCTTCAAGTGTTTCTTTTACATGTACTTAATTTAAGTATTTGCATCTTATTTTATTATAACTCACTCCACGATTGGTACCAACTCTGGCAAAATAATTATTCATAGTGTAATTTCTTCGTTGTTGTTTGATTTATGTCTGTTGTAGGTTTCTTTTTTTATAACAAATGAATTTCAGTTTTTCGTAAATTTGAATAATGTTTAAAAACATTTCTCCTGCGTTTTGCCGTGAAAACGTTGTGGCATCTTGAACGGGTTGTTGTGTTGAGAAAGATAGACAGTTTGCACAAATTTTCACGTATTTCTCTATTTAACAGTAGCGTCGATGGAATAGGAGATAAAATGATTATTTACAGTTTTCATTCATTAAATTGTCTGATGCACAGTGGTATAGGAAAAAAAAAAGAGGGAAATAATTCGGTAACTTCTAAACGGTTAATCCGATTTTAATGAAATTTGGTATGCACAAAGAGGAGGTGTTGTCGAGTTTAGGTTTTGAATTTGGACCTTATAGGCCAACCAGGGGCCCGGCGGGGGTCCTCAAATTAGGACACCTCGGCTATGTTAAATTTTTAAAACGATCCTATTTCTTCATTTGAGTTCCGATTTACATAATTCTTTCACTGCTTGATATATAAACTTGTTGTTAAGCGAATAAAAAAAATGGCGAAAATCGGGAATATTTGGACCCGCTATTATCAAAAAAACTAAGTAAGGACGGTAAAAATTTTTAAATTTTAATTTTCAAATGCGAATATCTCCTAAACTATAAGAGATAATTTACTGCTACGACGACATTTTTTATAGTGCTCGATGAGGAGATTCTATATACGAAATCGGAACTCAAATGAAGAAATAGGATCGTTTTAAAAATTTAACATAGCCGAGGTGTCCTAATTTGAGGACCCCCCGCCGGGCCCCTGGTTGGCCTATAAGGTCCAAATTCAAAACCTAAACTCGACAACACCTCCTCTTTGTGCATACCAAATTTCATTAAAATCGGATTAACCGTTTAGAAGTTACCGAATTATTTCCCTCTTTTTTTTTCCTATACCACTGTGTGATGGTTAATTAAATTATTACTAGCTACTTTCCCAACTAATATTAGAGCAATGATTCACGAACTTCAAACCATATTCAATTTTCTGATCATCATGAGTTCAATGGATCAGAAAACATAAGATATGACCCGATATGGGTGTAAGTAGTTAAAATAACAATATAGGTAGAAAAATATGGCGCAATGTATTAAAATTGTGGACTACAAACTCTCTCGTCAACACCCCAGGGCATATTCCTATCCATCATTTTGGTGTCATTGCAATCTCAGCGTATAGAGGCAGTACAAATACCTCAATCCAGCCAGGAGTATAAACTGGTGTTCTTTCATTGAAATGATTTCATCTGGTGTCGAACCAGATAACAAAATAATCGCGTACTACGGGGATCAGTTCCGGCAGGATTTGTCCTGGCTGGCCATTAGTTGAGGTGCTTTCGGGGCACACAGAGAAAATGTTGGTTAAAGGTCTGATATATCCAATTGCTATGCATGTCTGGATATCTCTCTTTGGTGCTGTTACCCATTCAACAGATGTCACTGGGTTTTCAGATGATATGGGGTATCTTTTACCCTTTGTGTAGAAGGGAATTGTCATTGAATTGTAGATTGATCTTTATCATCAGAGAATGAAACTGATGAAAATTTATAGAAATTCTCTTCTACCTCCCGGGAGATCAGTAGTGATTGAGTATGCCTTTTTACTTCGGGGAAATTCTCGGTGCTTCGGGGAAATTCTCGGTGCTTGCCATATCAACAGAAATCATATTGTGATAGTGGTTGAGGTTTACATCATCCACTCGGGGAAATTTTGACATAAAGAAAGGTCTTGATTTATTGGTGGTTTACCGAATATGTCTCTAGATGCTGTTACCATATGCCTGATTTATTGGGGATGTATTTCGGTCTACCAAATATGTCTCTAGGTGCCGTTGCCGAATCAACAGAGCCTTGTGCTGTGTGTGCGCGAGCATTAAAAGGTTAAGAAATTAGCTTCAATCAATCACAGGAGGATGACATCGCTCAAGACATATCTTGTCCGACATATAGTGATAAAATAGATATGTCGTTGGGGTCTGTGGGAACCGCTCTCTAATGATCTGGCTGACAATTATCTCCTCCTTGTCGGGGTATGCATTGGGATTGGTCTCATGCTGCATTCCGCAATATGATCACTTGACTAGAGATTACATAGCACGAGTTCTCCAGCAAAGTGCTTGTACATGATGCCGACAGTCATGTATAAAAATTGTCACATGAGTGTTCTTCACTGTCACATTGTTAAGATATTCATCTTCTGTTTAACTCCAAACAATTTCGGATAGTATCAAACTTCTACACCATCTTCTAAATCTTAAGCCCAATCATCACAAGATTTCATTTACCATATAAAAGTGGGATATAAGATCCCTAGGAAATTTATAATTATAGTTTCGAAAAGTGACCCTAAACATATATGGACTGAATTAATCCTTTCGGATGTTATTGTCATATCATATATTATCATATATCGATATTAATATGATTTTCAGAAGAGAGCCTTTTATGGGTATTTGGTGCAATTATGGACCGAATTCTACAGAATTTAAGAGAGTTAATTTCATTTATAGGTCATTTGTGATTTGAAACCAAAGAATATATAGAAATTCTCTTAAAGGTTTAAAGCCTTGTGATCACAATGAGAATCTTATCATGCAACTATCTAAATTGATTGTCTCTACCTTTTTGTAATATATCCTTAATACTCAGACACTACGTCACTGTTACCACAGGTACATTGAAATATGTATAAAATTAATTATTCAAATTATGTACATTTGAAATTGAAAATCGTAACTAAAGGTAAAGAAAAACAACTTTTTAATTACAAACATTTAATTGAAATATTTAACAAGAATAAATTCTGTGTTCTATTAAACATGATTTGAATTAAAAATTTAACAAAGATGAATTATAAAATGTGAGCTGAATATTTTGCTTAAATTAAAGCTTTTTTATATTTTGATTTTAAAATCATAACATATGATATTATCTATTTTCTAATATTAAAATGATCCTTCTTAAGGGATAACATTTAATTCATATGTTACTTAGTTTTTTAATACTCTCTCCTCTCTTCCCATAAATATTTGTAACAATAAAATACTATAAAGAAAATAAATTTTGAAAATTTGTTACTTATTAAAAAAAGTCTACCACAGCGCACGTGTCAATTACAATTCAACAAGGACAGCAATAAACAACAACAATAGAAAAACCAACGAGATTTTAAAATTCAAATACATAAATCCTTTAGGTTTTAGTAACCAGGCCTACAACATCACCATCCTCATCATCATCACTCTGCCACCACGCACTAGAAAATTTATTTCTATTTTATTTTTTTTAATTTCATTGACTCCTGTGTTGGCAAACAGCGTACTGGTTTAATCCTGTTTTCAAAAGATTACTGTCACCAAAACATATTTTCTATTTTAAATATATTTCTCTACATTTTTTTAATTTTAAATTCCTTGTGATGGCACTATAAACACCAACAATAACCATCAATAGAAAGTGTATAAACAACAAAAAGGATATTATTTATAATCAAATTTGACCTGGCAAATTGTCATTGTCTTGGTTGTTTATTCTTTTTATATTTTGGATTTCCATTTCAATTGTCTGCTCGTGAGGGGTGTTTATTGCATATGAAAGTGTGAGTGAAAAACATTTACACATGGCTACATGTGCATTTGTTAGAGTGTGTGTGTTTGAACAAAGATATTTGCTTAAAATGATGCTATAAATATGTTGGTTTTTAATGGTCAAAAAGTTAACTGTATTTCAATATAAATATTCCCATAAATTATTGTTTTATAACTGTTTTTGATTTCATCCTTTTTGTGGTTATTTTTATATTTATTTGAAATATTAAGGATATTAAAAGAATTATCTAAAGTAGTAAAAGTTTATTCAATAACCGAATGAAACAATATATCAAAACATTTTTCTTAACTAAAATTTTTTTTTAATTACAAATTTTTGCTAGGACCAAAAGATGAAAAATTGCACTCATTTGAAACAAACTCTGTATGACCAAAATGTCCAACTTTGATCCCCTCTAACTCCTTCAGTTCTTGACTGGTCGAGTTGGGTCACTTGACATGAAATATGTAAGTATATATGATAGTGTTTTTCGCAAGAGAGCATTATATACATTGGATTAATTTAATGACCGTAATCTGAAGAATTTAAAATATTGATATATGGGCAATTCCATAAAAAGGTAAACCACGACTGAAAAAATAAAACCCCTATAACTTTTGCATTTTTGAAGATAATTCAACAAAAATTGGTATATGATCTTTTGTAGCACTGTTGAAAATTTTTGAAATCGGTCTATTTTTACACCTCGCCCCCACACAAACGGACCCGCAAATATCACTTTTTAGCTCATAATTCTGTTAATTATAATACTATTCCTTCCAAAATTGGCAGATCTAAACCACTATGGCGATTTTCATAACGATTGGACCTCATTTGACCCTTGTTCCATTCAAGGTTTAATTTCAGAAAAACACTTAAACGTCCGTAACTCACTTATAAGCACTAGTATTATAATAAAATTTGGCACAAATAAGTCTTATATGAATAAAAATCCAACCCCATTTTATGAGGATCGGTCCATATTTGACCCTAGTCGCCATATAACTTCTGATTTTTAATTTTATCTATACATTTCTTAAACATGAATATAGGTCGGCCATGTCCGACTTCACTTTCCTACTCCTTTTTATTTGATGAGGTATGTGTGTGCATATATTTCCAAAATATATATTCTATAACCTAAAAAAATTCAGGAGAAAAATCTGTCACATACGATGTGTCACGCACGATATTCAAAAATGATCATTATAAAATTATATTAATTTTTTTCTTATTTAAAAATTATGGATTACGAATGAAAAATATATCCCATAGTGTAAGAAATTAAAACAAAAAAGATACACCTACAGAATTCGCAGATTTTCGTAAATATTTACATGTACTTTAAAAACATTTCCGTTTTTCGTCATGTATGATATCGCCATATTTTAATCCATATTTTGGAAAACAAGGTTCCGAATGGGATGATTCCTTTTGCAAACATAGTATTCTCAGAATGGAGCAGAATGTCAATATTGTTTTCCAAGTACTCCTAATTTTACAAAATCTATACCACTCTGAAGGCGTACGAACGTCACATGCAATCGTATGGAATTGCCCATATGTAGGTAGGGTAATTATGGACTAATCCTCATAAAGTTTATTGGAGAAATTTTGAATTGTTTAAAACTTATTTATATCGAATTCCATTGCTTACAAGTATTATTTAACCCAATTATAAACGTCAAAGTTAAAGGGACCTTATATAGAAACAAGGGTCCAATATGGCCCGATGTTGTCTACACTTTAAGTAAAATTTCTGGATTGATATTGTCCATTTTCAAATACATAACATCATCTACTAAGGTTTTCTACTCTGGGTCCTATCATGCCTTCAACTGCCTAGAGATTCCATAAAAAACTACAATTAACATTTTAAATTAAAAGTTGAAACTCTTCATTTAAAAAATTCTGAATCTATATCTTTTTATTTTAATTACTTTTTTTGCGAATTCCACTCAAAATTAATACACAACTCGAAAATGTTCTGTCAAAAAGAAAGTTTTTTCTTCCATGGCGTTTTTAATATAAACTCGTAGTCGCTGTACTCTTAATAATGCGTAATTAGGAAACTATTTTCAAGTCAATGAAATGCCTGCATTTAAAAGCAAAACTTTGGTAATTTACTGCAACATAAAATATGCGACAGTAGAAAAGTTTTTCTTCGTCTTCTACTACTACTGCTTCTTCATATTTATTCTGTTGAAGATTTTCGCAATTAAAATAAGGTGGTCAGGTTTTTAGTAAATTCTTAAATAAGCGCCCAAATTTCAGATTCAAAGAATAGTTGCTTTTACCCTGTACAATTGTGATTACACAGTTCTCTCTGTGTTCCTATGCAAGTTATAATCAGAATAAGCAGTTTTCTAGATCGGTTAGTTTAAAAATCCGAAGAAATACACCTAGACCACAATAGGACCATCGAACCTTTAATCCAGATTAGAACTTAAACAATGATGATATTTTATTTTAAAACATGATCTGGTAAAATGATATTTGAAAATTGGAATCCATTTTGATAAGTCTAAAAACATCAACCCATGGCTTTCTTAACTACACTGTATACAAGCACCCTTTTTCTTCATAATTTACATCTTTCTTTTGCGGCAAAAGAAAATTAAAAATTAAAATGTGGCATGTGTATGTAGAGTGTTACAAAATGGAGAAAACTAACTGAAATCTACAGCTCTTCACTTCTGCTGGATATGTAAAAAAAATCATACAATTCGTAGTAAAACCAGTTAAAAAGTTTTCTTGATGCAGCAAGAAAATACTCTTATAAAGAATGCTAAAACAGTCGATAAGAAGAAAGTTATGAAACATTTTTTAAAGTTTTTGTTCCATTATTCCCTCCATTTTTTTACAATTTTCATCTTAATTCTTGGCAATTCTACAACAACTACTTCGCCCTTAGTGCTCTAGGAATTAATTCATGTTAGACTGAGTGTATACAAATAAATGTGTGGAAACTTTGTAAGCAAACTAAAAAAAAGGCAGAATAGAAAAAAATAAACTGAAATTAAAAAATGAAAAAAACTATTAGGGAAACTTTACACAATTTCATTTCATGCTTGGCAAACTAAACTAAAATTATGCTAAAAAATTGTTAATGTTTGAAAGCAGTAATACGTTGTATGTAATAGTAGTTAAATTCTCTTTTCCCCTTTAACATTTCCAACATTCTGGCAGAGTTTTTAATTAAACGCAATTAGGGCG
Source organism: Lucilia sericata (assembly GCF_015586225.1). Lineage (NCBI taxonomy): Eukaryota > Metazoa > Arthropoda > Insecta > Diptera > Calliphoridae > Lucilia > Lucilia sericata. Next base: position 63,138 of record NW_023994046.1, read on the forward strand.
CTCTTAATACTATTGGCATCATCAAGTTAAGCCCACTTTTGGCTCATGTCGCGTATTTAATGGTTTCGCTATTTAAGCCAAGTAGCGCTTATTACTACTACATGCCACCAGTCTATGCCTCGTTACTGCCTTCTATCTCTTTCCCTACGCGGAAAGCACAATACGAATATGTTTATAAATGAAATTATTATAAAGATTTTTTTTATTTATTAAAATGCATTTAATTGCAAAAAATAAACAAAAAATAGAAACCAAATAAAAATAAAATGGTAATTATAGCAACTGCTGTTTGCTGCTTTTAACAGTAAGAATCGCGGGTACGAGTAACGATTTGTACAGTTACTTCATAATGGCCTTGTATATCAAATGTTTTATTGGATGATTATAAAAATTATTTCGTAATATTGCTGCATTTAAAAGGTAGAATTATATTTATGTAACGATTATTTTCTCTAACAAACGAAAATAATATTTATGAAAAGCTTCTCGGGCCAGTCTGGAGATAATGCTAGACGTACTTGCCCTTGATATCTATATTGATCTCAGGCGACCTAAAATATGATCTCATCAGTCATGAAACCACCCTACGAAAACACTGTCTTTCGGGACAAGACGTCTAAGCACTTTGCTCATGTACTCGAGCTATCTAATCTTAGACCATTGCTGCCCCGTTGCTTAACTTCTGAGATGTAAAGCATCACTTCTGGTTACAATCACGTATATGGGATGGTCTCTGTTGGGCCGGCAACAGCACATAGAGACGTATTCGGTAGAACAAAACACGAATACATCAAAAAAGCAGAGGATATTGTGGTAAATCTCGAATGAATAGAGAAATCCCTAAACAAACATGAACAAGGAATGACAATTCAATGGTATCATTGTATAAGATACCTTTCATCCATCACCATTCAACCCAGCACACTGCTCACTCTTTCGACACACTCATAGATAACTTCCGAAACACTCAATCTAGATATACGAGCGGGTAAGTTCCGTATACCACTACGTTCATCACTACACTAAACACCAACTCATTTCCTACGCTGAGTCCCAGTCACTCCTCTGTGGCCTATCTGTTGACTTCGGCAACAGCACCGAACTTTTCCCGAATCATAGACTTTGCCGGCGATCAGTCTTTTAACCGACATTCTTTTCCCGCGAATTTGGGTTTAAAACACAGCCACTACGTGCACCCCGAAGGGACCTCTCCAATAATCAGGACAGGATAGACTGTGGTACCAGATTATGTGGTTCTCTGGTTCATTTCAAGGAGAGATTACATTTAATCATCACCAGTCTATAGTCTCGGCAGACTAAAGGTACTGTTTGCACCTCTTTTACCCGGGTCTCTCAGATCGAAAGGCCGAAATATGTTCCATTTGCATTAACTCCCTATCCTATCTTAGACACACTTTGTTGAATTAATATAGGTTTCAAGACATGAGCCATTCGGGGAAATTAATATTTCCAAAGAATACGCAACTAATAAAGGATCGTATTTGCACGAAATTACTTCGAAAAAAGAATTAGAACAATCTTAGAACAATTGTGTTTATAGAAAAGAACCATTTTCTTATGGCGCTTGATAGAATTCTCATATAACTTGAGAAATTGGTTGTTTCGCTTAACGGAACATCTTATATAAATGGGGCCAGGGACCTTTACTATAATCGATCCGACAATTCGAACTATTTTTGCAAAAATATCTTTCCAAGAGAGAAACCCTAGGCTGAATTAATAATATTTTAACCAATATGATCTCGGTTGTTCTGAAGTCAAGGCCTAGGTAGTGTGGGAACGAGCTATTGTCGATAAATTTGATGGTTATATGTACTTATAACAATAAAATCTGCTAGCAGAAACACCGTTAAAATTTCTATTTATTGCATAGTTTCGATATCGAAATCACTTTTCCACCCACCCAATACAATGATTAGTAAAACGCTTGGTCAGTAATTCTGTGAAAGCGCATTAGCGCCGCTAAATTAAAACAAAATACCAAGTGGTTTACTCCCTTACCGCTAAACTCTTCTTTTGTTGGCCTTTCCAATTTACCATAAAAAAAGAGTCATCAACATCATCATCATCATTATTATTCTTCTCATACCCAACAAGTTCCAACCTCCAAGTATTATACAGAATACATAAAGAAAATTGGTCAGTTAGAGTAAGTTAAATAACCACAAGTGCTTGTAGAAGTCCTTAGAAATTTTTTGTTTTAACTAACTGAAGAAGTGGCACTGGTGGCATGGGGTTCGGGAGAGAAGATAAGGGGCGGTTTTGGCTTATCGCTGGTATGTACGTATGTTGTATAAAGTGCGTGGCAATTAGCATTAATTTGTTTAATAATCCCTTAAATAAAAAGTGTTAAGGACTTGTAGCATTTATATCTTAAGATTAATTGCAATTATATGTATATAATACAAAAATGTATGAATGTAGAATTCAGAAAATAGATTACGATTTTAGCGTGTAAAAAAACAATTTTTTTATATTTCGATTTTCGGTAGTCTTTTTTTGAAATTGAATCGAAAAAATAAATCGTTTGAAGATGTTACAAAACTATAAACATAAAAATAGCAGTCTGTCTAGTTAAGTTGTATTTAAATTGGGAAACAATTTCTAAATGGCCTTAACAATTTACCACTTGAGTTTCTGTTCCTTTTTTCCACTTTTTTTCTCCAAAAGTTCTGACCATCCAGCTTTTTTTCAGCCTGTGGCAAGTAACTCTCCATACTCACATGTTAAGCAGCAGTGGAGTATTAAAAACAGTATACATATAGTATAGATGGATGTATGAATGGATGGTTGTAAGTGGGTGTAGTAGTATTTTATATATAAAACGTCAGAATGAAAGAATAAAATAAAATGTACAAGTGTGTTTGGCATGTGCCATTCACCAACAAGTGGCACTTTAAAAAATAAAACACAGTATTTTAAATAAAAATTAATTGGAGAGCACATAGTACATCATACACTGTACACAAGTGCACGAGGAGTACAATGGAGCATTTTTAAACATGAACAAATCGAAACAAAACTCAACTAAAATACAGTATTAAATATTTTACATCTATACAAGGTTACCAACGGACATCATCAGATGTGTATGAATGAATGAATGAATGAATGAATGAATGAATGTGTTACGTTTATGGACATGCCATCAACATATACGAGGTTCGAGATGAAAAATAAGTCTATAGTTAAGTTGTAACTATTTTTGGAATCATGTAGTTTAAAAGAACTAGTTTCGTGTTAGAATTAGGAGCAACTTTGTTTATAACAGTAAAGTGATCCATTTCATCGAAAAAGAACCAGTTCTATCTCGAAATAACTGGTTCCAAAATTTAAATAAGTTAACAAAACTAGATGTTTGTAGGATAATTTAATCACCATCAAGAAATTTGATTGTTACAACCTATTTAATATTTGGTACAATTATAAGTATTCAACATTGCAATAAAAATATTCCCACAAATTATATAACAACCCACATAAAAGGACTTCATATTAAATAAAAAATATACATACATATAAAAAATTAAGTTAAAATAAAAACAAAATGTTGAAAAAAAATTATTATTTTGAATTAAAAAGTACTTGAAACGAATGAAAACACTGACCATTAAGTTAAACCGTGCATGATTGTACCACAACAACAAAAATCCAACAACAAATTGTTAACATGAGGTCAAAAATAAACATTTAATTTAACAAAAAAAAATAATATTAAAATAAAAAAAAAAATCATACAAATTTACAATACAAATAGAGATAAGGGGGCATGGTATATAAAACGCTAAGAGTTTTCCGGCAACCAACTTTAGTTAGTATTACTTTTTTATTGGGGGAGTCGAAAATAACCGAAAAATCCAAGGAGAAAACAATTGAATGATTTAATTTACAATAATCAACAACCACATCAGAAAAAAATAAAATACAACCAGAAAAAATAACTAAAGTGTTTTGGACTCCCTTCGAAAGAATTTTTTACAGGCAACTTGAATTTACTACGATTATTCTACAACAAATCAAGACAACATGATTTTAAAGAAAGTAGTGCAATTGTTAAGTTTATTAAATGGGAGAATTGCACAAAACTATGCTACGAAAAGGAAGAGACTTAATGTATATTTTATATCGGAAAAAATCCGCAGAATGACAAAATATGTTCCAAGCGGAAGTTTTGAAATATTAAATCAGGTTAAGTTATCTGTCTTTTGAAATTTTTAGTAGATTTCTATCGAAATTGTCTATCATGTAAAATTAGTGGGAACGGGTGACTTAGGTTTGGATACAGAAATTTCCCGATTTCTATATAATCCTAATATGGACCAGTCTATGGATTAATCTATTTCCTAGTCTATTGACTAGTCTAAATATATTGCGGTCTAGTCTGAACTATTTAATAGTCTAGGGACCAATCAATGAAGTAATATATCGTCCAGTCAATGGATTAGTGTATGAAAAAGTCCATGGACTAGTCTTTGGAATAGTCTATTGACTTACCTACAAAGATCATTAACTAGTCTATTAATTGGAATATGGACTTGACTTTTACTTATTGACTAATCTTTGGATTAGTGTATGGACTAGTCTATTGGCTTTTCTATTATATAAACAAGTCTATGACCAAATATGTTCCGATTCAGAAAAAATTTGTATATATAAAAACATATTCTAGTCAGATTTTATTCCGATATTTTGATTATTGGTATTAGCCTTGTATGGGAGCCATGACCAATTATCTGCCGATCCGGAAAAATTTACAGACTACTTTATATATATATATATATATATATATATATATGGGCTATACTATATAATCCTAATATGGATCAGTCTATGGATTAATCTATCCAAGTCCAAAGATCTTGCGCTCTAGTTTGGACTATTAACTAGTCTAGGGACCAGTCTATGCACTTAAATATCGTCCAGCCAATGAACTAGTGTATGAAAAAGTCCATGGACTAGGCTATTAACTAGTCTTTAGAATAGTCTATTGATTTGCCTATAAAGACCATTAACTAGTCTTTTAACTGGAATATGGACTAGACTTTTAACTATTGACAAATCTTTAGATTAGTGTATGAACTAGTCTATTGGCAGTTCTATTGTATAGACTAGTCTATAGACTATGAATAGGCCATAGAGCAGACTATGTCTGACTATGTGTAAGTAGATGGGACTACTGGATAATCTTATTGCCAATTTATGAACTAAATTTACTTTTAAATGTAGCCTCGTCATCATATGACTGACCAAGTCAATAACATACCACAAAAACTACTATTGGGATTTCTAGTTCACATAGTTTTTTTTTTGCACAACTTTTATTTTTCAAATTCATAAACTTTAGTTTCAAACTATAACGGACATTCATAAATCTAGAAAATTTACGCAGTTTCCTTCGATGGTTATTTTTTCTGCCCAACAAAATGTGAAAATTTGGCAGTTAAAAATACAAAAACAATAAAGCCAGCAATTGACAGGCAGGAGGAAAAACAAGTAGTTTTGGTTACAGATTTATAACTCTTGAAAAATGGTTTAAAATTTTGGTTCGTTCATAGCACTTGATAAATGTTGTTAAATGTAAAATTTTTTGTTGCAGCAAATTGCCAGGCCAACACAAATGAAAAAGAAAATATCAAAATACTCAGAAAAAAAAAACGGCAAGTTAAACAATCTTTTGATTGGTTGACGATTACGTATGATTTAACTTCAAGTTGTGTGACGTTAAATGTTTATGACAACATCAAGTCATAAGCAGAGAGGAAGAGACGAGGAGGAGGAGGAATGGTGTAAAGTAAATGAACGAAGTGAAATTTTGTATGCAATAAATTGAAAAATAATTGAAAAGGTTTGTGTCAAGTGGCCCATACATATACATATATATCTACATACAAAATTTAGCACCACAAACAATATCACAATATCGCTCATATAAACACATCATAGCATTATGCGACAAAACAACAACCAAAAATTTTAAAAAGAGGAAACGGAAATAAATGTAAAGAATTGTTAAACGTTGGCAAATGGCAAAGCAAGTGTTTTAATTGTTTGCATTTTTTTGTAATTTGGATATAACTACAAGAATTTTTCTATTTATTATAAAATCACACACCTTGTGTTTGTGGCAGGAGTTTTATTAGCTTTGTCAATTCACCAAAAAAAAATCATATAAAAATCAAGGTATTTGTATTTTTTTCCAGTGAAAAAACATGTCATTAAATACTAAAACAAATAAATTTTAATCAACAATAAAATCAATTTGAATTCTTTTTCTTCCTCAAAACAGCAGAGGCAGCAGCATTCACACACACTGTCGCACACACAAAAGGACTTTAGAGCCTAAAGTGCAAAATGCAAAAGTGCATTTTGAAAAGATTCCATTCAATGCATCACATTTTATTCGAAAAGTTTGTGTGTGCTGCAATCAATTTAGTTTGTTGTTTTTTTTTTTCTCTCTTATTGCTTCTTGCTTTGAAAACAATGTGTTCGGGTGATTGTGGTAAGTAGTGTGGTTGTGGCAAAAGCAAAACATAACAAAACAAAAAAACCTACAACACACTCGTGCAACACAATTAATAACGTGACACTGAACATTGATTGTTAAAGTACACTTGCAACATGCACACAACACTCGGCGTTTTTGCATCTATGCCTCTCTTCCTTCCAAAGACGTTAGGCTGCCTTCCTCCCACCTTTAAGCTTTTCCAAACCATTAGAGTTGCATTCAACAAAATACGTCTAAGAATGCAGTGGACCAAACGTCTATAATTACATTTTATCGAAAGACTTAATGGTTGTATTTACTTTTTGTTTATTTATTTGTTTGATTATTTCTACAAAATTGATTTAACGGCAGGTAGGGTTTTAAATACCATTTTTTGAGATGGTAGCCAAAATCAGTTATGTTACTTATTTGAAAGTAAACACTAGTAAACTTCGAAAACCAAAAAATGAACTATTTCAGCATTTTGCTTAATTTTAAATTTACTTGGTACCTTTTTAATTTTTAAAGGAGTATAATTTTATTATTTTAAAAAATTGTGAAACTGTGAAAATTATTAGAGGGCCTGACATCTCCCATATTATTCAAATACTAAAATTCGTATGTCAAGAAAATTATAACGAATAAAGTCCTATAATTCTTGACATCCGTATAAACACTTTGGGTAAAAAGTAGGCAGACTATTTAGTAGGCGTGGCATCTAGAGTAACGAAATTTTGTACTAGTATCTTAAGTGTGAATGTAAACTTTTAGGGAAAATGGGCGGTCTATTATCAAATACTAAATTTTTATATCTGAGAAACTATAAAAGCTGTAGTCTACAAATTTTGTACGGTCTATTTTGATATTAACCGTTAGGGGATAGTGGGCGTGGCATCTCTCATATAAATTAAATACCAAAACTCATATATCTGGGATAATATGAAGCAGCTAGAGTCACCAAATTTTGTGATACCAAATAGTGGGCGTGGCATATACCATATGATTTAGATACTAAAATTCGTTTATCTGGTATATTATAACATCTACATTTAACACATTTTGTACAAGTAATATCAATCGCCAATAGAAGAGAAATTTTTGATCCCTTGAAATTGACATTCCCCTCGAAGGGAAAATTGCTATAGTGAACTTTTTGTGAACAATTCATTTACAATAGTTGATTTTGTATGCAACAGCTGTTCAATGTTTACAAAATTCCATCAACAAATTTCACAACGTGGACATTTTTTCATGACAAAATATTTCACATATTTCACGTGAAATGTTGATTGGCGATAGGGCGATAATGGGCGGAACACCAAAAGAGGTCGCGGTTGCAAATAAAACATATATAACTGTTGTCAGCTTTATCTGTGGACTAGTCTAACTTGTTCATTGACTAGCCTATTGACATTGGTTAACAAGTGAACAATAGACCACGCAATTGGTTACTTCTGGTCGATTAAATTACTCCTACATAAGACTCGGTACAGGTAAGAACTTATTCTAGATCTCTTAAAGACTCTGAAGTAACGAATGACATTTAAGTGTCTTCGATTTGAAAAGTAGACATTAAGGGATATATTCCCTCTAACAGACGGTACATAAAAAAGTTTAAAGAATCAACTCTCTAGATTTCTTAGGGGCACTGAAGTAAGGATTAGATTTTTTTCGCATTACTAAGACAATTAACTTTCTATCCGCACTACAAAAAGTAGGAACTTGACAAAGCAAAAAAAATCGAATCTGCGTACAGCCTAAAAAGGATGTATTTAATGCAAACCCTATTTTATGTTCTCGTACACAATTACTGCAATATTAAGTTACATAAAATTTTCTTTCTTATTACTTTCATTTCAAATAGTTGGTAATTGCATTCGATTATAATTTTACGATTATTGTATATTTGTACATATTTTAACAAAAGCAAAAAGTAACGTAAACTCATTATAAAAGTTGGCACAGGATGTTATTTAAAGTCCTTTTTTATAAGGTTATTTTAAATAAATCAAATTAAATTCAAACTTACCTGTCAGTAGTGAAACGGTTTTATTTGACTTTATTACCATACAGTTAAGTCTCTTTCGAACTGGATAGAAGTTAATCTGGAAGAAAAACAAATAAAAAATGTTTAAATTAAATTTAATTATTTTTTATTTATAACCGAGTTTCCTTAGAACTGGTACCATCATCGACTTATGAAGTGGTTCTAGAACCGTTCCAACTTCACTGAATAACAATAATAACTCAAATTTAAAAAAATCGTCAATGTTTCAAACCAATCTAGACATTTTATGAATGAAATCTTATTTTTCCTATCAATACTATATTTAGCATATCGCTCATATATTCTTTACTCGTAATATTTAAACTGGAAATTTGCAATTCAGCATAAAATTAATCTGTCGAGAGATTTGTAATTACAACAAATTAAATCATTTTCCTTATTGATTAAACATTTCAAACAGATGCAATAATTAACAAAGCTAATTGACATTAAATTACATAAACACAAGTAAATAAATAATATTAATTTTTTTATTTTTCAAAATGCAAGCAACTTTGAAGGTTAAAAATGAAATTATCATGAAAAATTGAAATCATAATATTAATCGTATAGTCTAATAGAAAACATACAAACATAACAATACATATTGTACTATACATTCATGGGTGAATGAATTAATTATTGACTTAAAACATTATCAGACAAAATACGTACATATGTATTTATGTACTTACACACGAGTACTAAACATACAATAAGTACTTTCTAGTATAGTATTTTATTCTTATCTCAATTAATAGACACAACAACAACGAGTATGAGAAGAAAAAGCTAAACAACAACTAAATATAACAATAGTATCATCTCTTAATAAACTTTACCCTCCTCTTTTGGTAAATTGTAAACGTAATACACCCGTATAAATATCTTCCAGAAAATCTTTTCTTCTTTATGGAGTATGAGTATGGTTTGCATCTCTATGGCAATTTAATTTAGCAATTGTATTCATTGGAGTTATTGCTGTTACTGCTGTTGCTGTCAACTGCATCGTTTTATGAAAAACAATTGTATTAAAATTATGACTTAAGGGAGGAGACAGGAGAATGGACTAGTAATATAGAAATTTGAAAGAGTTAAAAGTTAAGAGAAAGAGTTGATGCATTGAATTTGAAACCTTGCCAACTACTTAATACAAGAACAATAAAAGCCAGGACAGAAACTAAAATTACTAATATAGACAGTAGGGTATTCAGTTCATTATTGTAACTTTGTTAAAGCATGTTCAAATTGTATCAATAATACTTTCTTTGTTAGTCGAAAAATTAAAATCCTGTCACTTCCTCGAAATACGTTTAAGTTGAAAAAGGAGCTCATATTATGCAATTTGTTTGTCTGTCTGTTGTCCGTATGTATATATGTTGTAATCAGTTTTCAGAGGACCTCAGACATCTGCGATATCCGAATCTTTAATAATTCTAACAGACCTGCTTTCGAGAAGTTCTGTCTGTTCGTATCTATGTTGAAATCTGTTTTAAGACGACCCCAAATATCTGCGATATCGGAATCTTCACTATGCTTTCCACAAGTTCACTATTTCAAAACAGCAACATCGGTCCATAGATAACTGAAAAAGAGCAAATTTTCGAAACAACTTAAGAAAATATTGGATTTATTGTTAATAACTCTCTCTAGAATATCGGTATTATGACAAATCATATTAACTACTAAAAGATGGATTGGTCCATAGCTCCAAATATAAGGTCCAATTCCGAGAATCAATTAAACGAAAATAATTCATTAACATATCGGGATGAAATTATACTCGAAAATGCTGTGCATATACAAATCATTTTGTGGAAGTTTTAAATACTGTTTTTAGAGGGAATTTGGAAGTAATCCTTAATAATTCGAAAAGAACCAGTCTTAATCGATTGAATACCCTAATACACAGAAAAGTTTATAAATCTTTAAATACCGCTTTTAGAGGGAATTTGGAATTAATCCTATTTTTGTAGTACGGGGATCGATAAATTATAACAGAACAGAAGAGATAATACTCTCTAAAGCAGAAAGCTTTTTTACAAAACTTAGAATAAAACTCTCTAAAAGTTTCTTTAAATTCCAGAACTTCTTTACAGATCTGATCCGATTTGAATTAATTTTAATATTTTGCAAAATATGTATATAAATTCGGTATTATTGCAGCTGAAATTATTTAAAATTTTAACACCATTAAAATTTCAGCTCTTTAGTAATCAGTGGTTTTTCGCGTATTAATTCAAAAATCCACTCAATGAATTACTGTTGTCAGGATTCGCCACATATTTGTTAAGCTCATTCCCCCCAAAAGCCAACCCTTTTCGTTTTGTAAACTACAACTCATACTAGAAATTTACTTAAACGATATAAATGTATAAAGGAGAAATATATTCATTGTATTATATTCTATTGTTTGAGTAAGAGAATGAATGGATTTGTCGTGGGTCAAATTCTCAACTCTTCTCCTTAAAATACCTTCAACTAACACACAAAGATACTTGCAACACAAGTAAGTATTGTTATTGTGTGAAATCAAGCGTTTGAAAGTTTATATTTTAACATCAGTTAATATACTGTTGCCTGTGCGCCCCCTGCCTCAACCCTCCAATAGCCCCACACCATTCTAATGTGGGTGTAGATAATGTACACAGTTGTATTTAGCTTAAGAAGTGGCATGAGTTGAAGTAAGTGTTTGTGCAACGTTTAATAAATGTTCACAGAATTTTTGAAGTAACGGGAAGTGGGTGGAGTGTGTTGTTTGTAAACATGAAAGCCAGAACCCTGTTGGCAACTTTGCTAAGGATAAAGGAACAGAGAGCAATACTATCATCATCGTCATGATAATGATGATTATTGGCATCATTTAGTTTTTAAACATACACTCGTACACATACTGTGAGGTGTTATATATTTTATTTATGTTTGTTTTTAACAATCATTTGGTTCATTTGTTCGTTGTTGGTTGGTTGAATCTTTTAGTTACTCATGCTTCAGGATTACAGAGTTACGTATATATTTGTTAGCGAAAGTTACAGTATAAATGGAGTTGTGGTTTGGGGTTTATAATTTATTCAAAGTAATGGCCATTTTTAGCTATGATCTTGTCTCATATCTCAAGTAACATATAGTCGAATCAGGCCAATTTCGTATACCCTGTTATAATAGGAAACGTATCCCTTATGGAGTGTTCTAACAATTCGAATTCAATAGTAGTCGAATGAGACAAGGTCTCTACTATAAACCGGTTAAGCCAAAATTTGAATTTTCGAATTTATTTTTGAAATATTTAAAAAAAAAACGATACAATGATACAACACAAGTTATGAATTAAATAATAATTTAAAAATTTTACGACATATTTATGTCTGATTTGGTATTGAATAAATTGCTAATTATTTTCCATTTTCCAAATTGTCTAGTTTAAGCTAAAATTGTCTATATTAATAATTGTTTTTATTGTCTGTCTACAAATCCAGGTAACCTTGTTAATGAGGCACGTGCAGCTAATTCAAGTATTAAAACAACAATTAAATATATTATGTCTCATACACATGGTAAACGATTTTTTTAAATCTATGTTTATTTTTTTTAGTTAAACACACATTTCCATTAAACAACAATTGTGAATAAAGCTACTCAAAAGTTTACACACAAATGAAATAGAAATTTAATATAGTATATAAAAGCGCCATAAATAAAACAAAACAAAAAACAATTTTAATGATGAAAAGTTAACATCACATATCTAAAAAAATAAGATAATTATGCCAATAAGATTTCTGCTTTCTTGCTGGAAAAATAATTGTTGGTTACATGATGTCAACCTGTCATCATTAATATGTTATTTAGAAGTTTTAAACACTTGTTGACAAAACAGCCTGAGAGAGTAAATTCAAACATCTCGCTGTATATTTTTTATTTGTAAATATGTTTTTACAAATTTTTATTGAAATAAACATGTTTTTTTTTTTTGTAGTTTGCAAGAAAAAATATTTTATATTTTTTGATAAACATTAGATTCCATGGAATTCTATTAACTATAAGTGAGTTTTTGTTATTACGATTTTATCGCGAAACGTATAAAAAAAAAATAATAACGAAAATATTTATATTCATTCGGTCAAATAAACAAAAGCACAGGTATTAATTGTTTATTGTTTGTTTTCTCAAATACCCTACATTTTCGAATAAGGTCATGTTAATTTGTTTAAAAACTGTATAAATTGATTCAAACGAACTAGTTATAGAAGCATTAAAAATAATTTTTTTTTAACCAAATTATAAATAAAATTATATCTTGAGCCTATACATTTTTGGGTTGGTCCGTTTAATTCCTTTTAAAGTCTCAGACTTAATATTCTAATCGATAAATAAACTCAAAATTTTAATTGTATTCTATTTAAAATACAAAAAATTGCCTTAAATTACTTCAGAGGCTTGCTACAGATTGTTTAAAAGATGTCAGTTAACCTCTTTTTAGGACATTACCCTGTTTCGCTAAATAACCGGTTATTTCACTAGACTTGTTTTAATTCATTTACGGTTATTATAAATTCGTCCAAATGTCTTCTAAATACCGTTGTATTTTTCAATAAATTATTACAAACTGTAATGTGAATAAATTGGAAATAATTTTAATATTTTTTTTAATAATAATTTTAAATTCTCGTATTACGTATAACGAGTGTCTATTAATTGTAAATAGTTCAAAATGCAATTAAAAATTTGTTCCCTCTTTTAGAGTATTTATTTTATTGTTACAAACGTTTATTAATATTCCGGGTACACAAAGCCCTTAAAAATTTTAAACACGTAGTATTCGTAATAATAATAATAACAGTTGTGTCTAAAGAAATAGGTACTTATTGTTTAAATTATTAAAACTAAAAAATGTCTAAACAAATAACAAATTATTAAAATTTAAATAATAATAACAGTTGTATCTAAAGAAATAGGTACTTATTGTTTAAATTATTGAAACAAAAAAATTTTTAAACAAATAACAAATTATTAAAATTTAAATACAAATCACTGTTTTTCAATAAGTTTTAAAATTTGTAACTGAAATTTGAAATAATTCCCCTAACCCTAAGAAGTTGAAATTAGTCAAATTTGATTCTAGAAATCAACTTTCAAAAGAACTACAAAATTTTTGTGGTAAAAAGTCGCAAAAAAATAGCACCCACACTTGTCAGCAAATATAAAGCTCCCCTATCTCCTTTCAAACTTTCTGAAACGACCAAAAATATACACCCTGCTATTTCAACATACACAACTGTAAGAAAACCAATTTTTATGAAATACTTAGAACAAATCGTACGAAGGTTGTCAAGTGACCTAACTTAACAATTAGAAGATACACAGATACTTTATTGAGATATAGAATAAATGTTAAACAAATATGTATACGAGCACTATTATAAACGTTAGTTAGTTAGCACATGAAAACTATAGAGACTTGTATAAAAAGTAGCATTATTTTTATTTCAAATTTAATTGCTAAAACAAATTGTACTCATACGCATTCTGTTAACGCTTTCCTAGTAAATTTATATTTAAAAAATCAACAATAATAAAAGTAGCCATAAATCACTGCAATTAAATACAAATAACTATTATATTTATATTTAAAAAATATAAAAGCTCACAAAACAAAATATAAACAGTTTTTAATTGTGAATTGTCTGTCGATCAGGTTACAACCAACTACAAATCCAAATAAAAAATCAAGTAAATTGAAAATAAAATGTTGCTTCTAAATTTTGCAATATTTTTAATAATGGTGAGAAACATAAAATCACTTTAAAAAAATAAATAATTAAATAAAATTTCCTATATACAGTTAACTAGTGTAAAATGTGACTTATGGAAAGTGCCCACTGCAATTGATATACAAGCAGCTGTTGAAGCATGTGAAATATCCAACGAATACTTTCTTAATGCACAAGAAAACTATGACAATGATTCCGATGATATTAGATGCTTTACAAAGCAATTGGGTTTATGGACAGACGAAGAAGGTTTCCAAGCAAAACGTCTTATAAAGTTGTTGAACAAATATCAACAACCCATAGAAATTGTAGTGGTAATTGGTTATTGCAACCGTTCTCACAAACAAATCAACAACCCGGACAAATGGGCCAATGAAGCCTATCAGTGTTTTGCCAAAGGACGCATTGGACAGTGGATTAATGAATACGTCAAAAATGTTTACAAAAATAAAATAACAACAAAATAAACACATAAAATTTTTAATACACAAGTTAAATATTTATTTTTAATTGATTTCATGTGAATTAGATTAATGTTTATGATCAACACTTTCCTTGACCAATTGCAAATGTGAACGAATGAAACACATGCCACCACGGTAGGCCCAGGTGCAGACATCACTACCTTGAGTATTCTTATCGGCACAATGTTCAATTTTTTTATGTGTTTCATCATTGTGATCGACGGTTCCATGTTCTCCTACCAATTGATGGTGGATTTTGTGGACATCGAAACCCTTGTGTTCGTCAAAGAAGCCAAAGTGTTCAAAGATACATTTAATGTAACAGTGTGTAGTTTCATCATCGGGATATTCCCAGGATTTGTACTTTTCCATTAGTTCAGGGGAGATGTTCAACTTAGAGCAGCACTCATCACGATATTTTACCAAATCGTCATGATGTTTGACCACATAGTCATGACTTTCATGGTGGACATGGTGATCATGATCATGGCCCTCATGATGATCGGCCAAGGCCTGCTAGGGCAAGAAATAAAATAAATAAAATGCTTCAAATTATTTCTGTTGCACTCTACTTACCGCTACGGTTAAAACTAAAATCACAAAAAATACTTTCATTGCTGTTATTGATTCACAATTGCAACTGTTCGTATATGCAGCAGCTGTCAAGGTTTTTATACGCTCTTCTTGCTGTTTGAAATAATCTTGTAGGGAGAGAGAGGTTATCTCATTGAAAACTACCTCCTGCACATTTCACATCGGTGCAGTTGTCTGTCGCACGTTAAGAAATGCATTTTTAAATAATAACAATATCAGTTTATAGTATAAACATAAAAATATTATTAATATTAATTTGATTTTATTTGTTTATTTATTTGCGGTTTGTATTTCGTTTAAGAACATGAACCGCGATAATAATAGATACTGTCTTGGTTTGTTTAGTATTTGAGTTTAGGACATTGACAGTTCTGTTGATTTGCAAGTATTTGATGGCTTGTCATAGATAATTTTATTGCAGCCACGCATCGTTAAATTTAAAATTAAATATTAATCATTGTATTTATCTGTACCACAACTTAAAGTAATACTCTTCAGTGATTGATTCTGTTAAATGAGGTTTTTACACTTTTACTATTAATGGTAATTTTCCCTTACATGTTCTCGGTGGAAAATTTTTTAAATTTATTATTAACATTGAGAACAAATAGTAGAATACAAATTAAAGAAATATTAAATAATTTTGCATACTACACACGATGTTTACGTGCGTTGGAACCGTCAAACCTATGTTAAGACAAAGAAAGTCGTTTGATGTTTTAACAGAATCTAGTTTCAAATATTTTTCAAATCGCTTAATTTGTTTAAAATTTATTTAAAACATAGTAAAATGTCATCAATAATGCATGCAATTTTTCTTGAAATTACTTTTATTAGATTAAGCCAGTCTTGTGGTAAATGAGCGATACTATTATTAAACCTTTTATTTATTTATTAAAAATTTAAATTAAATTTTTTACGTTCCACAATAAAATCCACATTATATACTTATCATATACAACAACCAATTACCGACTATTTGCAAGCACTGTCTTATCGACATTTTCTTAGCTCGCCTAAAAGTATACTTATATTAAGAACACAGTTACAAAAGAGTAAAGTGTAAATTTTTATTGAAGACACAAACCGTATAGCAATATATTATTAAGGTGAATCTATTAAAAGGTGAAGTCATGACACTTTGGTAAGAATTCGTCATATTTTCTAAATATGGAGTTTGTGACAGCGTCGGTTGTGAGATTTTTTTGATATGCAGTTTGACAGCTTCGGATTAAATTTTGCTTAATCATCACAGCTGAAGACTTTATCTTATTAGATGCGCCTTAGTACTATCTGTATGTATGTAAGTACAAAAGTAACTGCAACAGACATATTTGAAAATTTTCAGCCTATCCGAGCTGAACAGTTTCAAAATTCAGTTCAAAGCTTGTCGAAACAAACATTTTTTATACAAATATTAAGTTTAATCAAAACAAAATTCCCAATTTTAAGATAAATATCATGCATTTTTTAAAACTCCTCGTTTTCGTGAGTGTGTAATGAATCTCTTATTTAATTACTACAACAAAATAATTAGATAATTTGTTTAGCAATTGTTTGTAAAAAAGTAAACAATAATTAAATAACTAGAAACAATATTTTATAAGATATTAATTGGTCAAAGATGTATCGGATTGGTAGTTTATAAATATTAACACTTTATAAAAATTTTTAACGTTTCATCAGTTTGTTAAATACAACCCTAATTACAATTATGTCGTGATAAAACTTGCCCTCAATTATTGCCACATTCAGTAAAGGGAAATTTTAAGAAAATAAATCAATCATTTTGCAAAAATTATTAAATATTTTAGAAGGAGCACGATAAGTAATAACTCAATATTGAAAATTCCCTTGAATATAATTGCACAGATGATTAAATTCTACATAATTTCAGAGTTAAACATGTAATCACTTTTCTTAAAACGTAAACAGTTAAAGGTAACTCCCACTGAAATAAATTAAGAAATAACAACACATTGAATCATTATTTTGGGGAAATAACTCAGATTATTTACAATATTATTTAGCAAGTTGGCCCATAAATGTAGACATATTTAAATAAAACTTCAAAATGTTTTATAATTAGGGTGATGTGTTTGTATATATGTATATGTATATGAGATAATAAAACTTATTGTTTAAATTTTCCAATTCCTATACATACGTATGACATAAGGCTGACATTGAACTTATAACAGTTGTTTACTTGGCGGATAAAGAAAAGATTTCTCTTGAAGATGACTAATAATATAAGGAAAATTTAAAATATATATTGTAAAACAAAAATTATGCATAAATCTTAATTGTTATGAAAAGAATTGAAGTCATGTTCACTTTTTTCTAAAACTTACAAAATAATTAAATAAATTTAAAATTTTCAAGCAAAAAACTTTCGATTTTAAAAGGAGATTGTTATTGAAATCTATATGTATAGTAATAAACTGCAGCCTTGAGACTTGATTCCAGAAATATCAATAAACCTACAGTGTAAATAAATAATAAACCCTTTCTTTAAAAAAACACAAAATCAAAAACACATAAAATAAAATATTTTTGCAACTCAGCATGATTACCACCTTCATTCATCATAGCAACCTATACAAACATCTCAAACAAAATTTCTTTCTTCACAATCAACCCGTATTAGAAAGTTCAATGGAAAATAATTGAAGTAATTTTCAATTTCATCTTTCAATCTATACTTGTAGTACGTGAGTAAAAGATCCAATTGTACGAATACGTTTAGTAATTTTAAAAAACAATAAAATTATGATCGAATCTATCTCAGCTGGAGACAAACAACTTGAATACATACATATGTACATACATACGAGTTCATTTTAGCCATTGTATCGATCACAATAGCAGAAGGAAGCTCTCAGCAAGTGAGGGAGGCAGTGGAGATAATTTAGAAGTCTGTCTGAAGGTAAATAAAAATACACATTGAAGAAAACAAACTTCCAATTTGAGAAATATACATAATTTAAAAAATATTCAAATGAAAACAAAAGTAATTACGTATGAGTGTAATGGACTTTTTTTCAATTTTTGTTTTCTTTCATTTTTGTGGCAATTTATCAAAAGAAAGTGAAATTTGTTTTGTTTTCGGCAAAAAAAAACGATTATGTATTCATTACGATTTCAGAAATAAGAATCAAAGATAATCAATCATTTTCCACATAACCTTATGATGAAATATTTATTTACATTTGTATGTATGTATGTATATGTAAATTGAAATTCATGGTGATGAAATGGATACAGAAGCAGTTAGAAATTATGTTTATATCATTAGTTTAGAGTGTAAAGGTTGCCGGATGTAGTCCATAAACTATTCTTTAGACTATTTAATAGAACAGTCAAACATAGACTATAAACTAGTCAATAGAATAGTACATTGACTTGCCAACAGTCCATAGACTATAGATTAGTCACTCCGGCCCATAGATTAATCTATTGATTAGGCTGTAGGCTAACCCATTTAAAAGTTGAAATTTTGTACTTTTAATCCTAAAGTTTTTTTAAAAGATTTACAAAATAAATAAAACTATTGGTAATGATATGATAGTAGCTATCCACAAGTATATGTTAATAGACTAGTCCATAGATTAATAAACCAGTCCATGGTTTAGTTCATAAACTAGCTAATACTCCAGTCCATAGACTGTGCCATGTCTGGTACAATTGCTGTCTTTTAAAGCTTTGTTTACACAGAAGAAAACTTTTCCTAAACATTTAAACGATGGTTTTTTAAATAATTTTATAACTTCGACAGTTAAAAAAGAAATCTTAAGCGGTGGGGTAGAAGAAATCGAAAACAAATATGCAACTTTTAGAAGAATAAACCTTTTTTTTGCATAAAAAGTGAAAGAAATTCATTCAACAAATAATTCCCATCATAAATTATGAACTAAACAATGGTAAAAGGTTTTTCTTTACGAAGAAAAAAAGGCAGAACTTTCAATCTCTAAAGAAATGAAAAAGAAACTTGTAGAGCAACAAACTAAAGTATTTAATATTTGTACTCGTACGTGTATTTACTTTCATTATGGACAGCAAACGATTTCAATTCCTTTAAAATCAACTCAATAAATGTTGTGAAAAGGGAAACTACGTAAGTATTTTGATAAAATTTACCTCGTCTTCAACGTACAAAGCACAACAATATGAACCGCAAAAATAAGATATAGATGGACAATGCAACACCCTAAGCCAAAGAAAACACACAGTTAAATCGCTTTATAAAAATAGTCGGGAATGTAATTCTACAATTTAATTCCATCAGACAACTGACCAGACCAAATGCTTTTTTAAATAGTCTGTCTTTTTGGATTCAATTTCTAAATAGACATCTATAAATCGGACCTATTCTCGAATCAAAAGTTATAATTCAGAAATAATTAAAAGGAATTAAAATTGTTAACTAGGTAAACGTGAATTTATCAGCAAACCCACCTTTTAACGCCGTTGCTATATTATAGGGTACAGAGCATAATAAAAACAAAAATTTAACCTAAATAATGCCACAAACTAAAACATTGCAATTGCGTTTAAAAAAGAAAAACAATAGGCATCTTACATGCATACCTTCTTTTCTTTCATTCAACAACAAGAAAGAAAAGCGGAAATTGACAACGACGAAGACCAACAGACATGGTGACGACGCCAAGGCAGACAAACTTACTTACAACCCAGTGAATGCATAAGGCATACATGAAGAGGAATGATCGGAAGGATGAATGGGGCAACTTTTAATCATACCAAAGAGTTTAGTGCACAAATCATTGATGGCATAAATACCAAAGCATACAAAAATACTTGAGATCAAAATAAAATGATTTAAATGAATTTTTTAAAATACTATATACTCGACTTACAAGTAATAATCTTAACTGCATTCCTTTGTTGTTAGCTGGTTTACTGATAGATTCATAAACACAAAACGCTGTGTCAGTTTGTTCGTTTGTCGGTCTTAAGACACATTTTAAGAAGCGAAAAAAATGAAATACAATATAAATCATGTTGTTGTGTTAACACAACATATTCAAATCCGTTTTATGCCCACGCGCTGCAAAAGCCCTCAGAAGGCAACAATCAAACATAGATTGTTGGAAAAAAATTGCCCACAACATTAAAGTTTTCAAATGACAGACAGACAGACAGACCAACTGGATAAGTAATAACTGGCTTAATACAAGTAAATACGTAAATACATACATTACACATAAATTATTTTGGCTTATTTTATAATAAACAAAATTAAATGTACTGCTAATGCAGGGAATTGGGTCATTTCACAACCTAAATAAATATTTTTCTGAAAACCCACTTTATACAAAGAATACAGAATACCGATATTTAAGAAAATCAACGCACAATCAAGGGTCATAAATAAAAAACATAAAAATAACAACTGCAGCCTTTGGGCAAGTAATTAAATACTTTCGATTTAAAACGGCGTAAATTGTGAAAATCTTTGTCAAATCACTAGCATTTCTACTTCATTTTAATTTTTTTACAACTCGTGGGGGTCTTTTCTTTACTATTTGTTAGTTCTTATAGCTGTTAAGGTACACTACACTAAAAAAAATGTGCTTACATAGAATACAAACTACTATGACATAGAAAATAAACTTCATACAAGATTTTTAATATAAATAAAAGAATTATACAATAAACTCAACAGCTCAACAGCTGTAGAGAATCAAGATGCTTATGCGTTTTTCCTATATTTACTTCTGGTTAAAACCATGCAAGAATCTAATGCCCAAATTATAATGGACGACACCTGTTACGGTGTTGGTTGATTCGGGTCCTCACTCTATCGAGATATTTGTCCCTGAAATCCGCGCTAAACACTCAAAACTTGACAACGTCGGAAACTCCTTCAATATCTATCAATATCCAGAAGAACAAGAGCATCGATAGTGTACGGTTATCGTGCCTGAAGGGAATGAAAGAGATTGGAAGTGTGCTGCAGAGAACAGATCAAATGCATTAACGCCTACTAAATACTCCGAAAAGTGCTACGGTTCCAGAAGAAAAACATGCCCGAATTAGTTTAAATGTCTGACATCCGTCACAATAAAGTCCTCCAATAAGAGCGTCGCGGTAAAAATTTTACACCTGAAGCACAAACTGGAATTGTGTATCACAAAAATCTTAAATTTTCAGGCTAAAAAAGGGTTTAAATGGATCAAAGATCAAGTTCTCTTTAAATCACTAAGTACAGCATTTCCAATTGTATTTTAGAAATTAAAAATGTAAAAATATACATACTTTCCAATTGTATTTCAAAAAGTTTTATTTTTATTCCAGAATTTTCCAATAGTATTTCAGAAATTAAGAGTAGAATTTTCAAGTAAAATTTTTCATATACAATTGGAAAATTATAAAATACAGTTGGAAATTTCTAATTGGAAAGTATATTTGAGATAAATAAAAATTTTCTCGAAATTTCTGAAATACAATGAGGAAGTTCCCAAATGCAATTGCAGTGCCGAACTAAAAGTCTTATGCAAAGAAGAGTTTCTAAGGCTAATATTTCGAATTCTTCGTGGAAAACGGAAATACAGCTACCTCAAAATGGCATAATGCAGACCTTAGATGGAGTATTGTTAGGTACTGGGCCTCTAAACCCAGTCTATCTATTGATATTATCAAGGATTTTTTCATTCTGATCGCAGATCCTAGATGACGTTTATCATTTAGAATTTTACTACTGCCATTTTTTGTTTTTTATAGATACTTTATAAGTTTAGTAAATAATACAGTCGGTGCTTATCAAAATAAATCTGTTTAGTACGTCTTTTTATGATTTACAATCATGTTTGAAAATTGTACAATACTACTCGTATACAAGAAAACAAAATAATAAAAAAAAATACACACTGTACCGTTTTAATCCTATTAGTAATAGTTTCAAGTTGGCGCTTTCACAAATAAGAGTAAATAATATTTTCTTTTAAATAAAGCAAAGTGAAAAAATAATACAATTTTATTTTAAGAAAAACATTTCACACAAAAAACCACAAAGTTTTATGAATGAATGAAGTTGTCAGTACATTCGATCTTACAAAAATACAATTTATTTATAGAAAATTTATTATGTTGCTATTGTAAACTGTTATCAAATACAATAAATTTTGAAATGACCTAGAAAAATCAAGTAGTGAAAATTTTGCATAAACAAATTGATTGATTAATAAGATCTATAACTTAAATTTTTCATATTTTTTTTTAATCGAAACCAACACAAAAATGTAACTAATTTGTAAGTAATTACAACGAAATCTTAAAGAATAATGGTTGTAACACACGCTTCACAGACTTAAAGAACACTTATTAAAATTCTCATAAAAGTTACTTTAAGTTGAATTTCTACCCACACCTTTTTCAAACAATCGTAAATTCATATTTGCAGATACATAAATACATTTTTACTTTTACAATCTAAAGAACTAAATGGACTGGCTATTGTTAGAATTTTAATTTTTTTTTCAACATTTTCTATGTAAAAATGGTCAGAAGTATTTACTTTAGCATAAATGAATTTGCAAAAGTATTGATTGTAATAATAATGGCAAATAACCATTAGATAGTCTAACACTTGCGGGTAAATACAGCTGACCCAGAGACCAAAAGACAAATTCATCAAAAATTATGGCTAAAATATAAAAAAAAACTAAACAACAACTCTAGCACACAGCAGATTAAAAACAACAACAACTTTAGCCAGAGGTAATAAAAAAAAACGTTGCAAATAACACAAGTCAAAAGCAACAAGAAAACAATTTCAAATGGATGCAAATTTAACAGATTTACAAATTACTTTTAGTTAAAGCGCAACAAAATTCAACATTTCTAAGAGACATGAACCGCAAGCAGCCAAACAATTAATAAACTATGAATGAGTTTACATTTGCAAATGTACACTTTTGCGTACATTTTTTGAAACATAAAAGTACCAGATGGGTGCCATTTTAAGATTTTTGTAGATTATTTCAATTTAATTTTAAACAATTGTTTCAGACATAGTTCTGTTTAAGAAAAAAAAAACTTTCAGTTTTTTTATAGTTAAGCTTAAGGGGGTTCATTACGAATAATGCAGACAGAGGGTCGATCGTTTGTTTTATCCTCAAATTTTCATATAAAATTTTTTCAGTTAGACTTTTTTATTGGAGTTACATTAAACGTTATGGCCTTCGGTAGGTTAGTGTTCTAATCTGGTATACCGGAGGTGGTGGGTTCGATTCCCACAATCCCGATAGAAGCCTAAGTGTATTTCTTCGGATCGGATCTACATACCCACCTTTCAAACTAACTAACTACATTAAACGTGAATATTGAAGGCGAAATTTCAGCTATTTCAAAAATCAAAGATGTCGTTATTTCATAAATAAAGGCATATATTGCACTTTTTTTATTAGATCTTCATTCCGATAATCAAGTCAAACCAAGAAAATTTACTTTCATAATAAATAGTTAGTATTAAATGTTCAGTAGCTTAATATTTAAAAATTTTTTTTTTACATCAACGTATGTATGTATATCGCCCTAAAAGAACTGGAGGGAACAGATGCCTCATCTCCTTGATTACAACAAAGAAGCATTGGATAAACTCCTTTAAAACAAACTAAATGAGCTTTGAAACTACAGAGGTGTTTTGCAGTCAAAACATAATTACTTCCGAATATTTGATGATAAGATCAGTTACTAGTTTTAGATATAAAAAGTACATTTGAATAATATACTTATCATCTCTTATAATTACTCGCTCTTGAACTCCAATAAAGATATGAGTGTGTTTGTGACAATAATAAAACGAAATTAAAATATACACCACTGGACTCTCCACTAATCCATGTTAACAATCAGCAAGATCAATAAAACATAAAAAAGTGTGCGTAAAATGTTTTTAGTTTTATTTTGTGGGTCTCTTTTTACAAAATGCACCCAATTGCAAGCAATACGTACATACATATGTATGTACGTTGTAGATAGATATGTACATACATAGATACAACTCATGTAAATACAAACAAATTAAAAACGTTGTTGGTTGCCAAGAATGACGTCGTCAATGACAACAACAATAACAAAAGCTATGAAACTTAACTCTGCAGCTGCAGTGACTATAAAATGTTGTTGAGAAGTACGCTCCGCTTAAATGAGACAAAAACAACAATAAAAACTATTCGGTACTTTCGTACTATTACTATAAGTACCACAGCAAAGTACCTCTAACACACAAACAATCGCAAATTTAATATCAATTTCAATTAGATTTCAGTTTCAGTGGATGTTGCTATTGCTGTTGCTATTACTCTTTCTGTTGCTGCTGCTGTTTTTTTTTTTTTTTTTCTATTTATGATGTTTGTATTTTCTGGCTCTTGTTGCTGCTGTTGCTGGTTCGTTACCAACGGTGGAAGAAAATAAGGTATAAAAGGTTTCGTACTCCCGTCTAACGGCTCAATCATACATTGACTCTTTCTGTGTAAAAACGTCTTAAATAAAAAGTGGTTTATTTTAAGTGGGAGAGATATTAATAAATCTCCTGTTCAAATCCCAGAAAAAATATACATATTTAAAATAAAGTGCAAAAACATATAAAAATCAAGTGTTGAAAAAATATTAATACGAATAATTTGAATTTACCAAGAAACGAACACCTTGGCTGAGTGAGACATAAGTGACATCCTGTGAATTACAAAATTTAACAAAAGCAACTGCAACAGCAATCAAGTATTAAGTGCAATTTGATTTATTCAAACGTTCCCTAGTACGTTGAACGTGATCGAATGTCAATAATTCTTGCCGTAGGCCTTTAAACGACAGAGAGACAGACAACGAAATCATGGATATGAAGGTGAATAATAAATAACATATAAAGAACAACACCATTAACAACAACTAATAGTTACAATATATGTATTTAATAAAATAATATTTGAACAAGAAAAACAAATTAAAAAACTAAAACATGTGTAGTGACAGACATAAATGATCAAGTGAATGAATAAAGAATGATGGAATAAAAAAAATGCATGACAGCAATAAGTGAACTTGCCTGCCTGATGGTCAAGTAGTCAACTGTTGCATTGCATTTTAAAAGAGGCAACGACGTATTATACCTATAGAGTAGTTGTAGTTTTGTATATTTGTGGATAATGATTTGGTATCCATTCATCCATCTATCTATCTATCCATCCGTACATCAGGCAGTCAATCAGACTGTAATAGGACTTCAATAGAATATTAATCGTATCGATGGTTTATTACATTCACTTGTATACAGCAATACATAGATAAATACATTCAGTTGCATACATACATATGCACTTAGATACAAAAACTACACATTACATAGTATATACATACATATATAACTGTATCAACTTCCAAGAATAAAGAGTGAATGGAATAATAGTGAAGTAAAGTAAAATAAAAAATAAATAAATTTCCATACTGAACTTTTATATTTTTTTTATCACATTAGAATAACTTTATAACGGTTAAATTCTTACAACGAACGAACGAATGAACAATGTAAAACATTCTTTAAATTCTTAACAGATTTTATAGTTAAACAAGAACAGTGATTGTTTCTTATTATTTATTTGGAAAATTATAACATTTACTTCAATTAAAACATTTTATACTCGAGAAAAATACAGACACATTAGACCGGGTTCAAATTAGAATTTACGAAAGCGAACTCAACTTTAACTTTTAAATATAACAACCTTCATTATTAAAATAAAAGTTTAATTATTATAGATTAGATTTTTGTTTACTTCCCTCTCTGAAATCTCTGAAATCATTTAAATCTTTGGTATGTGTAAAAGTTAATATCCTTATTTGAAAAGCAAATATTCCACACTATTAATAATTGAATATACTTCAGGCTTGAGTTCGAGACCCACTTGGGGATAATGTTTTTGAAAATTCTGGTTACATTCCAGGAAAAAAAAATTAAAATTTTAAAAGTTTATCCCCTATTATATCTGCTTCTTTCTTCAAGATATGTTAACCTGAAGTTTGAGACAACCATAAATTTACGGAAACTTAATTTTTCCTACATTTAGACTTAATTCGTAATAACTTTTCCCATAAAAATACTTTTTGAGTTTTGGAAAAATCTCTTGTAGTCGCTAAGATATCGTTCGTATAAGTTTTCGGTGTGAAATAAATGCAATATCAAAATTTTGGAATTAATATTTGTTTTTAGTTTTTTGTTAATATCTTATAGAACGAAGAAGATGTGTATAACAGAGGTAAAGTCTTAATTTAAAAGTCGACATATTGTAATTTTGGAAGGCATACAAACTTTATAAACAAATATTTCACCTCGTGCCTTTGACCTCCTATAACGTCTCAAATATGGTTTTCTTTTCAAATTTGGGTTTAGATTTTTTTATTATGTACGTTTCACAGTGTGCCTCCGGTGGGTAAGTGGTTAGTGTTCTAGTCTGTTAGACCGGAAGTTGTGGGTAAAGGAGCGCACAACAAGTGAATTTCTTCGGATTTAGTGTAACACACATGCTCATTTCAAACTAACTAACTAACCATGTAAATATGTTTCACAAAATTAGATTTTGTGTTTTAAATTCTTTGAATTATTCCAATTCCAAGATTCACTTCAAACTATTGATTTTTAACGTTGTCCATTAGGTTTGATCAATAATAAATAAATGTGTTATGAATTTAATCATAGTAGAAATTTAAAATTTTATTAATACATTTTTTTATAATTCGAAATAGTTTTTTTTTAGTTTCCGAAGGATACAATATATACAATTGTAATTCCAAAGGCTGCAATAACATATTAAAAAATGAATTCCCTGTGGAGAACTAAATATAAAATCAACAACATTTTTAAGTCTATGATAAAAAAACCAACTACAAAATTTGTAAGCAAACTCTAACATCTATTAAAATATAATAACGATGATAATGAAAGTGACGGTTCGGTCTTAAGTGTGTTAAGCTTCCAAAGTAACTGACAACTAACAGACACCGCTACAGGCATACTACATACGAGTATAAAACACTTTCATTTTCCTTAGACAAAACACACTCGAAAACTCTTAAAAAGTGTAAATAAATAAAAGTGTTGTAGACACTTGGGCTGTGACCCAAATATTTCAAACTCAAGTTCGTCTTAAAATTTGTCAAAATTTCAAATTTAACATTTTGTTATTTTAAGCCATACAAATTTATAAAATAAATAGAAAATGCACTTGTACAACTTGCATTCAATAATTGTATAAATAAACAAATTAAACAGTTTATTATTTAAATTTTGTAGACTCCGGTTGGAAACATTTTGCAACTTTTTAAAGTTCCGCTTTGAATTGTTTCAAATTGCACTCATTTAATTTAGTTTTTATTGGCGAAATAAAAACTATATTAAATGGAAAGAGTGATTTTTTATTAGATAATAAGACAGTGACCGTCAAAATTGGAAAGAACATTTATACTTTTTCCATTCTAAACTTTTTCTTTCGCCAAAAATGCGAACAATTAACTTGTTCGCTTCAGAAGTTACACAGAATGCATATAATAATGAAATGGGATGTTTCAATCTATTTTCAAAAACAGGAAAGGAAAATGAGATTTTCAGCTTTATATTTTGACTAGAACATTTGAATTTGAAATGTGGAAAATTGGAATATATTGAATGATGCTGAAAACAGACATATTTCGAACATATTTTTTCTGAATTGAAATATAATTTTGAATTGTTACTTCTTCTTGTTCATAATTGAATTGTGCAAAATATGGTTTTAATTGACACTGTACATTTATACAGTTTAAAATTGACATGATCATGAAAACATAGAACATTTCATTTAGACAATGTATTTATATAGAACGGCACCCAATAAGCTGGGAGTTACCACTGATATAATTCACATTCATACTAGAAATATAACAAGATTAACTGGTTATAAATTAAAGGAGATAAATAGTATTCATATTGTATACACATGTATACGATATATACGAACATATACGCTACATACATACTTAAATAATTTATTTTATACAACAAATACATACAATTTGTATTATTTTTATTAAAAATTTATTGTGTTTTCACACAAAGAATTACGCTCAAACATACAATTTATCAATATGGTTCAAATGAATTTTGATCGATCGATTGATCAAAATATTTTTTTTATTTTATTTAGTGGCGACACCCTTAAGTTGTCAAAACTTTTGTCAAACTTTTAAATTTTACATGTCAATCAATGTTTCGTTTCTAAACCTTATTAACAATTTTTAATATGATTATTTGGCAATTAATGAGATTAAATTGAAATTGACACTTCCGTCTTGTTTGTAAAGTAAAAAGTAATAATGTATAAATTATTTACACTTTAAGTAGCCAAAAAGCGGTTTTAGACTTTTATAATTAGAATTTGTAATTATAATTCTAGAAGAGAACATACTATTGATCACAAAGTAGGTGATTTCACAGCTGAAGTAACCATTTAGCAAACTCGAATCTAATACTTAAGTCAAATAAACAATTTTCATATTAATTTTATTTAATTAAAATCTAATCTAATCTATTAAAATATGGGAATACACATCCTAAGAGTATTTGGAATGTATGACAAAGATTTTCAGATCTTTTGTCTAATTTTGTTTGGACAAAGAAACGTACACACCCACTGAAAAAAAAATGTCAGCCAAGTATAATAGAATGGCGAATAGTAGAAATATTATAAAATTAAAGCTTCTTCTGCATTCCTGCCATGGACAATGTAGTTAAATGCGTGAAGGTCTCTTTTTGAATAGCAAAATATTGTCATGACACAAAACGTGTTTGTATATCCATAAAATTATTGTAGAAAATTCTAAATAAAAACACACCCAATAACATCGTGATGTTCTTTTGGAATTTTACAGATTATAACAATTATTGTCGCAATAATGGTGACAATTGGGTATTCTGAGGGAAAAGCAGCTTTGCGACGTAAGCCCAAAGTATATAATGCTTTGATAACAACAGACGAAGATTTGGTACAAAGTAGAGCCTACCCAGTGATACAACCCACAATACATGAATCTGGTATTGCTCACTATGGTCCATACAATCCATATGGTATTTATAATCCACATGTAGTAAGACTTGCTCAACCAATTGCACCAGCCTTGACACCGAAGGAGCAGGTTAGTTTTAAAATATCTTAATTTATGCACAAATAATTCAAATAATTATCTTCGGCTAATTTGTAGCTACATTATCCTTTACCTCCACCGCAATTTCCGCCTCAAATTATGGAACAACCTTTAATGCCACAACCTTTATCCGGTTATCCTCTACCGCAGAATCCACCAACAGCCCCAGCAGCAGAAAATCCACAAGCAGCTTCAATCCCACCTACAGGATTGGAAGAGCAACCGCAGCCTACAGTACAACCCCCGACTTTGGTGATGCAATCAGCTCCTGCAGAATTACCTAAAGATCCTAATCAACCTACTAAAATGCCATCAGAACAATTACCAATACCTCTAAATCAATATGGCTTACCACCTTCACTAATACCACTTAGACAACCGCAACCATACAATCCTCGTGCTTATCCTTATGGACCACAACCTTTCCATTTGCCACCATACAGATTCAATCAAATTCCTCCTTTGTATTATAATACTTTGCCAGGTTTAAGACAACAATTTCTACCACCCTATGACTATCTGCCAACGGGTCCACAATTTCCCTTAAGCAATACAATACCTACAGACAAATTATACCCTCAACCCCCCAGCCAACCGCAGCCATTACCAACAGCCGCACCTACACTCCCTCCTCTTACTACCGCTGAAGAACCAACCGAAAGTCCAGTACCATCTACAGACTCCACAGCACCTGAACCGGCTTTTGAAAATATCAAAAATGGCTCAAAAAGTAAAGATAGCAATGTACCAGATGTGCCACCACCACCAATACCATCGGGAGCCAAGTCTAAACAATCTTAAGTTGTCTTATATTTAAATAATCTTAAATATATTTGTGTATTGTATGTATTAGACGAATTTTTATAAGTTATTAAGTATTTATTACAATTATTATATTTTGGATCTTCAAGATACCATTGAACATACATATATCATAAGAAATCACTATTAGATTAATTAAGAACATAAAAACGCACCATAACAAAAAAAATGTCGATTTTAAAAATAAAAAATATTGCAAATAATTTTGATACAGAAACGTCTGCCTAAACAAGTGAATTCTAAATGATAATTGAAAATTCCTTTATTTGGTTGTCTAAAAGTGTCACATTTATATTTATACATTTCTAATCTTTAACAATTAGTAGAAACCAATTGAAATGAACACTTTTTAAGTAAATAACCAATTGTTTAGTACTAATAAAAAAATAAAAATATTAAGTATTAGGGTTATAGCTAATTTTTTACAAAAACTTTAAATAAATAATAAAAATCGTGTTGGCAATATTCACAAAAAAATCTTCTGCACCAAATGTAAAATTGTATATTTGCAAAAAATAAAAAAGTGATCACCTCATGTACATATAGTATATACCGAAAACATGGTAATGACTTGTACTTGCGCAACAACTTACTTTTCAATTACTTCTACATACTGTCTGAATTATTTAGGGGTCTAGTAATGACTTACAAATAACTTTATATGTAAGAACTTACTTTTAAGCCTTGACATTTTGTTTTCCAATTTTATTTTATTACACCAACGTCGGCTTTTTTATTCAAAAACAGAACTTAACTTCGTGGTAAGTGCTTGACTTAATATGCTATTTAGGAGTAAATATACCCATTACTTGGTAATAAAAGTTTTTGTGAACTTTTTCCGCGAGTACAAAAAATGAAATAACAGTAAATTTATTATTTTTATTGTGTTTTTAATGAAAGATTCTTGATATTATACAATACGAGTATTATAATAGTATTAATTATCATCTAATAAACATATTTTAGATGTGATTAAGATATCGTTTGTAAATTGGTTCGCTCTTTTCAATAAAAAATTTAGCGTAAATCGGTCTGAAACACGATTTCACTTGAGAAAAATCGTGGAAAGGAAACAGATAGTGGTTATCCATGGAAAATTACCACTCTTAAAGACCGTTAGGTGATTAAATTGTTCAAAATGGGCTCACGACAGATTTCAGTGAACGTTTCCAATTTCACAAATGAGCATATGGGCAATTCCATACGATTGTATGTGACATTCGTTCATCCCATTCGGAACCTTGTTTTCCAAAATATGGATTAAAATATGGCGATATGACAAAAAACGGAAGTGTTTTTAAAGTACATGTAAATATTTATGAAAATCTGGGAATTTTGTAGGTGTATCTTTTTGTTTTAATTTCTTACACTATGGGACATATTTTTCATTAGTAGTCCATAATTTTCAAATAAAAAAAGAAATTAATATAATTTTATAATAATCATATTTAAATATCGTACGTGACACATCGTATGTGACAGATTTTTCTCCTGATTTTTTTTTTTTAGGTTATAAAATATATATTTTGGAAATATATGCGTACACACACTTCAACAAATCAAAAGGAGTAGGAAAGTGCAGTCGGACATGGCCGACCTATATACATGTTTAAGCAATTTATTGATAAAAATAAAAAACTGGAGTTACATGGCGACCAGGGACAAATATGGACCGATCTTCATAAAATTTTGGGGTGTGATTTTAATTCATATAAAACTTATTTGTGCCAAATTCTATCATAATACTAGTGATTACAGGTGAGTTACGGACGTTTAAGTGTTTTTCTGAAATTAAACATTGAATGGAACTAGGCTCAAATGAGGTCCAATCGTTATGAAAATCGGCATAATGGTTTAGGCTTATAAACATTTTAGATCTGCCGATTTTTGAAGGGATAGTATTATAATTAACAGAATTATGAGCTAAAAAGTAATATTTTCGGGTCCCTTTGTATGGGGGCGAGGTGTAAAAATAGACCGATTTCAAAAATTTTCAACAGTCTTCGTCTTTGGTGCTACAAAATATCATATACCAAATTTTGTTGAATTATCTTCAAAAATGCAGAAGTTATAAGGGTTTTATTTTTTCAGTCGTGGTTTACCTTTTCATGGAATTGCCCATATGTGTGACTCTCTTTCATTAAAAACACAAATAAAAATTTACTCTTATCGCTACTACTACTCAGTTAAACTAGGCTTAACTTGCTGTTAGATTAAACTCGGAACAAATTTAGGCGGACTTTAACCGATGATTCTGTTTTTTTCAGTCAAAAACATAAACAATGAACAGATTATCTTTATCAGAAAAACCCGCCCTAAGGGTTTAATCTATATTTTGTTTTTCCAGTAATTAGTTACGTTACATATAATCTTAGTTTAACTGAGTGATATTGGCCAATTAAACCTTAGTTATAAATGAGAAGACACAATCAACAAAAACAATAAAATAATCAATTCGGAAGAAGAAAAACTTAATTTTTTAAGTAAATAGTAATTTTGTTATTTGTTTTATCAATATTATTATAGTTTTAAATGTTTATTTTAATTTTTTCTAAAATTTTTAATTTTACAAAAGTAATATTTTCAAAAAACAGCTGTTCATTGTTTATGTTTTTGACTGAAAAGTTGGCAGTACTGACAAAGTTAACTGCTCTTAAATCCATAACTGAAAAGCACAATTATCGGTTAAAGTCCGCCTAAATTTGTTCCGAGTTTAATCTAACAGCAAGTTAAGCCTAGTTTAACTGAGTGGTAAGAAACCCGCCCCAAATCATATATTTAGCCTTAGCATACATATCTTTACAAGAAAAAGAAGTACGTAAAGCAACACAACATCGTTTATATCATAAAAATTTGTCACGGTAAAAAAGAAAGAAAAAAGAAAACGTATATAGCACAAATATAAAATCGAAACAAACGTAAGTATGTATATAGCAAAAATATAAAATCGAAAGAACTGTCCTACTTGGAAAGACATTTAAAAATTGCTCTGCTGTTAAATTTTGTCGGTTACGTCTGTTTTGCGAAAAGGGGTCGATATGTACATATGTATGTATAGTAGACTGACTCACTTTGTATGGTGTTTTTGTTACCCCTCTCAAAATTTACCTTGCTTTGTTTTATAATGATTCCAAAAATATTTTAAGTATAGCGATGACCGTTCGTGAGCTGGACCAAATTTAAAAAAGGTATTTTTGAATTATTTTTTTTTAAATTTTCGTTTTGTTTAGAAACAATATACCCAATATGGGGTATCGTTTGAAAGGGGTTTTAAAGCAGCATCCAATGATAATTGTTATATTCCAAAAAATTAAAAATTGTTAGGTTTTTCATTAATATAAATAAAATGAATGCACAAATTTTCCTCACCACTGGACGTGGCTTCAAAAACCCTTTCAAATGATACCACATATCGTATATTTTGTTTAAGAAAAAACTCAAAAGGGACTTTTTTGTAACCGGCCCAGCCGGTCGGTCTAATGGGAACTATCATATTTTGAGGGGGGTAACTCAAGCACCATTTTTTGTTAGTCGGTCTAATGTATAGGCATTCATGCGGATGCAAAGGTTTTATTCTCAGGGGTAATATCTAAAAACACTTCCTATTATTTGCCAAGTCATTGAACTCTTTAAATTAACTTTCCAATTTGGTAATTTTTATGTGATTACCTCAAAGAATAATTTTACACAAAATAATTGCAGATGGAGCTATAAATGCATTTCATATTATCACATAAACACTGACTGGCAAATATATTTATGTACATGTATTTATGTACATACATATGTACATGTACATATTTATGTATGTACATATGTATGTATGTATAAACATATAAAATGTCAAAGAATCTTTAATGATTTTTCCCCTGATCTCTAGAGGATACATGTGTTATTTTTGTTAAAACATGAGTAGCAACAATAGCTTAGAACAAACTATATGCAAAATTGCAATAATTTTTAAAAGAATTATAATGATCATCATACATTTATACATGTACACTTTCGCTTTCATCCACAAACTGACATTTACACCAATTCAAGTGCAACAAAAAGTCCAGGCACAGTCAATGACTGTTATCCCCACGGGATTAAACATATGGTGATTAATTAACCAAACAATATTAACATGGAATACTACAAAAAATATATAAAAGGAGGAGATTTTAAACAACCATCTACAGTCTAAAATTGTTCTTTAAAGTGAAATGAAACTAAATTTTAAATTTATTTCAATAATCGTCTTATTGCTTGGATTGTTCTGTGGTACGTAAAGAATTGGAAAATAAAAATATATAATTTATTCGAGGATCTTTTTAATTGTTTAGGAACCCAAGCAAGCACTTTTAAACCGTTTGTGCGCAGTCGTTACAGTTTACGTTGGCGTAAAACTACAGAGATGCCCAAAGTTTGGGATTCATCGACAGCTTCCAGCGTTAATCAGGAAACGGAAAAAATTTCTTTAAAACCCATCGATATATCGGAGAACCTCGCCGACAATACCATACATTTAACAACTGTCAAGCCATTATTGAAAACATCTACTCATTCGACAGACTATGATTATTATAATAATGAGGTCGAGGAAGAACATAAAAATTAACTCGACAAAATTTTATAATATTTTTTATATGGTTATAAAACTAGGAAAAAAGAATTAAGAAAATTAATAAAAGTTATTTTTAATAAAATCTTAAACTAAATAATCAATCAAATGAAAGTTTTTTTTTTTTATACAAAAAACTGATTCTAAGCCAAGGCCAATTATTTCGAAAGTAATAATACCCTAAGTATTTTCTTTTAGATTGAATTTTATTTTAAGCAATCAACCATTCTTCAAAGGCATTCCCAAATTTTAATTCCTAGAATTAATCCTTAAAGCATTCGATGTATTTAAATTAATTTCCTAATGAATGAATTCCTATGGAAATTAAAAATATTTCTAAATGATAAAATTTTATTCGAAATCAATCAGATACAAAAAACAGTTAAAATACTTTTTAACATTTTGAAATAAAAAAACTTATCATTGAATTTCTCAGGAATTAATTCATTATTTCCAATAATATTCGAATCTTTATGACAAAGCTTATTCCTTTAATCTAATAAATAACAAAAAAAATTAAAATAAAAATAACCTGCGAAAAATTTTAAAATATATTTTTCACGGTGTAATGTCATTAAATAATATTGAATTCACCCTGTATTATAAATACATCTATATGGCAACATTTACTAAAACAGCTGAAATCGTTATAACATAACGTTCATCGTCGACAAAATTGTTTATGTTTAAAAATTTTAACAAAAAACTAAAAAATATAAATAAAAATGCAAAGAGGAGTTACATTATTATGTTCATCAAGACTTGGCAGGATTCAATATCAAAAGTTGTTCGCTAGTACATTTGATGGAAAAATCACTCCTCTTCTTCATCCCTCTACAACAGAAGGTTTAATTGAGTAAGAGAGATAAGATACAGTATTAAAAAGCTTTAAGTACAAGATTTCAAAAGCATTTTTGTGTATTGTTTAAAGTTGCAGTAAGAGATTGAAGTTGATTGAGAATACAAGATTTGTTGGACCAACAGTAACCAAAAGACAGTATACTACGACAGGCGTAAAAACTCAGACCATTGCCAAGAAAAAAATGGTAAGTAATTGGATACACATTTTGTGGGATATTTTATATAAATAACATATAAAAAAATCCTAAACACTTGTTGAGTCATTTTAATAAATATTCAATATATTATTTTACTTAAATATGTACAAAGTATTTTAAGAAAATTTTAACCTTAAGGTCATTCCAAATATTGATAAGACCTAAAAATCTTGAAAAATAAAGTGAAAGTATTTACAAATTTAAAAGTTTAAGTGGTTCATGTGCAAACACAATGTTATTAACAAACAATTAAAATAAAATTAAAACCGGTTTAAATAATTTAACATTTTTGATGCTTTTGTTGAGAACAAGAAGTTCATTGCATTCAAATTTTAGTTGTAAATGTAAAATTTATCAAATATTTTTGTTTCCATTTTAGACTAAACTTACCGAACAAGAACGTGCCGAAGTTTTGCAACCTCTATTGAATGCTGGTTGGAGCATGGTAAATGGTCGGGATGCCATATACAAGGAATATTTGTTCAATGATTTCAACCAAGCTTTCAGTTTTATGTCCGGAGCTGCCTTGTTGGCCGAAAAAATGAATCATCATCCTGAATGGTTTAATGTCTACAATAAAGTCCAAGTAACTATGTCAACACATGACGTTGGTGGTCTTAGTGCTAAAGATATACGTATGGCCAAGTACATGGAAGAACAAGCTAAACGCTTCCTTTAAGTTTTTGTTGAAATAGTTTGTAATTTTTCTTTTGTAAAAATAAAGATGTGTTGTTAGTTTAACTTAGCTTCAGCTTTGCCATATCTGCTGGCAGATGTTACTGGGGAACTTAAACTATGTTAGGTTAGTGGGTTTGGAAAGAATTTCATAGTCAGCTTTTTCTAACACATCGGGGGAGGAATCATCCAAAGTATAGCCAATAGCCTTGAAAAATGCTTTAGCATTTTCATTATTTTTGAGTACGGTGAGTACAACCTTCTGCATTTTCCAGTGTTTCGCACATTGCTCTAGGGCCAGCATCATATGTTTGCCCAAACCCTGTCTTTGGGCAGTAGGCTCAATTTGCATCTCGTAACTGTGGATTGAAATAAAAAACAAATAAAACTTTTCTAATTCTTATATTTACAAGGAAATCAATAAAACTTACCAGTACAACACGCTGTGACCATAGTCCATATCAAATCTAAACATCGAGTAAGCCACAGGTGTCTTATTTGCGTCTACTGCTACCAAATATCTTGCCCATGACTTATTTAAATCACTTTGCTTTACTTTTGGCTGCCAACCCATACTTAACTGTTTGTAAAACGGCGATACATTACGTTCCGCTAGTTTGAAGGCCCATTTCAAAGTTTTGCCATCCATATCATTTTTAGCTCGACTATAAAGGAAGAATTCCACTGCAGTACTAGATTTGTAGCTTAAAACATCTGTTATGCTTTCGAAGGGATTCTTTGCTCGTGATGCATTCTCTATATTACGATGCTGGTTAGATGCACTATTTACACTTGTATTTGTCATTTTGTTCACTTATTGAATGTTTTTATTAAAATTTTATCAGTCCACAACACAATTCACTAAAACACGACACAAAAAACTTTATTACAAAAAAGTCCAATAAGAAAGGCGGTAAATAATTGTTTACATAGGGTCGCATTTGTATTGCAAAAAAAAAACTGTGGCATCACTGTATAATGAATATGTTTTGCAATTTCTTTTTTTTTTAATTTATTTTTTATTCCAGTGGAATAATTCCACTGTAATTTTAACCCAAATCTTTTTAAAAACATAAATTTTGATGGTAAAAAAATTGTTTATTTTAAAATGAAATATGTATTTTTAAAATAATCGAATCTGGCAGCACCATTTACAAAGCATTTTCGTAAGCAATGTTGGTAAATGTGATAAATAAAAACGCCAATATTTACAATATTAAAAACAAACACCGATATTTATCCATAAAAAACTATATAGAATTAGAAATATTAGATTTTATAAAGCAATAAGGTGATTCGTAATTTTGGTGGAGACCAGTAAACTCAGGACCGGAGTTCGGGAGTTCCAGCTTCCTATGCCAAAGTATAGGTGGGATTGGTAGTTCTTAGACTAGGCCTTTTTAGGCGTAAGCCGTAATTGGTGATGGCGTTATGATATATCGAGGCCATATAACTCCTCCTTACTGATATCATACTGTTAAGGGGCAAAACCAAACCGAGGCAATAATTAATATATAATTAATTACAGTTACAATGAAAAAATAACTAACTAACACATGAATTATTTTTTGCTGACAACACAAAAACCTTGAATTGGCACCACCCTTCACAGCTGTTTAATGTTTACATTTTTGAGTTTCTGCAACATTTTATAGAGAAGTTAATTTTGTTAAAAATAAAATGTTTAAAAAACCTAAGAGCAACAAAAATATTACTCCACCCTCGGCACCTACTTTGGATGAGATTTTGTCAGACATTGAAACATTCCAGGTGGATGTAGAGCAACTGAGCAGCAAAAACAAAACACCCGACGTAGCCGTAAACAATACAGAAGAGTGGTGGTCCGTTTTCGAACAATTCATTGAGGATTTAAAGTGTTTGGAAATGGTGCACAGTGAAGTTGAAGGCTTTAAAATTAAACTTGAATCTTTAAAACTAGAAATTGATACAGAATCAAAGCTATTGAAGAATGAAATAGACCAACAGCAGCAACTGATTGACGTGGCACTGGAATAACTTACCGCATTATGGGTGGAATGATTTCATATTGTGTCCACTGTTCATTTATTGTAGGTTGATAGTCTTAAGATGTATTAACCGCCGTTGCTACAAATAATAAATGTACCGAACGTTATATGTATACCTTTTTCATAGTACACACATGATAAATATTTAATAAAACAAATTTTAAACAAAAATTTATTTAATATCTATGGATTTACATATCCGTGTTATTATTAATTTTGTATTTGTTTTTTCATATTAATTCTTATTAAAACTTGACTAACCTGGCGTGTTGAGGAACAGATACGGAATTGGATTTGAAAGCAAACATTGGATAAATGTGATTTTATATTCGATAATACTAGATTCAACTTATTATATTGAATTTCATTAATATTGAATTTCACATAATATGTACATTGGATTAATAACACATTATGTATGTTATTTGTCGTTTTAATTCCAATTCCAACATTAATTGGAGTCTATGACAAATACATGATTATACTTGATATATCAGTCCAGGTCAGTGCAATGTTTGTCAAATTATAATTTTCTACCACAATCGAAATAGATTAACTCTTACGATCGATACAATGTTATCAATTGGAATCGATCAAAACAATAGTATAAATTAACCAGAAAATGTAAAATTAATAAACAACATTTAATATTTGCAATGAACTTTTAAGAACAATTTATTTAAAGCAAACGATAATATGTAGTATAACTTTTTTAAATATTCATATATTTTTTTTAATTTAATTTGAGTATGTTCTTCTTAAGCAATTCTTTTATTGTATAACTCTTTATAACATGATAAAGTTATTGAATGTCACTCTGCTCTTAATCCGACTTAACGGGGACATATGACAAAACAGCTGTTGACAATGGAGCAACTTCGAAATCAGAAATTGAAATCTGGCCACTAAAATAAAGATAAAATTAAATTTTATATATTTGATAAAATTATTAAAGAAAAATATATTTACGTTTTAGTGGCATTAGATGCATTGCTGAAATATTTCACATTCATTGTTTCTGGTAAACTTGCGTTGCCCAAGTTAAGAGGTTGATTAAGCTCAGTGGGATTAAAAACAACTAAATAACCAGGATTTCCAGACTTTATCCTATGCAGAGGCAAAATATAAATATTTTTTTAATACCAATAAAAAAAAGTTGTATATAACAGATACATATATGTAAATATGTAAAGAATATATAAAATGTGATATTTAAATGTTTAGATATTCCCCTTACCTTTGTCTAATGGTGGTACCATTAACCATTTAGTTTAGTTATTTGTGTATTTAGAAAGTAATGTTAGCAAAGTGTTAAAAGATAAATGAAAATGTTTAATGAATTTATTAGACAATGTCATGCCATATCTCATGAGTTAGAAATATATTAGATATTGTTAAAAGGAAAATATTATTTACCTGGTGTAAGCAACCAATGGATCTACCGATAACATATCAAAGTCGCCATGCATGTAAGAGGGTGACGAACGCCATTGTTCGAATTGGTCGTACACTTTATTTGTAATATTACCGTATACTTCATCACCCACGGGAAGCACAGGTGTGCCAGGCAACAAAGATAAGAACAAATAAATGGAAAATGGACTGACAGTTGCTTCATCACCCAAATCGGCAACATTCCATTGTACCCAATTGTTATTAACGTCTTGCATAATGCCCGCTAGTTCGCTGCTCAATTTCTTGCCTTTGGGGGCAGCTAAATTCTTCACAAATTGTCCATAGATTGGAATATCGACACCCATCTCTCCTGCGCTGGTCTTGTAATTTTGAGGACGTATGATATCATCAGCCACCGAAAGGAAGGCATCAGCCGAACTATTCTTAACCACGGCACGATATTCATAGAGAACATCTCCCAAACCTTCCTGGAATGTGGTTTGGCTGTGAGTCCAAAATCCATATTGAGTTAGATCATAATTTGTAGTAACAGCTGGTATTTCATTTTTAAAGTTCTTCGATAATATAAAGAATTTGGTATTCTTCAAACGTATACCCCCAACACCCAATTCTATAGCATGTTGAAGCACATCACTCAATTCATGTTTTACGATAGAGTCATTCATATGCAAGTCGTAAAGACCATCACCGAATTGTGAAAGCACATAATTGCCTGGCATCACTTCAGCCCAAGCCGAACCATTTACCAAAGACAACCAATTATTAGGAACTTCGACCTTTTCAGTCCATACAAATGCCGAACGCTTAGTTTCATCGTCTAATGCTTGTTTCAATAGTCTAGACGACTTAGGTACGTAATTGGCTGTAATATCAAGAATAACATGAACCTTGCTATCCTTGTAGTGATTAACGAGGTTCTTGATTTTTTCCTCAACTTCTGGTTCCCGTATATTATAAGTATCTTCTGCTGGTAACTCATAAATTACACCGCTGGCTTTCATTTGGCTAACTACCGCAACATTTTCATTGTTCACCTCAAAAGTGGGGAATTTAGCTAAAATGCCACTCTTGTACCAGGGCAGTGGTTCAGGTGCAGCGCATTTTGGTGCATCAACAATAATTAGGATCGCACCAACCAACATTCCCAACCAAACCAACCAGAATGATATAAAGAATATCCAACGCAAACGTACCCAGAAGGGATCATTGGCATATTTCATTAGCTCCTCTTTAGTCATGCCGGTAAAAGCCTGCGCAGATTACAATAAAAATAATGATACTTAAAATATGTAGGTAGTTCGGATAGAGAAAAATATTATATACATATATGCTATATTTCGGTTGATGCATTTAAATTTTGTTAAATGATTATTACCAACCTCTTGTTTATCCTAGGCATACATTAAAAAAGTGATACAAAAAAATGGATAATTATTCCATTTTACATATTCTTAAAACTAAACACACTTACCTTTCCATTGACAACACCAATATCGATCTTAGCATCTCCATTTTGTTGATCTCCCTTAATAAATTTGACTTCTTCACGCTTGTCAGCCAATTTTTCGTTATCTTCGGCACCCAACATTTGCTCATCGGCACCATCATTTACATTGTTCTCTTCCTGCACCATTTTGTTATCGCCTGAAGGGGTTTCCTCTTTCAAAACAACTACGTTATCAAGTGGCGATGTTGAACACTTTTCTACTGCAAATAAGAATTTTTATGAATGAATGTCGAGCCTTCTTTGTTGTTTTAAAGATAACGTATTATACGATGTTTATATAGTAAATTGTCTTATCTTTATTTTAAAAGTGATTTATTGTAATAACCATAGCGGTTGAATTCAAAGTTAATATTAATATGGTTGAGTTGAATTGTTTTATTAATTAATTTGTATTTATAAAGATAGACATATCGTTACTTAGAACTGAAATAGTCACTCCAAACAACTTTTATCATAGCTAAATTCATGAGTATATTCAAAAAGATTAACAAATATTTTATAAGCCTTGGGATTGAGCTTAAACCTTTTTAAAAATTGTGCAGCAGGTCTAAAGGCTAGAGCTAGACCCAGCACATTTTCGGAAATATGTTAGTACAAAATATGTACGTATGTACCTGTGTATATGTACATATTTCAATATTATTATTTTCGGTATTGGTTTGAAAATTTATGCCAGTACTTGGGAATGGACTTATTTATTATTTAAGATCTTGTTTAATATTATCTAAAGATAAAACTCAAATTAATTTTGCATAATTTTCATAAGCATAATCAAAATTTAATGAAGCTTATTAAAGTCGTTAATACAAATTGAATTAAATTGCTTTGTAGTTTGATTAACTACAATACATATTTTTTCTTAAAGTGGATATGTATGTAGTATGTACAATAATTGTATCAAGTGGAAAAAGTTTTGCTGACGCAATAGATACTTGATATTTTAGTATACATATTCCTAAGATTTTGCTTACATATGTACATCATTTATTCATTGTCACAAAAGCATTTCCTTTAGAACTTTGCCACGTGTGGCGAGGAGGGGAATTTACAAGTTATTTTACATAAGGTTAAAAACCAAAATTGTACGTAGATTTCTACACACAAACCAGAGTACAAAATGTTTAACTTTTGACACACCCATGGTCGCACTTTTCATAAAACATTTTTTTCACTAAGTTATTTTTTATCTTAAATGTATTACTTATTAAATTCTTACCTTTATTGATACTTGCAAATTTATTCTGATCTTTAAGTTTTTCTGTATCTTCTGAAATGGGTTTATAAATTTCCACTTCTTTGTCAGTCTGCCTTTCGGAACAATCTAACGTTCCACAGTTGCTCACATTCACTTTTCGACTGTTTCTTTTTAGCAAATTTTTCATTTTTTCTTTCTATTTTATATTCGTATTTTTGGGGGATGAAATTCTTGAGTTACCAGATGAGTAGATTCGTTGTGACTTGGCAGCACTGAAATTCAAAAACATTTAAATTTAATGTTTTAAACGTTTGAATTTAAAATTTGACTTGATTTATTTTTATGTTTACGTTTGTTTAACAATATGAATTTAGTGTTTTTATTTATACAAAATTCTCGTAAAATTTTCTTTTTATCAATAAATTTATCGACAAATTTTAATTTATCGAAAGAAAATATCGAAAAATTTTCTGTTTATCAAAAATTTTATGATAAAGGTATCGTGCTCTTATTAAATAAAAAAATAAAAATTATTAAAAATTTAGACAATTTTTGCTTTATATCAGAAATTTTCTATTTATTTTCATTACAAAAAAATCTTTTTGGAAAAATTCTTGATATTTTGATAATTATTTTTTTCTTGAAAACGTTTACATATACATATGTAGTATTTCTTTTAGGGCCAATCTTTAGGTGAAAGATTAGCGATTAAATTAAAATTAATCCTCGAAAGATGTTTTTGAGTACTCAATTTGTTAATTTTGTTTGCAAGTTTAAGCGCCCAGTGGAGGTGGTTTAATCGTAAGCACGAAATGCAAAAGTGTAAACAGCTGATGCAAAAAAATTAATAAAATTTTTATAAATATAAATAAATATAAAAAATGTTCTATTTATTGATTAGTATAAATTTTTGGACACTTGAAAATACATTTTTTTGTTTTTAATTTAAGATTTTATTAATTTTCATATTAAATCTTCTTCTTTTTTATAAAATATGCATTGTTTTGATAACAAACAGTGACGTTTTCTGTTGTTTTGTATGGCAACACTGCGAAGTTTAATCTTGTACTCAAAAACATCAAAGGGGATTAACATAAGATTAAATTTATTTTTAGATTAACTGATCTGATTATTAATTGGCATTTGATTACCATCTCAAAACCCCGCTCTTATTGATCATTGATTGATAAATTTATATTTATCGAAAAATTCAATAAAATTTCTATAAATTTTGATTTAGTAGTTTTCGATAAATTTCATTTTCTTAGAAAAAATAAAAATATTTTTATGGAAAAATAATTATACATACAAAAAATTATATATTTCTTGATTGAGTTTATTCATCAACATTTTTTATAATTTCATTAGAAAAAAGATTTGAGTGAGAATATCGAAAATACATAAATATATGTATTAATTTAAATTTCGCTTGTTAATAATTGGAAATTACTTTAAAATAATTTGTAAATATGTATGTATGTATGTATGTATGTATGTATGTATGTATGTATGTATGTATGTATGTATGTATGTATGTATGTATGTATGTATGTACATGATTGTTTTTGCCGTTATAAAATTATACAAGAGGGTTTCCCAGATTAAAGGAATGATGCAAAAAAATCTAT
Source organism: Lucilia sericata (assembly GCF_015586225.1). Lineage (NCBI taxonomy): Eukaryota > Metazoa > Arthropoda > Insecta > Diptera > Calliphoridae > Lucilia > Lucilia sericata. Next base: position 107,652 of record NW_023994046.1, read on the forward strand.
TAAAAAGACACCTTTTTATATAATAAATTATTTTTTAATTTAATAATGACGTCTACTGTATAAATTACAACAAAGAGTGAATAAAAGCCTTTCTTTAAATCCTTTTCATAACACTGAATAAGCAAAATTGCAATTTTTAACATTTCATTATTAATAATTTATAAATAAATATTTTAAATTATTATGACTTTATTAAAATTGCTATAATTTTAATCCAAAAATATATTCATTTTAAATTTTTAACAATGAAATATGTATGTATCTTTATAATTTCTGATGTAATTTTGCGTACCACTTTCTACAGAAATGTTTGTATTTTTTAAATGATCACTTTCAGCACGTACGTAACGTTCAGACCGATGCACTTAACCAAACTTAACTAAAGTCGTTCGAATATATGAATCTAACTTTAAACGCTTGATTTGAGCTCAATCTGAAAATTGAAATTGCAATTTGCAGACTTGAAGAAGCAGGTTTGAAGAAATGTACAAAGAAATCATAATATGTGCGATTGACTGGCTATTAATACAATGCATACATGGACATAATTCGCAAAAGTATTCATGTACAATAACGTACTTTTACATCAAGATCAGGTTAACACAAAAATAATTTCAAAGTTTTTTTTTAACCAGGAACTCTATAAATATATTTATTCAGATAAGGAAAACGTCTGCGTATTTATTGTATGCGAATTTAAATTTATGTAGTTTGAAAACTTATAAGATAATTTTGTATATAAGTTTGTCATTCTGTCTACATAAAAGTGTAATTTTTGTGTTATGACAATTTACTAGCAAGTAATCAACATACAATGTATAAATTAGGGTGGTATACACATTTTATAAAAATGTTTAATACAAAGGAAAGTTACACAAAATAAAAAATTACATAAATATGTATATGTATTTTTTTCAGTTTTTTACCAAATCTTGAAATAATTTATTACAAAAAATTACCTTAATGTTTATTCGTCCACACTTGTATCCTATGGGGTGACCCTAACGAGAGCAGGACGAGAAGCTTCCTCAAAATGAACAAGTCTGAGGTTAGTATGATTGTACGTATTCTGAGTGGACACACAGTATTACGGGTACAGCCGAGAGAGGACATTGAAACTCTGGAGCATATTCTTTGACATTGTCAGGCTTTCGCCGAAATTAGATCCAAATATCTTGCGAGTAATATTATTCCGTAAATAACATCCCTCATCAAAAAATTCTGATTTTGTATTAAAAAAAAATTTAAGAAGAAATATCTAAAACTGTAATGCATTTACCGCGGAAACTATTTTGCGCTCGGGACTTTTATACTTTTTTATACTCTATGAGGAATGGGTAGGGCCGATTAGAAATTTTCAAAAATTCTATAAAAGTGACCCGTATGTACATTAGAGTGCTCCAAAAAAACGAAGTTGCGAATTTTGCCCGTCCCCCCTCTAGAATTGTTCTTTGGGTTGTAAAACTATGTCATACAAGAAATTAGGCTGATAACGTTAACAGGTGCCGCAACGGCTCTGAAGTTTTCAAGTGCATTTACAAGGGGAAAATATCGATTTTTTCAGTTTTTGCTCAAATTTGGCAATTTAGTAATAAATTTTGAACTTAATTGTAAAGGAATCATAATGTGCACAGATTAAGCATTTCGGAAAGATATAAAACACAAAAATGACTTGAAAACTTTAAAAGTTATTGCGAATTCCCCAGGCCATAAATTCGAAATGTGACAAAAAAAAATACTTTTTTTGGGATATATTCTAAAAAATCATTTTGTTACTTAAAATATATCTATAATTACTCGAATATTAAGAGATCTCATGGGGATTTATGGTCAATAGCATAAATCCCCATGAGATCTCTTTAAAATTTTGAAATTTGTTTAACAAAGATTCAAAAAAACTGAAATTGGAGATTTGAAACTGCCGTTGAAAAAATCAAACTTTTTTGAAAATAGCTGAGAACGAGTTAGCTTTATCTTATAAGAGCAAAAACTAATATTCGAGTAATTATAGATATATTTTTAATAACAAAATGATTTTTTATAACATATCCCAAAAAAAGTAATTTTTTTTTGTCACATTTCGAATTCATGTGCTGTGAGACACGTTAATGGCCTGGGAATTCGCAATAACTTTTAAAGTTTTCAATTTTCGTGTTTTATATCATTCCGAAATGCTTAATCTGTGCACATTATGATTCCTATACAATTAAGTTCAAAATTTATTACTAAATTGCCAAATTTGAACAAAAACTGAAAAAAATCAATATTTTCCCCTTGTAAATGCACTTGAAAACTTCAGAGCTGTTGCGGCACCTGTTAACGTTATCCAATCAGCCTAAATTTTTGTGTGACATAGTTTTACAACCCATAGAACAATTCTAGAGGGGGGGCGGTCAGTCAGACAAATTTTTTTTTCCTTCATGCAAGCATTTCACTGAAATAAATGCTTTCGAAATCGAAATTTGCACCAAGTTTAGTACTATGGGATAGTAGGCAAGATTTTCAGCTCTATTGGTCAAGATCTGCCGAAGTCAGAGAGGGTCTAAGTTGGACATTTTGGTTATACAGGGTTTTATTCAAATTAGTGTAACTTTTCCCCTATTGGTCCTACCAAAAATTGTTCAAAGGAGTTTAGAAAGCTATTTCTTCATTCTTTCTAAAAACATTTTTTTAAATGTTTTTTTAATTATTATTTTTTTAAATGGGCCCTTTTTTGCTTAAAAGAAAGCTTATACAATTTCCTTAAGGGCTTTATAGCCCCATAATGGGATGCGAGTGGGATATCTATCAAAAAAATTATTTTTTAACTCAAGAATAATTTTGTTCAAAATTTGGCACTTAATTTTCACCTATTTTTTCAAACTGGACGTTTTTGTTGTATTTTTTACTTAAAATAAGACTTACCATTTCCTTTAAGAGCTTTGTGGTCACTTAGTGGGATTCAAGGGTCATATGTGAAAAAAAAATATATTTTAACTCAAAAACTTTGCTTTTGAAGTTAAAATATTTTTTTATATTGTATGTATATCTCACTCGCATACCACTGAGTAATCACAAAGCTCTTAAAGGCAATGGTCTAAGCTTTCTTTTCATTTGAATAAAACCCTGTATGAGCAAATTGTCCAACTTTGACTCCCTCTTCTCCGGCAGTTCTTGACTGATAGAGCTGAAAATTTGTGTCTGACCTACTATCCAATAGTACTAACCTTAGTGCAAATTTCGTTAAAATTAATTTTTTGAGTTGGGTCACTTAACATGCATGTATGTACATTGGGATGCCATTTAAAGATACCGCTTCTCAAAATGTTTGTCATGTGCCCATGTTCTGTAACTTTCGAGTCGAGAAAAAAACATTGAAATATTAGAGTCTTCCACTTTTTAGTTGCGTGATTCAAATAATTTTTAAACTAAACACATTACAATTAACCGAAATATATTTGAATTATATGTGTTCACCCTGTTTTAAACAAGAAGATTATAAATTTTTCGATTTTTTTTGTCGATTCGAAAGTTACAGAGCACATACATGCACTGGGATCAATATTTGGTGTGATATAAATGGATATAAAGGTCTTTTTATAAGATTTTTCCTATTTTTTCATGTTTCTCGAAAAGGAATGATATGATATCATGTGTAAGGTCTTTGAGGCGCATCCAATGACATGCCATGAATGTTAATGCTAGTAAAAATATTAAAAATTTTGAAAATTTGGAAATGAAAAAATCGTAAAAACCTCAAAAAAAACCTTATTATCCTTTGAAGAATGTAATACTAATGTCAGGACAAAAAAAAAAAAAAAGAAATGCCATCTTAAAATTAACTAAATATTCATTTTCGGTGGGAACATCGGAACTTCTATTTGGAGCCCCCCTAATGTACAAAAACAATTTTTGTTAACTTGTTTGTGACCAAAGGCCAGGTATGTATTTGATAACAAAAACGTATACATTTTGTTTTTGTTTTGTAAAATTTGCTGAATTCTTGATTCTTTGTTTATTGCAATACCCTACATAGTGTATGACAGGGCTGATGGGCATGAAATCACACTATAGTATATATCGTCACCTAAAACGCAAACGGCCCACTGTGGTCCAAAATCTCAATCTAGCCGTCCAAAAATTATTTTTAAAATTGTTCGAAAGCTAATTTTTTGTCAATCATTAAAACATGTGATAGATTTTATTGTTAACCGTCTTGTCTATACCCGAGCAAAATTACGTACATCAATACCCACATAACCGGGTATGTCATACAATTTATATGGCTATTTCATCTTTTTATATATTTCTAATTTAATAAAACCATTAAATTTAAGCAATTTCTTTTAAAGTTTTGCTTTCCTATTAACAAAAATATCATATGCAAAAAACCTAAAGAAAAACGCCTTCATATATAACGTATAATGTACATTATGCAGAATTTGACTTTGTAAAATTTTGACTTCAAGAAGCTATTACTCAGAGACCGGGAAAGATAATTGAACAAAACTTTTTATATATTATTTATTAAGGTGTATAAAATTGATTAGCATTAATGAAATTGTTTTTGCTGTCGTAAGTAGGAAAGTTCTTTGCAAAAAAAGATTGCTAAGTCATGGTCAAAAATTAAAATTTTAAAGTTTAAACTTAAATATTTTTGTTTATATGGGAATAAAATTATTATAATCAGCATAATTTTACTTTACTAAGTCATATACAATAAAATAAATGTATTTCATCAAAATCGGCCCATATTTGTTAATGTTACAGGGTCCACAAATATATCACATTCAAATTTATGAATAGACATATGACTCTGTATTTAGAACTAAATTTGTTGTTTAGTTAAATTTTTTTTTCATAAGATACAAGAATATATACAATTCCAATAATAAAACATAAAATTTTTTATGAAACTTAATTTTTGTCCGATAACTGACATATAATTTGTATACATACCCAGGTATGTTGGGTATTGATACACGAGGTAAAAATAGTAAATCGGTCATAAATCGGTTTAATATATATATTAGGCTTCGTTTCAAAAAATAAAATGTTTCCCGTTTTTGTAATATCACAACTTTTTAGAAGGTTTTTGTATCAGTGATTACTATGCTGTAATAATTTCTTCAAAATTCCAACTCCTTCCTCTGCATATCTGAGGCGGAGCAGAAACTGTAGAATTTATAGGAAATCATGCTCTAATAATTGATTTTATAGGACAAATCAATAAGAATGAGCTTAATTTCTCACTTTTATAATGCTTCAAAAGTGCATTTAGTATTATTCAAAGATGCACTTTTTCAAAAAATATTTCAAAAAATTGTTTCTTTGTGCATAATCAAAATATGCTTTTTGCTGAGGCAAATGGTGCAAAAACAAAAATTTTATCATTAACCCTTTAGATGTGATGAGACTTTAAATTTTCAGATTTTAAACTTTACAACGCTATATTTCGAAAAGCACGAAAGTTATAAGGCCCAAAATTATACAAGTTATATATGGAACATTAATTGGATAGAGTTTTATTAAATTCGGAGATGATGACGAAAAACACCATTGTTTGATGGGAAATTATCAAACCACAAGCCAACATTATAACCATCATAACTCCTAAAGGGATTACAATAAATTAAAAATGTTAACACTATTTTTTAAGGGCATTGAATATTATATTTACGAATGATAAAATCAGGTTTTTTTTAAATTGCATTTTTTCTTTTGCTGTTATGCATTTATAGTGCATCTAAATTCTGTTAAATTAAGTTTATATATCTTAAATTTTCCTGTAGAATAGTATACTAAAGTCATATTTGAAATATATACAGCAGTTTTCGGTCTATAAAAAAATGTCGCCCAAAATCGATATTTTGGCCGCAGATGTGCAGATGAAGGAGTTGAAATTTTAACAAAATAATTACGCCAATATTAGCGTTGTTCCAAAAACTGTCATAAAAGGTATGATATCACAATTTCAAAAATATTGCGTGAAGCCTAATATATATCTAACTAATTTTTGGAAAATGTATAGAAAACATTACAGAAAGCATAGTTCAAATTTCAAACCGATACGATATATAGATCTCGAGATATATCACTTCAAAAATGAAAAACATACCTGGGTATGTGGGTATTGATATAACGGTTAAATAATTTTTGGCTTCTGTTGTAAAATGTTTAAAATGTTAGGTAGTGTAGTTTGCGTTTTATATGACGACATATCCCTTAAAACGACTTATAAATAATAAATTCTATACAGTTAAATTGTAGGGTATTATTTGATGCTTTTTGCTTGTCAATGCTTTCCTAAAGGTTGGTTTTTGTATTACTTTTAATTTAATTGGAATGTTTGTGCATTCATATACAAACCTACAGAAAGTTAATCTATGTATACGCACAAGTACAAATTTATATCTTAAAATTATACACTCCCAGAATGTTATTGATGTATACATACATACATGTACATTAAAGGGGGCATTTCACTAAAATAACTTATATAGATATGAGGAATTTCGTGCCAATTGACCCAACTTTAAAAATCTATGTCTTGGATGAAATGATGATTTGGATGAAATTTGCACCAAAGTACTTTGGGATAGTAGGCCAGACACAAATTTTCAGCTCAATCAGTCAAGAACTGCCGGAGTCAGAGGGCGTCAAACTTGGACATTTTGGTCATACAGGGTTTTATTCAAATGAGTTCACCTATTGGTCCTAGCAAAAATTGTCCATAGGAGTTCAGAAAGCTTTATAGTCTTTATAGTCCCATAATGGGATGCGAGTGGGATATCTATCAAAAAAAAAATATTTTTTAACTCATGAATAAAATAGCGATTTTGTTTAAATGGGTCTTATTTTGTTCATTAGTGTCTAAAACTAACTGGTGTTAAATCGGGTAGCCGTGCCGGAAATCGATTAAAAAGTGTGAAATTGCCATACATGGGAGTAGATAATTTATTAGATAGATATACCTACTAGGGTTCTATAGTTGAAACGAAAAGTCGACTTTTCGACTTTTTGTATTTAGTTAAAAGTCGACTTTTCGACTTTTTGCATTTAGTTAAAAGTCGACTTTTCGACTTTTCGACTTTTTGCATTATATGAAAAGTCGATTTTTCGACTTTTCGACTTTTTTCATTTAATTAAAAGTCGACTTTTAGACTTTTCGACTTTTAGTATTTTATAAATAGTCGACCTTTCGACTTTTCGACTTTTTCCGACTTTTCGACTTTTTTCGACTTTTCGACTTTTTCCGACTTTTTCCGACTTTTTCCGATTTTTCTCGACTTTTCGACTTTTTTCGACTTTTTTCGACTTTTTTCGACTTTTCGACTTTTTCCGACTTTTCGACTTTTTCCGACTTTTCGACTTTTTCTTATGTTTTTCGACTTTTTCTTATGTTTTTCGACTTTTCGACTTTTTCCGATTTTTCTCGACTTTTCGACTTTTTCCGACTTTTCGACTATTTTCGACTTTTCGACTTTTTCCGACTTTTTCCGACTTTTCGACTTTTTCCGACTTTTTCCGACTTTTCGACTTTTTTCGAATTTTTCCGACTTTTTTCGACTTTTTCCGACTTTTCGACTTTTTCCGACTTTTTCCGACTTTTCGACTTTTTTCGACTTTTTCCGACTTTTCGACTTTTCGACTTTTTCCTATGTTTTTCGACTTTTCGACTTTTTTCGACTTTTTCCGACTTTTTTCGACTTTTTCCGACTTTTTCGACTATTTTTTCACTTTTTTCGACTATTTTCGATTTTTTCCTACTATTTTAGAGCTTTTGACTTTTTTCTCAAAATTTTTGGTCTGGGGTCAATATTTGGCGAGCTGGATCAAAGAATAAAAATGTCCTTTTTTGAGGTTTTTATGATTTTTTAATTTTTCTTCCAAAGGAAAGATATAAAATTTTGGTATCATAAGAAAGGTCCTTTAGACGCTTTCAATGGTTTTTTTCCGTTTTTCAAAATTCAATCTAGATCAAATTTTATTTAAATTTATCGAAGCATATGTACGCTACCAAAACATTGCGAAATAATGTAAACAATAACATAGAAATTGTTAGTTGCAAAGTGTTTGGGATAAATTGTGTTAATATTTTAGCTAAACTGAAAAATTTGATTGTTAATAGAAGTACGTTAGATAAACATAGCTAGCAGAATACCTGGGACAAAATAAAGTTAAAAATATTAAAATAAAATACAAAACATAACGAATTTCGAAAAACAGGTGGTTTACTCTGTATTTCGATTCGAAAGAAAAATCTTTCGAAACACAATGTATTTAACATACAAATTCAAAAATTTTTTCGTTCGAATCGAGTTACAGAGTAAACCCCCAGAAAAAAATTTCGGTGAAATTTTATGAGGTTTATAATGTAATAATTTCAATTAATTACATTAAATAATTCTATGTAAAAATATGAAAAACTTAAAAATTTTCCGAAAAATTACTACATTTGTAATAATTTCGGAGTTGTATACAAATTTGTGATATGTCATTGAAATCGTCTCCCAAAGACCTTTCATATGATACTAAATTTGCATATGGTTTATTTGCCAGAAATGTGAAAAAAATCATAAAAACCTTAAAAAAGGACCTTTTTATCCTTTGATCCAGCTCACCAAATATTGACGTCAGGACAAAAATTTTGAGAAATGGTATCTTAGAATGAACTAAATTTTAATTTTCGGTGGGAACATCAGCAACTTCCATTTTGGGGCCCCCTAATGTTTACTTCTGGTATTGATTTAAACTAATAACGCTTTTTAATAATTTTATTGAAAAATAGCAATTTTAAAAAAAGTCTTGCAATTTACTCATAATTATCCATACTTATATTTATGTCATTGGCGATCACACCTTGAAAAGAGCCGTTTATTTATTTCATTACGATTTTAATTCATTTTAACTATTTTAATTTGCAGAACACCAAATTCCATTTTACTTACAAAACTGATGTTAGTCTTTTTTAACCAATATTTTATTAATTAAAATCAATTGTTTTTTTATTATTAAAAATTTAATTTTATTAAAAAGTATAAATATTTTTTAATAATCCAGTTATATTTGTTTGGTACTATGTACCCTTTTTAATATATTATGGTTCTTTAATCTTTAGTTAATATTAATTAATAAACTACAATTTTTTTGTTCAAATTCTGTTGAAATTTATCATTTAATTAAAAATTTTAGTTATGAAATTTATTTTTTTTTTCATAAAGTTGAACAGAATTGTTTTTCTTCTCGTTTAAAAAGTTATTTAAAATCTTTCGTTTTCACATTTGGTCTTGTGTATTTTTTTTTAATTTTGCAAATTTGTATATGATTATGTTATTAACAAATAAAGTGAAGTCTTCAGATATGAGTTTTACATTTTCATAAAGTTGAATAATTTTTATTAAATATAATAATTTTTCCATATTCATTATTTTTAAACAAATCCAATTTCGACTTTTTCCGACTTTTCGACTTTTTCCGACTTTTTCGACTTTTTCCGATTTTTCTCGACTTTTCGACTTTTTTCGACTTTTCGACTTTTTCCGACTTTTCGACTTTTTCCGACGTTTTTCGACTTTTCGACTTTTTTCGACTATTTTCGACTTTTTCCGACTTTTCGACTATTTTCGACTTTTTCCGACTTTTTTCGACTTTTTCCGACTTTTCGACTTTTTCCGACTTTTCGACTTTTTCCGACTTTTCGACTTTTTTCGACTTTTCCCGACTTTTCGACTATTTTCGACTTTTTTCGACTTTTCGACTTTTTCCGACTTTTCGACTTTCCGACTTTTCGACTTTTTTCGACTTTTATTTACAAAGTCGACTTTTCGAATTTTTTCATAGACGATAGTCGAGTTGTCGACTTTTTTGGAACAAAATAGTCGACTTCGACTTTTCGACTTTTTTCAACAAAAAGTCGATTGTTCGATTATTCGAAAGTCGATTTATAGAACCCTAATACCTACTTAAAAATTAAGTATGGATAACAATGCTCCCAAGTTTTGAAAATATATACACCCTGTGTTGGTTTGTGAATTCAATAAGCAAAATCAAATTGCCAGATTCAAAACTTCAAACACTGTTGCCAATTTAGCTATTTTCTCGTCAAATCTAGCGATTTTTAATCCCATTTTGCGGGGAAAAATATGATTTAGCTATTAGCGGGAAATCTAGCGATTTTTCTTTAGATTTTAAGGCATTTTTTATTCATTTATATTTTGATAATATCGCTTAAAAGTTGCTACGAATGACGATATTTACATATATGTATGTATATAAAAATATGCATTCAATGTAAATTATTTGAGTTTTAGCTGTGTGTATTATAAACAAGTAAGAAATTATAGTCGGGCGTGGCCGACCATATGATACCCTACACAAGTTATGAATATTAAATGTGATTTATTTTTCATAATAAAGCATTTATCTTCAATATTCCCTTGTTCCGATACATTTAAGCAATTTATGGATGAAAAACTAATTTTCTGAAAGAGGCTTTATATGGGGGGGCTAGGGTCAAATATGGACCAAGCCCGATAAAATTTTGTGAATATATTTATATTGACATAATATTTTATTGTGCTGAATTTCATCGCGATATTTGTGTTTATAAGTTAATTTGGGACATTCAAGTAACTTTCTGAAGGGGACTTTGTATGGGAGCTAGGGTCAAATGTGGCCCGATCTTTATGAAATTTGGCAGGGTCATCAAGACTTCTATAAAACTTAGTTGTGCCGTATTTTATCGATATATCTGTATATTTAACATAATTATGAGCTCAGAAGCCCTTTTCGGGGGGTTCTGTTGTATGGGGGCTAGGTGAAATAATGGACCGATTTTAACCATTTTCAATAGGCTTCGTCCTTGGGTCAAATAAAACGTGCGTGCCAAATTTCATCCAATTATCTTGAAAATTGCGACCTGTACCTTGCGCACAAGGTTTACATGGACAGCCAGCCAGCCAGCCAGACGGACGGACGGACATAGCTTAATCGACTCAGAAAACGATTCTAAGCCGATTGGTATACTTTAAGGTGGGTCTAGGACGAATATTTTTGTATGTTACAAACATCAGCACAAATCCAATATACCCTCCCCACTAAAGTGGTGTAGGGTATAAAAATGTATGAATATAAAAATATGCATTCAATGTAAATTATTTGAGTTTTTTTTTGTGTGTATTATACTTATTTTGAATGTTCTGAAGAACATAATTAGGAGCAAATATTTGTGCGTACAGGTAAAGTTATACGAAAAACTTTAAAAGGGGTATATTTTGTTGTACTCAATTAAAAGACGAATATTTAATTATTCTAGTCTTTTAGTAAATGAGTGATATGATAATAAAATTTACCATAATTCTAAAAATTAGTGAACTTTGGAAATAAGTGACGAAAGGATCGATCCATAAAGTCCTAAAAATTTATAACATTTCTAAGACGTATAGGGCCGCATATCGATATTGCAGATAAACTTCCCACAAAAGGAGTGTATAATTAATAATCTTGGGTGCCCCGGTAGGCTAGTTGGTAGTGTGCTAGCCTGTCAGTCTGGGGGTTGTGGGTTCGATTCCCAGCAGAGATCCTGGTCTGCTACACTACAACGGTCGTATGGTTATCGTCACCCTGCTCGATAAATTAGGTTAGAATATAATTTGTAATTGTATTGTAACGGAAAAATAAATAATACTCTTATGCCGAAAATAAAGGATCGATCCATAAAGGCCAGCATTTCGAAATTCAGTTTATCTTTACAACATTTCTAAAGCAATCTGTATAGGGTCGCATATCGAAATTAACCTCAACTTGACATTTTTCCTAACCCAAAGTGAAAATATTTAACATAATAAAAGATTCTCTTATGTGTTTGTTATAAGATGTGTTTGTATCACTATCCCATTCCTACGTATGTATATAGATTTTAGCGATAAATCGCTGACTTTTTAGAATAATATAAAAAATCTGAAAAATTTAGCTAGTTTTTTTAGCTATTTCTTTTCAGAATCATATAATAAATATTATTTTGACGATTTATCGCTAAATTTTTCAAAATGTCTTGAATTTAGCCATTTTCTAGCTATTTTTCAGTCGACTTTAGCTATATTTTTGGGAAAAAATTTGGCAACAGTGACTTCCAAGCAAATTGGAAGAAAAAATTTGTGTTTAGACGATTCCGTTCTCTTCTACACAAAATTTTGACAAATCATATTACTTGTGTGCTCGTGTGAAGGGAGCTTTATAGATATAAATTTGAAAGAAAAAAACACAGCAATTGACTAATTAATTGACAATTTCATTAGCATTAAATTGAAAAAATAATAAATATTATTTTTTCATTAGAATTATTTTGTCTAATCGTGATGCATTTTAATGAAACGATTTCATTAGTAATTATTTAAAAATAATTTTTCATTACCATTATTTAATGGTATAGAAAAAAATAAAAATAATTGTTTATGCCCATAAATTTAATTCAAAATATTTTAAAAATTGGAAAATAGGAGAAACTGATCCCAAAACAAACTAAAATAATATATATATAATATATTATATAATATATTTTATTTATTTGATTTTATTTTAACAGATTTTAAAATTTTTCGAATATTATATTGTATTATCATTAAGTGAAATTGTTTATGCCAAATTTCAGCCCATTCGAACTACAAGAACTAGATTTAACTGCTTTAAAATTTTTCGAACATGTGTTCGAATTTTCGTAATTTTTTGTTTGTTTTTATAACCCACAGATTATTTTAAAAACATAAACAATTTTCGAACAACGAGGTATAAAACATTTACATATATCAAACAAATTTTCTAAGCCACATGTATATTAAAAAAAAATCCTAAAATAACACTCCAATTGGGAAAACAACTAAAATCTAATATCACTCATCTTTCCATAAGAACAGTTTTTTTTATTAATTTTGTCTCATATGGATGAGAAACCTAAATAGTAGACTTAGGTATTTTTTTAAACCGTTTTATTCCTAATTTATCTTTGACTTCTGCCATCAAAATTATAAATGATTAAGTTATTATAAATGATTAAGTTATTGACTTATAACAAAAATTGTTTAGAAAAAATGTTCAATTAAACAAAATTTAATTGGTCCCAGCAAAAATAAAACGAAGTACTTCTAAAAGAATAACATTTATCAACAAATGTTTATGACTTTTACATATTCTTTTTTATTATAACCTATTTTGCTTCTTTAATTTATATTTTTAGGTTGAAATTCATGTAAGAATTTATTTAACATTAAGCAGTGCAACTAAATTGCCCTATAGTTATTTTATATAGTTTATTATCTATTAGGTGTGTTCGCGTACTTTCCAGTAAAAATATCCAGTAACTTTATGATAGAGAGTAATTTTTAAATGACAATATTTGTTATGATTTTTCACAACAAACAAACTTTTAAAAACTAATTTATGATAAATAAAATTATAATAAATCTAATTACAAATAATTTTTTAATATTCGTGTGTTATTTATTTACCAAATTTTAGTTTTCTTTGGTTTGTTTACGTATTCATATTTCAACCAAATATTGTGAACATATGTTGGATATTTTTTACTGGGGAAAAAATACCTATCCAGTAAAATCAAAAAATTCTCCTTTAATGTTCATATTATTTAAGCCAAACTAGTTTTATTCTATAATACTACAATTTCACTTCCGAATAACTTCCTAAAAAAGAGAATGACTTCAGAAGTAGTGAATCTGGAATCAAATAAAAAACATCCCTCCTATGACAAGCCTGTGAATTATATTTTTCCTCTTCAGAATTTATCGAAGGACTTTCTACCTTTGAACTTTATGTCAGAAGTATAATTTTAGATTATTATTTCAGTAACTGCCGGTCCACACTAGGAAACTTTTTTTGGGAAACTTTTGATTTTGCGTGAGAGAGAAAGAGAAAGAATATCATTCATCTCTCTCGCGGTACGGAGTTTCTCGTACTCGGAAACTTGTTTTGTTTTGTTATTCTTCTCATTCGTACAACAACAAATCAATGCAATTAAAGGTATTTTCAGACTACAATACTGAGTATTAACACACTTCAAATTAAAAATATTATGAAAATAATTCGCATTTTCAAAAAATCAATCTGAAATATACATTTTATGTTTACACTATAACATTTGTAATATTTTTTATCCAATTTTCAATTATTTATGCACTTTTCGTTCTTATTTTTAATGTATTTTACACTTTTTGTTTGTTTTTTATTGTATTTATAAAATACATACCGAATACGTTTGAAAATAAAAAGTTTTTGAATTGTTTTAAAAAATTTATGAATACCGACCGTATGCCAAAAAAATCAGTAATATTTTTGAAAATCAAATTACAAATTATATTTAGACTAGTAAATTGTATTATGATACAAATATTTTTGACAAGTATTAATACTCAGTATTGTAGTCTGAAAATACCTTAATACGTAGTTTCTGAAACAAAAGTTTCTGTGTGGACCATGGTATATTAATTATAAGGTAGTGTTAACAGAGCAGCTGATTGTTTTTTGCTAAAACACTTTTGATTTTTTTTACATGTATTTTGACAGTGTGCTGGCACTTTTAAGTGTAGGCATACTGTCAAACTCCATATATAAAAAATAAAATGAATTCGCTGTTTTTCTGAATTCGCCGACGACACTACCTTATAATTAATATATCTTGGCGTGGACATTAAGGAAACTTCAAAAGAGAATTAAGAAAAAGTTTCTCAACAAAATGGGTCATTGGTGTACCATTGTACTTTTGAGGATTGAATTGTACCAAAAAAGGTACAATTGTACCAATTTTGCCAACCCTGACGTGAAAGGATTCCAGTAACAATTGTTGCAAATTGTTACAAATTATCGAGTACGCGAACAGACCTAATATAGTTTAACTGTTTCATTGTTTATTTTTTTGCACATTTTTGACAATCTCGCTCTCTTATCTTATCATTATTACCACTAAGAATTGGACCCCTCTCGCCCTTTTAGCACATAAAAATATACGATAGCAATTGAAATGATTAAAAGTAATCAAGAAATAAACTAGTCAACTATAACATACGGAAAAATTCCAAAATCTAGTATAGCAGACAGACTACTCAAAGCACACATTCTAACGCTAAAGAATTGTTGGTGAGTTGAGCTTAAATTAGAAAACATACTTTTAAAATTGGGAGTATACCTATAGTACAACATTTTAGAATACAGGCAAATCATCAATCAATTGGATAATCGATAATGTTGCGAAGAAGTGTTTTGTGTGCTGTCCAGCACAAACAATTATGGCAAAGACAACGTTCGATGTCCTCGCTTTTGTGCTCGAAAGCTTTAATTGATGGCAAATGGGTGTCTGCCCTGAGTGGTGATACCTTTGAGGTAAAAAATCCAGCTAACGGCAAGGTTATTGGTATTGTGCCCAACATGAATGAAAAGGATGCACAAATGGCAATTACAGCTGCAAGAAATGCATTCTATTCCGAGGAGTGGACTTCACTGACTGCAAAACAGAGGTCACAATTATTAAAGGTAAGTTGTGGTGGGGGCTGAAATTGTGCCAATGAATGATGAATGAACATGCATATATTGTATAACAGAATTGGTATCATCTGATTGAAAAACATACTCAAGAAATTGCTGAAATTATGACAGCTGAGTCCGGCAAACCAATTATTGAATCCAAAGCAGAAGTTTTCTATGGAAATGCATTTATGGAATGGTTCGCAGAGGAGGCTAGACGTATCTATGGTGAAATAGTACCAACACCAGTTCCCAATCGGGAATTGATTGTCATGAAACAACCTCTTGGTGTAGCAGCTCTAATAACACCTTGGAATTTTCCATTGGCCATGATTACACGTAAAGCTGGAGCAGCTTTAGCTGCAGGTTAGTATATCAACTATCTACTAGTTGTTACAAAGTTAAAACACCATAATTTATGTTTTTTTTACGTCAACAGGATGTACTGTTGTTATAAAACCCGCTGAGGACACTCCGTTTACAGCACTGGCTGTTGCCAAATTGGCTGAAGAAGCTGGTATACCTAAAGGTGTTGTCAATGTTGTAACCTCAAACAAGGCTGCTCCTATAGGAGAACTATTTTGCAAAAGTCCAGATGTTCAAGGCATTTCCTTCACAGGATCAACTGAAGTTGGTAGAATACTCTTCCGTCAGTCAGCAGATGGTATTAAACGTGTTTCCTTAGAATTGGGAGGAAATGCCCCGTTCATTGTCTTTGACTCAGCCAATTTGGAAAAGGCTGTAGACGGCGCAATGGCTTCCAAATTCCGTAACTGTGGACAAACCTGCGTCTCGTCCAATCGTTTCTTTGTGCAAGAGGGAATTTACGATAAATTTGTAGCAGCACTTAAGGAACGTGTAGAAGCTTTGAAAATTGGACCTGGTGATAAAGACACTACTCAAGTGGGTCCTTTAGTAAATGCAATGCAGTTTAACAAAGTATCAGGTTTTGTAGAAGACGCGCGTAGTAAGAATGCTGAAATTCTTTGCGGCGGCAAACCTTTGAAAGAGTTGGGTGATCTCTTTTATGCACCAACAGTTGTCACAAATATTCCTGCAAATGCTAAAATTTACACCGAAGAAGTATTTGGCCCGGTTGTCTCTATCATTAAATTTAGCACTGAGGAGGAAGCTTTGGCAAAGGCCAATGAGTCCCGCCGTGGCTTAGCTGGATATTTCTACAGTGACAACATTCAACAAATATTCCGCGTAGCCAAACGTCTTGAAGTTGGCATGGTTGGTGTTAATGAAGGTCTTATTTCTGCTGCTGAAGCTCCATTCGGCGGCATAAAAGAGTCGGGCATTGGACGTGAAGGTTCTCATCACGGTATTGACGAATATACAGAGGTCAAATACATTTGCATTGGCAATTTAAAATATAATTAGAAAATATGTAAACTCAGAATACTCAATACACAAAAACACACTTTCCTTAGAAAAAGCAGCAGCTTTAAATTTATGTTAACAAAGTCTTCCAGTCATTAAATGTTAGTAGTTTATTTGCATAATATGATTTAAAATAAAATATTGTTAAAAATATATGGATTACGTTTTTATGTTTAAACATAAATAGTAAATAAAAAATCATAAAATCATAATTTTAAACGTTTTAGTTTTTTCAAAGACCATTAATCTGAACAACTTCGAAATTTTTGATTTTCTTCTCATTAATTTAATTTTTATTATATTTGGCACAATTTGGAAAATTTTTGTTTTCGACATTTCACAGACATTCAACATATTTTTTGAAACATATATAATTTCACGCGATTTTCCATAATTACTTTTGAATTGCCAGATATTGATTTATAATGTACATCTGGCAACTCAAATTTTCAAGTGATGATAACTAGGGTTCTATAGTTGAAACGAAAAGTCGACTTTTCGACTTTTTGCATTTAGTTAAAAGTCGACTTTTCGACCTTTCGACTTTTTCCATTTTATGAAAAGTCGATTTTTCGACTTTTCGACCTTTTTCATTTATTTAAAAGTCGACTTTTAGACTTTTCGACTTTTAGTATTTTATAAATGGTCGACTTTTCGACTTTTTCCGACTTTTCGACTTTTTCCAACTTTTCGACTTTTCGACTTTTTCCGACTTTTTTCGACTTTTTTCGACTTTTCGACTATTTTCGACTTTTTCCGACTTTTCGACTTTTTCCGATTTTTCGACTTTTTGATTTTTTACGAATTTTTGACTATTTTCGATTTATTTCGACTATTTTCGACTATTTTTTTACTTTTTTCGAGTTTTTCCGACTATTTTAGAGTTTTTGACCTCTTTTCCCCTTTTTTAAAATTTTCGACTCTTTTCGACTTTTTTCGACTTTTTCCGACTTTTCGACTTTTTCCGACTTTTCGACTTTTCGACTTTTTTCGACTTTCTTCGACTTATCGACTTTTTTCGACTTTTCAACTTTTTTCGACTTTTCGACTTTCCGATTTTTTGACTTTTCGACTTTTTTCGACTTTTATTTACAAAGTCGACTTTTCGACTTTTTTATAGATGATAGTCGAGTTATCGACTTTTTTGGAACAAAATAGTCGACTTCGACTTTTCGACTTTTTTCGACTAAAAGTCGATTGTTCGATTATTCGAAAGTCGATTTATAGAACCCTAATGATAACTTTTCTGTATAAAAACATGAACAAAAAACATTACAAATAAACTTGTTAAAATTAACAAAAATTGATTTATAATGTACATCTGGCAACTCAAATTTTCAAGTGATGATAACTTTTCTGTATAAAAACATGAACAAAAAACATTACAAATAAACTTGTTAAAATTAACAAAAACCGTGAACTGGAACATCTACTTATTTAACAAATTTAATAATTAATAATATAAAACAACTATTAAAATGTAAAAATAATTATTAAATAAAAAAATAAAATTAAGGTAAAAATCGATAAACTTCAATAAAAAATCGCTAAATAAGCTTTACTGCTTTTTGATTTAAAAACGCGGCAACAACACATGCAAACAAACAAACAAACCAACAGCGAAACTGGGTAGCCAATTTTCTTTATTATTCAGCAAAAATTTCATCACATTTGAAATAAAATGAACGATACATGTAAGTATAAATTTAATACTATATTAATTAAATATATTTTAAATTATTTATAATTAAGACCAAGGAGATTTTAATGCAACACAAACAACTGAGGGAGCTTCGGCTGAAAAAAAAGCTGAGGGTATTGTTCCGGTATTAATAAAGCAAGTCCTAAATTCTCCAGAAGGAAACTTTCAGATGTTCGATATGACATTTAGCATGGTGTATGTAAAGGCGATTGTGCGTAATATTGAAACATCATCAACAAAGATAACTTATTTGTTGGAGGATAGTACTGGACGGATTGATGCTCACTATTGGTTGGAGGAAGGGGACACTTTGAAGGCGCCCGATGTTATGGTAAACAAATATGCCACTGTTTATGGAAGTGTAAGATCGCAGGGCGGACAAAAGACATTAATGGTTTTTAAAATGCTGCCGGTTAATGACCCTAACGAAGTAGTCACCCATGTACTGGAAGTTTTAAATGCTAGATACAAAGCTGAAGAATATGCAACTAAGGGATATGGCGATTTCGGTGGTTCTAAATCTTCAACCGGAGGTAGTGATTTAGGCTTAGAAGGAAAACAATTGGCCGTTTTTCAGGCTATCAAAAATCACAACTCTACCGATGGTATTAGTCGTTCGGAATTAAAACGAAAATTCACACATATGACGGATAATGAATTGAAGTAAGTAAAATAAAAAAAAAAATTTAGATCAGTTAAATAAAAAACAAATATTTCTTCTCTACTTATAGTCCTATACTAGACTTCATGATTGGAGAAGGTCACATATATTCGAGCATAGATGCAGACCATTTTCTCAGCACAGAGTAGCTCTACTGTATTTATAAAATTGTTTAATATTAAGATATTTTTATTTACCATATTCAATATATCTTTGAGAGAAATATAAATTGAAGCTTATTATTTCTAACAGCGTAGCGAAATATTGGACTAGTGAAAATAAGCTTTTTAAAGCGGAATTTTCAGTAGCTAAATGAAAAGACGCAAAGTGGATCGTCTTGAGATCCTTAATAAGTTGCTAAAATTCATCACTAATCCCGAGACCGCCAAGTAAAAATTTGCATATATCTCGCTTATTAAATATCCTAAGCGTTTAAATTTTAATATTTTTAGTAAATAAAATTTTCTTCATTTTGGTTTAATTAGCGAATCATTAATCATTTTCGACTTATGGTGATTTCTTTTTCGAAGCAATCTCGGTATTCTTAACACTAATAGAGATTTTAGACATTGGATTTTCCTCTTTTCTTGAAATTATTCAAACCTAAAATTATGATAGTCCCTAATCTTAATACTGGACCTGTTCGGAAATGCATCACAGAAATTATCATTTGCAAAAAACGGCAAAATTCGCATCATAAAAATGACTGATAAATGAATGGGTATGTATTTAGATTTTAATTTGTTTTATGAACTTCATTTACCCGTTTTAAAGCGAAAGTAAACCTCTATGCATAAAATGAGCATCAGTTTATTTGCATCAGCATCGCAACCGATGCAGTGCAATGATGCGTTTCAGAAATAGCTCATTCTTACTACTATTGGAATTAAAAAAAAAATACAAATACAAAATTAACTTCTAAAGAATTAACTAAAAATCGAATTCTCTTATAGGAATTTACACACAAAAATTTTAGCAGCCATGATACAACCATAATGTTATGTTATATTATGGTTAGCAGCAATAAATTTAGCAGTTCGTTTTTAATTATGAATAAGGTCGTTAAATTTTTTAGATTATACGAATTTCAAACAATTATCTTCATTATTTGAAGCCTGTAGAACCAAATTGATTAGTAGTTTTCAAATGTTTAATTTGCACCTTTTTATATTAGAAAAACTGACATTATCTATAGTTTAGAAATTTTGGGAATATCTCCTAAAATTAATGAAACTACTGAAAAACTTCAAACCAAAAGAAAAATTAGTAACAGTAGCCTGCAGTATTTCCCAAGTTAATAACATAACTTATTTTAAGACTCGAAGGAGTTTTACATTTATTTTTTTAGAATCAGATTATATCAGAAATAAACTTAAATACACGACGATATATGAAACAATCTCCAAGAATGCCATAATCTATGAACACTTAATTTAGTGATGTTCGGCATGTTCTTTAGCTTGGCTTTCAGCCCAGGCCTTCTTGTTTCCAGGAGAGTTGGCTAAAAGCAAAAACAGAAAAATGAGGTTAGATTTTTTCAACAACCAATATTATTTATTATTGATATTAAAGTGAAAAACATTGCTTACCGAGTTTGCTGATCTTGTAGAAGACTGGAATACACAAACCAAAAGCAACGAAGTAGTAGCGCCAGATCCATTGGTTCTTAATGTAATGTTTCAATGGAAATTGAGCGATTTTGGCCGAAAAAGTGTAGGGGAACTTCATGGGATTGCCAACGGGCTTCTCAACAACTTTGTCTGCCATTTTTAGGTTCTTTACACTTCTAAAAAAAGAGTTAGAAATATATTTTTATAAAAATTTGTTGTAATTTTCGTTTAAAAATTATGTAATCTATATTTTTTTTATGAAAAATCCACCTCTCCAGTACCTTCAAGTCAAGAAATTCGCAAAATGTCAATTTCTACTGTGAAGTTGGCTGCATTTCGCAATTTGTGCTGCCAGATTGATGAGAATTTAATTACAATGTCAAAATATTTTTACATTTTCGGCAATAGATGGAGCCACAAAAGTACGCTGCATCCACTGTTGCCAGATTTGACGATTTATCGTCATTTTGACGATTTTCACTGTCAAAAATGATATGGTAAGTCTAAATTCGACGATTTTTTAAAATAGGATTTTTGTACTAATATGAAAAAAGTCGAAAAGTCGACTTTGTAAATAAAAGTCGAAAAATCGACTTTTCATAAAATGGAAAAAGTCGAAAGGTCGACTTTTAACTAAATGCAAAAAGTCGAAAAGTCGACTTTTCGTTACAACTATAGAACCCTAGTGTGAAGGGGGATTTAGTAGGGGTTATTGGATCTAGAATAATTGGTAGTGGGAAGAAGGATAGAGGGAGTAGTGTTTTTGGACATTTGATTTAAAGGAGGAAATTTGTTTTGCATACGAATAATTGAAATATCTAATATACATACATTTACTAGAGATCATAACAAGTTAGTTTGCAAGAACTCAATGTAAAGGCCCAAATAGACTACACAAGCGGCTTGACAAACATACTTTTTTCATTCCCATCGTGCTTCGTTACCGTTATCGCTTAAAGGGAATCAGGCCGTCCTTTTTGCTCTTCCTTCGAGAGTTTTACGTTGGTCAATGTGTTACGTCGAATAACTGTACCGAGTTACGGTTTTTTAAGTGCATGTTGACCATATTCATTCGTGTTAACTTAGCCTAAGTTTTAATTTTGATTATGGTGGAGAACCAAAAAAAATTGATATTGATTTGATATTCTGTCCAGTAGAGTTCTATAAATCGACTTTCGAATAATCGAACAATCGACTTTTTGTCGAAAAAAATCGAAAAGTCGAAGTCGACTATTTTGTTCCAAAAAAGTCGATAACTCGACTATCGTCTGTGAAAAAAGTCGAAAAGTCGACTTTGTTAATAAAAGTCGAAAAAAGTCTGAAAGTCTAAAAAAGTCGATAAGTCGAAGAAAGTCGAAAAAAGTCGGAAAAAGTTTAAAAGTCGACTTTTAATTAAATGAAAAATGTCGAAAAATCGACTTAAAATGCAAAAAGTCGAATAGTCGACTTTTAACTAAATGAAAAAAGTCGAAAAGTTGACTTTTCGTTTCAACTATAGAACCCAACTGTCCAGTCATTCTGGAATAATTGGTGTTGGCGTTATAATTTTTCGATTCGTCCAAGAAGTCTTAGCTGCAGATGCAGCTAAGCAAACTTAAAGTACAAACATATAAACAAACAAAACTAAAATCTTTCGAAATTGATAAAAATTTAAATAGTGATTTTGGAATTTCTATTGAAGAATGCAACTTTCTATTGGGCTTTTCTGAATTTCAAGTGAATATTGTCAAATGGAAATAAATAAAATCTAATTTTATGAGTCGTTGTAATGACTTTTTAAAAGGATTTCGATAATATTATTCCGATTCAAAATCCTGAATTTTCCCAATATTTTCTTTCAAAATCAATGAATCCATTTTTTATTCAATATTGTTGAAAAATTTAAAAACAGCTGAAAATTTAGACTGCTTAGAGTCGATAAGACACCGCCGAAATTTTTAACGTTAGCTGCCGCCGTCGATAATGTTTATCGGCGCAGGTCTCTGGCGGTTGGGCATTTGTCGTTTTTTTTTGGTAAATTCATACAAAAAAAAGCACGCCAAACATACATTAAAATTTTCGCGCGTGAATTTTGCAAAAATTATTAAATTTCACTAAAATTTAATGAATAAAAACTAAAGAATCTATTCAAAAACAACTTGCTGATTGTTCGAGAATGAAAATAAAATCAAATTGCATTTGAATAAATAACGAAAATTGTATTTTTAATTGTTTCTTGTGTCGTGAAAAAAATTGTGCTAGACTTTACATTTTTACACACTAACACACACATGCTTCTTGTATAAACAACAAAAAGGAATTTTGAAAGAATTAAGAAAAATAGAGAAAAACTCAAGGAAGTCAACATTTTACAATAATTTTAATAAGTAAAATATACAAAATTAAAAGATGCCTATTTGTAAACGCGATGGCTTCGACAACGCTCCCTCCAAAAACAAAGATGAAACGTTTCACGATAACGAAGAGGTCTTCTACTGCGAGGTGACCAAGGAAATATTCAAACAATATGAGTAAGTATACTTTGGTGGTCTACTGTTTCTTACACTACAATTAACATAATAATTGGTGGTAAATTTCTAATGTAGGGATTACTTTCGTCATGTAATGGCTATAAATTCGACTGTGTGGCAATGTGAAGCCACGGGTAAGGATAATCTCACATATGCCGAGGCTTTGAAGAGTGAAAAACGCGCACGCAAAAAGATGGAAATGTTTAAGGATAGTCTGCGTCCGCCAGTGATGCTGGTTATAGAGCATGCCAAACAGAGTTCTCTAAACGTTTTGAACGCTTTAACTTTTCGGTTTTTGCGCAAACGTTTCTTTCTCAATGAGGAAGTTCAGATTATGGAAAAAAATAAATATGCCCCTTACACCGTAGTCGATATTCAGTCGCCGGATAAGAAAGTACCAGCGAATGGTGTCTACGAGGACACAGAGAATTTATTGTACAAATTAAAGAGTTTGGGTAAGTCACAAACAGAAGCTACAGTTCCATTTGATAAAGTAAAGCGTCAAAGGTTTGAATTTACTTCCGAAAACTTGCAAATGTTTATCAAGAACAATGTTGTGCGAGTCGATGGTATTTTGAGGCCGAAACCAGAATCATATCAGAAATATGTCACAGAACGAAAGATTACTTTCGACAAAATATTTATTGGAAAAATGCCACACTTTACGCCAGCCAAAATAAAGAAACCAGAGGATGCCAAAAAGCAATCAACCCTCAATAATTATTTCGGCAAGAAGCCGGAGAATGAAAAGTCCACCAGTAAAACTGTCAGTGCGCAGGAGAAAGCCAAGCTGGAAAAAGAGAAGGCAGAAAAATCAGAGGCCAAGGCCAAGTCATTAAAAGAAGAAATGGAGCGCTTAAGGCGCCAAAAAGAAGAACAACTGTTGGAGCAAATGCGTCAGAAAGCCGAAAAGCGCGCTAAACTTATGGAGAAAATTGATGAAGAATGTGCCGCGTTACTTACTAAAACAGATGACTTGGAGAGAACTGATCAGCGTCTAATGCCAACGTTCTCCCCTGTTAGTACTATTTTGCCAGCAAAATTGGTTGGTGATGCATTTATGTTGCGTGAGTTTATGCATACATTCGTTGGTATCTTGTCAGGAATTGAGGTATTCCGTGGTAATTTGAGTTTCTTTGAAATGGCTCGTTCGTTCACCATTCGAGAAGTGGCCGGACCACTTTCCGATATCATACTAATTTTATTGGGCACAGTTATGGATCTTCAACGAGAGGAGGAAGATGAGTGTTCTGTTGATTATAAAAGAGGCGATTCACCCATACCATTCTGGTCTCACAAATATGTAAAGCGTCATTTTTCATTTAAATTAAATGAATTGCCTTTAGATGCCCTAACAGTAAGTGAAGTTTTGCGTTTACATATTCTGTCGTCAGGGGCTGTGGTGAGAAATAAGACGGCTGAAAAATGGCGTATTATGTACAGGAACGGATACACTTCATCCGAAGACCCCGGTATAGCATTGAGAGCACAATTTCCTCACATAGTTCGTGCCTTGAAACTATATACTGTCTATCAATTACCATTCGTCGATATAATGCGCATTCTAAAGTGTTTAATGGCTCAGATGCTGACATATTCGGGAACTATAAATCTTATTGAAGAGAGAATGGATCAAACCAGTAGTGCCAGACAAGAACTAAAGAATCTTGTAACGGCGGAAAATCAAAGAGTTACAAAGATGCAAACACAAAAACGCGCCCTTACCAATGAATTCAATCAACAGTGTATGGAGGAAGAGGTTAAAAAGGACGCTGAGAAACGTAAGAGCTTAGAAGACAAACTAAACAAAAAAGTTGCAGAGCTCCTAGCGCAATCAGAGCGCGAACACAAAAAATTCCAACAACAGGTGTGCAAATTAAATGAGACTCTTTTCAATTTCCTTGTTTATTTGGGCATGGATCGGGCATATCGTAAGTACTACGTATTGGAGTCAATGCCAGGTATTTTTGTGGAACATTCATCCGACTGTATGGATATCTGTTTGGAAAATCCACCCAAAAACAAATTAAGAAGTGGAATAACAGCAAACGCTGCGAATTTACCTAAAAACCGAAAAGAACTGCGTTCGTATTTGTTGAAAATGTACACAGAGGAAGAAAAGAAATCAAGTATGGCTTCAGCAGCAAACAAGAAAGAAAAGGAAACAGAGGCTGCTCAGGAGGATAAGGAAAATCAAAATCAACAGAACGGAGTCGTCAATGGCCTTACAAACGGTCATGTTAATGGTGAAAAGATGGATGTGGATGATGAAAACGCCTCTACGACATCATCGCCAACACAATATGAACTTTTTATGTGTACAGGAGAAGCACGTAATTGCATTGTTCACGACGAAAGAAATACGGATCGCAAGCATTGGTCTTATCTCTATAAGAAAGAAGATCTTGAGGCTTTAATAGATTCTCTTAATCCTTTAGGTTTTCGAGAATCGGAACTACGTGAACAATTGACCACACTAAAAGAACTAATTCAGGAACACATCAAAAATTGTCCTGTGGACATGTTGAGTGTTGACTCAAAGCAAAGTCAAAAGTTTAAAGCTCAAATGATGAATGATACTTATCGAAAATATAACAACTCAAATTTCGGCTTCCCCATCGGCTCCACCGATATAAATGAAGTAATGTATGGATCTTTGGTCAAACGAATTTTACAATTCGAAAGTGAAATTTACACAGGAGATCTGGGTCGCCTTAAAGTAAAAGATATGGAAAAATGGAGAAAAGATTTGCACAAGAGCTGTTACGATCCTCAAGCTAAATTGCAGTGGGGCCCACCCAAACAAAATGCATCCGTGACCGAGGAGGAAAATATGGATGAAGATGATGACAATGAAGGTTCGGACATTGAAGTCGATACCAAAGACGGCGATGATCGAAATTATGCTGGAAAGCCTTATCGTGACCCCGGTGAAACTTTGGGCGATACATTGGAAATAGATTCCGAAGACAGTGGTGATGAGGGTATTTCTCTGCACGATTCCGATACTTTACGATCATACGTAAAGCAATTAGCTTCAGCCCTGCTTCAAGTTGAACAAGCAGTGGAAAGGCGTTTCCTCAAAGAACCCTTTGGTGTACAGGTTATCAAAGACAAAGATTTAATGGAACGCAAACAACAACAAGCCATCGACCGTTTGCGGCAATGGGAGGTATCGTTAATGGAAAGTACCAGCTACTCACAGGTATGCTAAAAATTAAATCGTATTCATTTTATATTCATATTAAAACTTTGATAAATTCTCAGGTGTTTTTGCATTTAAACGTTTTGTATGATTGTATCATATGGGCTCGTTCTACGAACAAATCTAATTGTATGGTCTGTCGACGGGGGAGTGATCCAGATAAAATGTTGCTTTGCGATGAATGCAACGGTGGTACTCACATGTTCTGTATGAAACCAAAAATGAAGACTGTACCGGAGGGCAATTGGTACTGCAAACGATGTGTGGCTCGTCTGGGTCTGGAAAATGAGGGTGATAAGAAAAATAAAAAGACACAAAGTCGCAAACGGAAGTTTATTGTCGACGAAGACAACAGTGATGCGTCATCTGTTACGTCTGAGACAAAGGCTTCAAGAGGGCGGCCCAGTGGTGGTGGGCGTAGCAAAAAACGCTTACAATCGCAAGAAATTGAAGAAGCCTTGGAGGAAGATGACGACGACGACGTTGATCAAGACGAAGAGCTGTATGATGAGGACGAAGTGGAAGTTGAACACACTTTGCATGACATCGACGAAGAAGATCTGCAGCCCGATGAAAATGATGCTGATAATGACAATGAGAAGGAACAAACAACAGAATCAAATAATCAGTCTGATGTTGATGAGTAAGTTTTGCAAAGATAACGACCTCTATATTCATAAATTAGTGATAAAGTTTTTGATGGTTTATGAATATATTTAGAAACATTATGTAGAGAAATATCGATTTACTTATTTCTTTTTGTGCCTCTACTGTTTTTCAGAGATGAAAGCGTATGCAATGTTTGCTCGTACGATGGCAGTGAATTGTCTTGTACACGTTGTAAAGACTCATTCCACTTAGAGTGTATTAATTTGAAACGTATGCCACGTTATAATTTTGTCTGTACCAAATGCAAAACTAAAGATGGCAACAAGAAAAGAAAAAGTCGAGCAAATGGTAAGTAAAATAAATTTATGGATTAACAACCACAACTGCATTAAAATGTTATTCACCCCTATTCTGCATTTCGATTACGTTTACGCATTCAGTTACGCAACGGTCGAAAAAAGTTATTCCAACAAAAAACTGAATCTTAAGAAAAAAAGAAGCATTTCCATTTCTTTTCAATGTTTTACGATTGCATGCATTCTGCTACGTTTTTGTAAATTGTTGTTTATATGGCGGAGAGTCGATTCGAAATGCAGAATACCAAAGTTGCCAAACGAAGAAATTCGATTCGAATTGAAATGCAGAATAGGGGTGTTTATATTTATACGTTTAAATTTCACATGGGTATAATAAATATACTTAAATTCAATAATAGAAGTAATAATTAATATTTTAATATTGTAGATTCAGCATCTGATAATGAGAGTGATGATGATGAAGACGACGAACCCCTTGTCAAACGAGGTCGACCTGGGCGTCCTCCATCTCAGCGGAATTCTTTGGCCAATGGCAGCGTATCGTCCACACAAGAAAATGTTAAATCTAATAGTCGGCGATCAATACGTCGTACAGCAGATAATTTGCCGTTGAATAGTCCGGCTCTTTATGAACTTTTGGAGAAAATTATGAAAAATGAACACGCATGGCCCTTCCTTAGGCCAGTTTCTCAGTCGGAGGTACCCGATTACTACGATATCATTAAAAATCCTATGGATTTCGCAAAAGTAAAATCCAAACTTAATATGGGCTCGTATCAGATAAATGAGGAAGTTATGCGTGATATCGAACTCGTATTTAGTAATTGCGATGATTACAACGTAAAGGGCAATGAGATTTACCAGTAAGTTTGATCAAATGACTTTATTTTTTATGTAAAAAACTCATTGTTTGCTTTCTTTAAATAGAGCTGGTTCTGCATTGGAAAGACATGTCATCGACTGGTGCAAGGAACTTAATTTACCATTTAAGCCTAGTGACATGAACACAGAGGAATAGATAATTAATTTTATTATAGAAAAGAAAAACAAATTCTAAGCGATTGTATTATATTTCATTAGATTTTTTTTGTCCATTTTACAAAAATTATTACATTTTCTTTTTAATCTTATGAAATTTTGTCTTCGATATTTATTTTATATTTAGAAATATTTAAATACCATGTTTTTCTCTGTTGCCTAAATTTCTATATTTTGATTATATATACACATATTTACCTGTTAAATGAATCCTTCGTTATAATTTAACTGATTATCCATGTTATGAGCAAAACAAACACACTGATTCTATCGTTATTTATTTAAAAAATTCCGGTTAGAGTGTTAATAAATTTAAAACTCATTTATAAAATTCATTTCTTTTCTATTTGTATCTTAAGTATAAGAGCTTGGAACAACACTTTTGTTTAGAAATTAAATTCTAGTTTTAAGACTAAAAAACAAAAATTTAATTAAGATTCTCACCAATTAATTAGAAAGAAGCCTATTAAAATGCAGAACGAAAACAACACACAACATTTATTAATAATTTTCGGTTTAAAATAATTGAAATAAAATTTGCATTATTAAGATAAAAACAAAAATATCAAGTATTTTATTAAAGTAAAAATGTCTTGAAAAGATATTAGACCAATTTCATTTATTATGAGCCTAAGAATGAAATTATTAGTATTTATACTATTGCAGGATTATAAATTAAACTCGAATTTTTCAATATTTGCTGCAGTTTTAAACGTTACGTAAACGTAAAGGAATTCAAAAAATATCTTTGATGATTTTCAAATGCAATTTTCATTTATTAAATTAAATATTTAAATGTTTACATTGCTGAATTATTAAGAGAAATAATACATTAATTAATAATTATTATAATATATTGTATATTTTTGAAATATTCACAGAAAATAAATGATGTTTTTTCAAAAAGCTGATATTTCCTTCAATTATTGTTATATGTTTAATTGTGAGAGAATATGTGCAGCAGTCCTGTCTTATTCGGCATTAAATGGACAACCAAGTGACAACTGCTGGTTGGAAATTAATTACTTACATACATATAATCATATACTGTTGAATGTAATAAATAGTATTTTTATTATTTTAGTGGCATTAGTGAGAGTGAGTGTAGGTAAGTCTTGTATAATTTCCGTATCTCCTATTTATTTATCGTATGTATATGTATGTCAATTATATATGTATGTGGTGGCATGATGGTAATTTGAAGTATGTATGGAATTAAAAAAATATAAAATAATGCTAAGATAAAATATGACGATGTAGAGGCTAGATTTAGAGAAAGTTAATGATGGTAAAATTTAATCACTTTCGGTATCATCAAAAAATTGTTTTCTATAATTACGACGGACACGGGCAACTTTTTGTTGAAATTGATTTAAATTCGTTTTACGATTATTGATAACGACAACGCCTTCGTCATCATCGCATTCGCGTTCATCTACGCTTTTGTTAACATCACAGTCGTTGTGTTCGTAACAGGGTGAAAGGTAGGTGCCAATTCTCGTTGTAGTTGTGGAGGTGGAAGCCTGAATATCGTTGTGATCTATTGTACTAGGAGTAGTAGAGTTGTTTAAGCTGACACCGCTGTCGGGCGTAAACAGATAGGAATTGTTGTTGTTGTATTGTTGGGATGAAGTTAATGCATATTCATAATTTGCCATATTATTGTGTTCTATGTTATTTAAATTGGGCCTTTGGGGCGTTAATTGTCCACTATTGATATTGATGTTGCCATCCTGAATTGCATATATATCATTATTATTCATTTCATTATTATTAAACTCAACGTCATCTTCTTCTAGTCGCTCCTCAAGATTTCCATTTGTAAAATCACTGCGCACTTTGATGTAATCATTTATAGACATTTTACGCCTTTTCACCGGAGATTGAACTGCTTGACTTTTTGAGGTTTTCGGCAAATTATCTCTTAGTGAGAAAGATGAGTTCGAGGTGGAAGTGGATGCTGTGTTCTCTTCAAACAAATCATTTCGACTTGTAGTTGGATAGTCACCTAGAACATCTGTGTCGACACAACGTCTTTTCTTATGACTTTTACTAGAATTACTGCAGTTTCCAAGATCAGTATCCGGCAATGGAGACATTCGATGGTTACCATTTACTTTCTTACTCCCACTATGGCCTTTAAATCTGTTGTGATCAACATCATCGTAGTCATTGTTAATATTATTTGAAGGACTTTCATTATTTGTAGGATGATTTCTTTGAGGTAGTACTGTTTCATTTGTATTAATCACGTTTATAGCTGCAGAGTTTCTAGGCCGTTGATTAGATCTTAAGGATCTCGATGAGTTTGTGCGAGATTCTTTAGTAGTGGTGGTGTTATTTTTCGAATTTGTCGACTTGTTGACGCCATTGGGTTTCTTCTCCTCCACCGCTTCATTTGTGGTATTTGAATTATTATTTTGCTTGTTGACGTCGCCATCAAGATCGTCGTCATCCTCTGAATCTGACATGAATATCTGACGGCTGAGACGTAGGAAAGCATCTGTAAAATAAAAAGTGTATTTAAAAACATTTAAAGTTAAAATATAATTTTTCTAAATTTTAAATAATCTTTAGGTCGAATTTAATTTAAAACTTCCATTTTATTTTTTATGAAATAATGCATGTGCATATAAAATGTGTCTTTATTAGACAAAATTGTGGAACTTCGTATGGATATTTAAATAATTTGTTTATATAATACATTCTTATGTATATTATATTAGTTCTAATACAGAGGCCACCTAATGATTTATTTCAGTGAGTATGTAATTCATTTACACCACAGATATAACATTTTCACTACACCTACAATAAGTATTAGCACTTATAACTATATAATTAAATAGCTTGTATCTAGATCTATGTTTTTAGCAGAATTTACATGTTAAAGTACTTTACATACAAATACTATTTACAGTGAGGCGTAAAAATGTAGAAACAAGTTTGAGTGGGTGTTGATCAACATTCCTTAAATTATGGTAAATGCCTCTTAGATAAAATAATCTAAAGATGATACTCCGAATAAGCTCTGAAGCCATTTTTTCAAATTATTTTGATTAGACAATTAGTTTTGTAAATATCAATGATTAAAAAAATTTTCGATTTTGGTGGGTTCAACCTTTAGAATTCGACTTTTTCAAATCAGCTAAATAATATTTTTCAGATGTTGTTTTGAATATTTTTTATATCTTTCGTTCTTTGAAAGGATTCAGAATCGGATACAGATGGTGACTATTTGTATATTTTTGCTTCATACTGTATATGTAAATATGAACGTTACATATCGTCACCATATTTTAGATCTGATCTACCGACAATTGAAAAATGAGTTATGGATGTAATGTGTGTATTTTAGATTCGAACCCCGTTTCTCGATATTGCGTAACGTTTTTGAGATAATCATGCTTTTGAACGAAGAAATCAAAAGTTATTAAAATAAATAATGGTAAAAATTTAAACAAAATTGTAATGGTATGTTTTGAGAAAACTTTGTGTAAACCTTCTTTATCGGTTTTCTCAATATCTAGTTTTTGACATATGGATCAAAATAATAATATGCTGACGATATGCATGTACCTATGTTTGTAAAAATGAATATAAATAGGCCACACACTTAGTATTTATAGTTCTTATATTAAAATGTATTTCTAAGTAGGAAGTTTTCATTTCCATATCCCAAAATAGAACAAAATTATTAAATTAATATCTTATTAAACAATGTTAACAATTATAATTAATTTGTTATTTATTACGAATACAAGTGGGGTTTTGCATAAACACATATTTTTGAAACCATCGAAGACTTCCAAAGAAATTTCTTTGGAGCTTATTGCGAAATGGTTAGAGAAACCCATAAGCAATATACCACATAACTTTCAAATGAAAATTAGCTTAGAAACTATTATTGATGATATGGATAATCAATACATACACTGGTTCTTACACCATTCTAAACTTCCACTTACTATAAGCACTTATTTAGCCGGGACACCTCAAAGCTATACCAGTTATAATCATGATAATTATGTAATAATGAGTGATGTTAATCAACTGCAAATGACTGCCAAACGATTTGCACAAACAGCTGGAGCTTACTTTTTCGTAATTAATGGTGGCTATATGAGTATGCATATGAAGAAAATACGCGAGACACTACATTTTATGTGGAGCAAATTTTTAATTTACAATATTTATCTCCTAACGGAGGAAGGTGTTTTTACTTATGACCCTTTTGCCATAAGTGTTGCGGGTAAAAAATATGGAAAAGTCATTAAATACTTAGGCATCTATTCTATGGAACAAATTTTGTTTCATAACATGCGTGGCTACCCATTGAGAGTGCAGATGTTTAAATCGACATATTCGCATCCCATAATCGATGGACAAACCAATAGTATAAAAGGATTTAAAGGAGTAGACGGCAGAGTAGCATCTCTGTTGCAGCAATATTTAAATTTTACTTTGATTTTACAAGAACCTGATCCGAACTATTTTGGGTAATATTGCTTAGTGTAAAAAGTTTAATTGTTCAGAGTTTACTTATGGCTTTTATTTCAGATCACGTTTGTCTAACGGTAGTTTTAATGGCGCAATTGGTTCTGCCATTAATAAACAACTGGATATTTGTTTTACTGGTTTCTTTATAAAGGATTATTTAACAACTGGAATTGCATTTTCCGTTGCCGTATACGATGACAAATTGTGCATCTATACTCAAAAGGCTAAACAAATTTCGAATTCAGTTTCGCCTCTTTTTTCGTTAAACTATAAAGTATGGATATGTTTCATACTGACGGCATTTGTTTGTTCCGTAATATGGTTTATTTTGCGAACTTTAAATATATGGCTAAAAATCACACCCGACAGCTCAAGTGGGCGATGTAAGATAAGTGTCAGTTGCCATTATATGGACCTCTTAATAAACACCTGGATGGCATGGATTCGTCATACACTTTTAAAATATCCCCCCTTCGCCAATGAGCGTATGTTAGTTGCCTCCATATGTTTGTGTAGCATTGGATGAAAGCGACTTGAAAATACTTTTCAAGCATCGATTGATTGCTGATGACTTGTTTTTTAGTGAAACATCGTTGTTATTTAGTAATTTAAATCGCAAGCTAGTTTATCATAATTCACCCAATATTTTAAAGAATGTTGTTGAAAATGGCAATGTAGCAGGTGTCAGTCGATATAAAAATCTAATGATGGACAATTATGATTTGATAGTATCTAAACATCTTTGGGTTATCCCGGAATGTCCAAAACAATATACTCTATCGTATATTTGGCCTACGGGCGCACCGTGGGGCAATGCAATTAATAATCTATTGTTGCGTTTTCTATGTTCTGGACTTATACACAAATTTGAGGATGAGATGAAGAACGAGGTTCATATTAAAATAATGAAGGAACACCTGTTTGAAAATAATCTACAGTTTAAAGTTTTAACTCTGTCAGACCTTCAGTTGGCATTTTATGTTTTAATTTCCGGCAACTTCGTTGCAGTGATGTGTTTTTTAGGCGAGATTGTTAAAAGGGAATTTAAAAGAAAGTAAACATGCAAATTTAAGATTACAAAGGACCTTATATATCTATGATAATATTTTTCCAAATAAAAATAAAAGTAGACTTTTATAAACAAATTGTAATATCCCAGCAAAAAAATTTTGAAGCTATTCAAGAAGAAGGGATACTTTCACGATTTCTTTTGTACGTATTCAATATAATGCGTTTTAATTACATTCCTATATTCTAATAAATTTGTCATAAGTGAACGCATGAAAAATTGCATCCAATTCACTCATGTAACTGTAATATAGGAATTGTAATATTTCACTGTAATTTGGTATTCTCTTAGGATTTAAAGGAAACGTGAATTTTAAACCAATTAATATTAAAAATAACATTAATTCTATTAGATTTTTGTATATAATATTTGTTAAAATTAGTAATATCAAGTTCATTTTTAAATCTTAATACGAAAAGGAAAAAAACAAGTTGACTGACTATTTAACGGATTTGAAAATATAATGGGTATTTTAATGCATTTTAAAATCAGTCATTAATGTTTTATTTTGTTATCATACATAATTTTTATCAATATCACAATAAAAAATTAATTTAAATCATAAAAATTAATTCATAGTACCTTCAATAATGCATTTTAAAATAAATATAGTGCACCAATGAAAATTCGCATCAAAAACATCGAATGTTCATTGGTTATAAGCACTCATTTTAATGACGAATTATTTTTCCAAATACGAACCCATGCTCGCCAATGACACGCTAATGTTAAAATCATGCATGTTTCACCTAAAAATGAACCAATTCATTATCAGTTAAACCCATGCATTTACTACTTTTTTTGCACGTCTTTTTTTGCTGGGATTAATATTCAGAAATTACAAAGAAATTAGTCCAAAATTTTATTAGTTGTTTTTTTTATTTCAATGTAGTAAAGAAGCATTTATATGTAAATATGTAAATTTTAAGATGGATAACAAGAATCGATTTTGCTAACCATACAGTGTGAGAAAAAAATATCGAGTAAAATCGATATTTTTTGGACACCTCTAATGTATATACAGCACAATTATGACATCGATGGTAAAAAATTACATTTTTTGTTTATTGAAATAACAAATAATGGTTATTTTCTCACATTTGTACATACATACATACATATATTTGGACACTACATATTGTTTAATTGAACCCTTAATAATGTGTCAATTGAATATGTGTAATATAAACTGTAATTACACATGGGACATGTATGAATAACATAAATTGATTTGAATTCAATTTTTTGTTGAAATACACCTGCGAAAATTAATAGGACGTTTACGAATTGAAATTCATGTTGCAATGCATATTTGTAAAAATATTATTATTTATATATTTATATTTATAAATTAATTGTATTCCAATTCAATTTAAGAAAATATTAATTATATTTCAGACAATTTTTTTTTGAATTTCAGAAATTTAAACTTGTCAAAACACTCAAAAGTTTATTTTACTTTTTTGATCACGTTTAATGGTCGTATGCGAAATTACGG
Organism: Lucilia sericata; assembly: GCF_015586225.1. Classification (NCBI taxonomy): domain Eukaryota; kingdom Metazoa; phylum Arthropoda; class Insecta; order Diptera; family Calliphoridae; genus Lucilia; species Lucilia sericata. The sequence continues at coordinate 143,267 of NW_023994046.1, forward strand.
TTATCCACAAAAAAACTGTAATTTTTAAAAATAGTTTTATCGCACATTTCACATAAAATTTTGTTTAATTTACATTAACTGGAAAAAATATTTTTTCTAATTATTGGAATTTTATTTTTGTTGTTTAATTTTAATTTTAATTAATTAATTCAAACAAATTTAAAATTGCATTTTTTATAAAACTCTGAATGTTGGGAATGCACTAACACATATACATGTTTGTTACTAACACATATTTAGAATAAGGTACTTTTTCACTAACGTACGCTTAGAGTTAGATATTGCTGTCAAAGAGTCGGACTACTTATTATATTTTGTTTAGAACTATCTTATTGTATACCAGAAATTGTCATGTGTATTTCAAAATTATTAATTTGTATTTAAGAAATTGATATGTATTTTAAACAAAGACTTCTTCTCAGTGTAATACAACAAACAGTGATATTAAAAAAATAAAAACTTAGTTATGTGATTTGGCAAAAATTATAATGTGTAAAATGCTGTCAACATAAGTAAACATCTTTAGTTAACTGCTCCTTCTCATGGGACATTTGGACGGTTATTGATAAAATAAAACTAATGCAAAAATCTTATAAAAGGTAACAAATGAATCTCTAATACTTTAGTCAGAAATTGAATTTAGGATTTTCCATACGCAAAATATGTTTCTGAAATTAGTGTTACTTATATATTCAATTCACTATTGCAAAGCTCTTAAAACGTATACGAATTTATCGTCGATAACAACAAGTAAGCAAATATCAATGGATACAATTGAAAGTTGGTTGAGAAAACCATTGCTTAATGTTAAACATCTACATTTAAAACTACGGTTCAATAATTTTCATCAAGATGTTGAAAATTCATATACGCAATGGTTTCTGCAACAAACACTTGTTCCCATTACAATCTGCAAATATGAGTTGATCAAAAATAAAACGAATACAATGACTACCGATCATAGTCGACATAATTACGTTATAACAACTAGTATGAGTGATTTGCGTTTAACAGCACGCCAGTTCGGAAAAAGGGCTGGCATCTTCTTTTTTATTGTCAATGGGGTTATAGATTTTAAGGAACTACACAACATTTTCTACTTGGGTTGGAAACGCTTGTACATATTTAAGAATTTTGTTCTAACAGATAAAGGAGTTTTAATGTATGATCCTTTCGCTTTGGACAAATATGGAAACTATGGAAAAATAATTAAATATACTGGTAAAGCTACTATTGAACGTACTATATTTTATAACATGAGAGGTTATCCGTTACGAGTACAACTTTTTAAATCGGTATATTCAAAGCCCAAAGTAGATCCTATAACAAATAAAGTCGAAAGTGTTTATGGAGTTGATGGTAGAGTTGCAAATTTGCTGCAGAAACATATGAACTTTACCATGGATTTACAAAGCCCAGATAGAAATTATTTCGGGTAAGATATGTAAACATGAAACATAGATAATTTTATATACATACATATCACTCACTTACTACAAGGCTGATATAATCTAAATTCGGGGGTTTTAAGTGAGTACTTAAAAATATGCATAATGCTAGTTTTATTTGTATTTAAAAATTTTCCTATTTTGCGATGTGAGAATGATTCAAAAACTCAAATGTTTACGCTTTTTTGAAGAGTAAACATTTATCAAGCTTTACTTTTCAAACCCCTCGAATTGTTTAAAAATTGTTTGACATTTTTAACGTTTTATACGATATTTTGGATTATGTTAGTATTGTATTAAAAGAGCTAGCTTGTAGGGAGTTTCACTTTTGGTTTACGTCAAAAAATGACCGATTAAGAAATTTTAATAAATTCGTACTTTTTTTCAACTAATTCTATAAGCAATTTAAGATCTATATTTTAACATTTTCCAGACAACGCAGTCCAAATGGTACTTATAATGGTGTTATCGGGTCAATAGTCAACAACGAATTGGACTTATGCGTGACAGGATTTTTTGTTAAGGATTACATGGTACCAGAAATGGATTTCTCCGTAGCAGTTTATGATGATCAACTTTGTATTTATACACCAAAAGCCAAAAAAATACCTGAATCCATTTTGCCAATATTTGCAGTTCGATACGATCTTTGGATCGGTTTCATTTTTATGGCATTTGTATGTTCCTTTTTTTGGGCTTTGCTAAGAGTGTTTAATTTGCATCTAAATACAATTCAAATACGGGGAAGCCGCTTACGGAAAAGTTTTCGTTGGCAATGTGTACGAATACTTATTGATACGTGGGTAGTATGGGTGAGAGTGAATATAACACAATATCCTCCATTTAATTCAGAGCGAGTGTTTATCGCTTCCCTGTGCTTGATAAGTGTAATATTTGGAGCCATATTTGAATCAAGCTTAGCTACTGTTTACATACATCCGATATATTACAATGATATACATACCCTTCAGGAATTGGATGATAGTGGTCTTAATGTAGTGTACAAATATTCTTCGATGGGTGACGACTTGTTTTTCAGTGAAACTTCTCCGCTGTTTGCAAGTTTAAATAAAAAATTACGCTTTATAAACGATCTGTATACAGACATTGTTGAGGATGTTGCAATTAATGGTGGCAAAGCAGGTGTCACAAGATATACAACCCTAATGATGCAGTCTTTACACTTTATTGTGTCAAAACAATTATGGATTGTACCAGAATGCCCTAAATATTATGCCATATCGTATGTTTGGCCTAAAGATGCACCTTGGGATGAAACCATAAATCGCTTATTATTACGAATACAAAATGCTGGTCTAATCAATAAATTTATTGCAGAAATGCAAACCGATGTCGATATAAAAATTATGAAGGATCATCTGTATGAAAAACACCAAGGATATAAAGTTTTAACTATAGAGGATTTACAACTTGCATTTTATGTTGTCTTAACTGGCTCCTTAATGGCCCTAATATCATTACTAATTGAAAAACTTCTAGCACCTCGCAAACACAAATAAATACATTTCACTATTATACATTTACGAAATCAAAAATACATACTTACTCATACATAGATTGTTTAAGTATATTCCCGAAGGCGTATTCGAGCAAATAATGCTCTCGTGATTTACTTAAGACATACACACATATGTACAAATATACTAAACAAATTTATATTCCCGAATACAAACAAATTGTATTTGCATTAAGGAAAATGATAAAATCTTGGGCATGAAAACAAAACAGTAGTATATAGGCAGTAACAATTTACATACATATTTACATACATATGTATATGTTTTTATCAATGAAATATTTTTCAATATTTATAGGGTTCTTTAGCTTTAGATGTAATTTTAATTCAATTAAAGCACTTTACATATCGTCACCTGAAATGCAAAAAGGCGTAACGACCAAAAATTTTAAAATCGACTTTTTGATTGAAAATGGTTCACTGCATCAACATATTGCTGCAAATTTTTTAGAATCCTATTGTCAAAAATACCGACTTTATTGAAGTGAAATTCAAGAGGGCGTAACAACAAATTAGTCATTTCCACAAGTCTGAAAGTCCTAAAAAGCAACATAATAGGCAATGTCTGACTATAAAGTTATATTCAAACGATCGATTTTGGAATACAATACTTGTAAAAAAATTTCGTTTTTTATAACAAAAATAGCTTTCAGTTTATTTAGTTTTTTGTCTCTCCTGTAAAATTTTTAAAAGTGTTGTTACGCCCTTTTGCATTTCAGGTGACGGTATGTATGTATGTAAGAATATGTAAAATTTGAAGTAAAATAACTTTACTTTTTTTCTTGCCTAAATCAGCTGAATAATTTTCTCCCAATCGAACTTTTGTTAAAATTTCAAAATTAGAAGTTAAATTACTTTACTTTTTTCTTGTCTAGAGTAACACGTTGAATAACATTTGTGAATATATTAAATACAAAATAACATTTATTTTTGCAACCACTCTGTATACATACGGCCGCATAATATCATTCAACTAAGAAAATAGGCGAAAATGTCCCAACCTTTCGTTATTTGTATATCCACCTGTTATGCGAATAATTATTAATATTTTTGATTTTTCGTAAGAATGTGTTGTTTACTTAACTTATAAGTGGGAACAGGAATTCTAAATGAACTTACTTGACTGACAGTTTAGCTGATAGTAAATATGTATTTCTTTTTAACCGCACTTCCATGAAAATAGATTTAACTGTTAACGCAAATAAATTATAAAACTCGGAACAAGATTTTGGAGAGTTTAATGTCATTTGAATAAGGAATAAGACATCATTAACTAACGGAATGAATTTAGCATTGAGGAAATTTGAAGTGATGCTGATGTTAATAATTACAATAAAGACGTGTGTCATGAAAGGTGAACATTTTCACAAAAATATCAAATCTCTGAATGTAATACGTGAGCATGCCCAACATTTGGAATGCATTCGGGTGCATAACAACATGGACACGTACGTCTTTAATCTGGTGTTTAATATGGGCATTCCATTATCAATAACACACGGATGGAATAATTACAGAAAGCATGTGCAAACATCTTTATGCCCACATTTAATAATACAAATAAAATCTACTGTGGAACTGAAACCAGTGCTCGATAACTGTGCTACTCATAGGGGTATTATGTTTATCCTTCTTAACCAAAATATAGATTGGTACAAAATATCAACATATGGCGAATACTATTGGAAGACTCAAAAAATTTACAGAGTGTTTTACATAACCACCGATCATTCAAAGTTTTATCATCCTTTCATTAGATGGAATAACACGTACGGTGCTATAGTAGACACCAGAGATCATAATATCAAGGATATACTGCGTAATCTTCATGGCTATCCAATGCGTGTATATATATTCGATTCAGTATTCTCCGAAGTGAAAGCGAAACGTGATACTTTCAATGTCACTGGTGCGGAAGGAGTAGACGCCAAAGTGGCGTATTTATTGGAAAAACTATTTAATTTTAATATGCAACTGCAATGGCCAGATGATGATTTCTTTGGGTAAGTTGCAGCAAACCAAAAATGAATCCAAACATTTACACGATTTCTTACAGGGCACGTTTAGAAAATGGTTCATTTAATGGCGCGTTAGGTCGTATGATACGTAATGAAACCGATATAACGATGGCTGGGTTTTTCGTCAAAGACTACCTTACACGAGATGTACATTTTTCGGTTCCAGTCTATATGGATAAACTATGTTGTTATGTTATAAAATCAAAACGTATACCCCAATCAATTTTACCACTTTATGCCGTTGATGAAAGTATTTGGCTTGTTTATCTATCGGTGGGATTATTTTCATCTTTTGTATGGATGTTTCTTAGACGTCTAAATCTCTGTATTGGTAAAAGTGTAAAAAAACGAGGACATTTTAAAACACCCTACAGCTCCTCGTCATTACGTCTTCAATATTTAAATATCTTCAAAGACACTTGGATATTGTGGGTACGAATGATAATAGTTCGTTTTCCACCCTATAATGCCGAACGTATATTTGCAATTTCTTTGTGTTTGGTGAGTGTTATTATAGGAGCTCTTTTGGAGTCAAGTTTGGCTACAGTTTATATACGCCCACGTTATTACAAAGATATCAATTCACTTGAAGATCTTGAAAAAGCAAATTTAAAAATCTTCATCAAACATGCAGCTATGCGTGATGATTTATTTAGAGGGCAAAATTCTAGATTATACAACAGTTTGGATGAACGAGTAATGTTAGTTGGCGAGCCGGAAGAACGTTTGATAAGTATTATGTCGAAGCGTGGGGGATTTGTTGCAGTTACTCGAGAGTTTTCTTTACTTATTGCGGATATTTATTACTTTATAACGAAGAAAATACACATAATACCCGAGTGCCCAAAGACATATCATATCGCGTACTTATTCTCAAAAGATTCACCTTATGAGGAAACATTTAACGTGGCCTTATTGCAGTTTTTAGCCGCAGGCCTAATTCAGCAATGGATTGATGAGAGCAGACATGAAGCCTTATGCCAAATACATAACTTTGACGACTATATAGCCGAAAGTACTTACCAATGGAAAGCTTTTCAAATTAATGATCTACAATTAGCATTTTATGCTCTAATATTAGGAAATGTTTGTGCTGCTTTATTGTTTCTAGTTGAATGTATTGTACATAAGAAACTATTTAGAAAAATAAAATTATTTTGTCACTAAATATGTATCTATTTTTTTCACCTATTTTCTACGGATAAAATATTCAATGTTTTTTTACATTAGCACCGAACATTCATACTTTTATCATCCCTTTATTACATATAATATTACATATGGAAGACACCAGAGATCATAATATCAAGGATAATCTTCATGACCATCCAATGTGTGATTACATATTCGATTCAGAATTTTTTGAAATGTTCACATCGCACTGATTACCATTGTTTATATATTTGGCCTATTTTTGCCTTAGGACCATTATTTATAAGGTCGTCATTCCGTTTGTAATTTTTCAATATAATTTTATGGCCCTACAAAGTATGTATGTATATACATTAGACCGACTCACTCTGTATGGAAAGCAAAAACGTGTTTTTGTTACCCCTCTCAAAATTTACCTTGGTTTGTTTTATCATGATCCCCAAAATATTTTAAGCCTAGCGATGGCCGTTCGTGAGCTGGACCAAATTAAAAAAATGTATTTTTAAGTATTATTTTTTTTAGTTTTGTTTTGAAACAATATACCCAACATGGGGTATCGTTTAAAAGGGGGTTCAAACCTGCGTCCAACGATGTATAAATGATGTATAGATAAAAAATATTTTGGGAACCATCATAAAACAAAACAAAGATTTTTTGAAGCGGGGCAAAATATTGAATTGAGCATGAAAAATCGTGTCCCCAATAGGATATTTTATTGAAAACTGTCAAGCTCACGAACGGACAACACTAAACACAAAATATTTTGGGTAACTTCATATTACATAACAGCCAATATTTTGAGGGGGGTAACTCAAGCACCATTTTTGTGAGTCGGTCTAATATACATACAATATTCTAAATCATTATAGATAGCGGATCGATTAAGCTATATCCGTCTGTCTGATAAAATCAATTACATACATCCAATTATTCAAGAACCCTACAACATGGTTTTGAGAAGTTTCCCATTTAAAATCAGCAAAAGCGGTGAAAAAACGAGATATGAACAAAATTCCGAAATAACCCATGAATAGAAAGATCTCTGAAATATCTTTCTTTTGATATGTGTAAAAACATACATATTATGTATGTATATGAAAAAATAGGAAAATCGATTTTTTTTTTTTAAATTTTAATATCTCCAATTATTGTAGATTTTTGGGGATATGTGAGTTTAAATCCCGGTAATAAGCATATTTCTGAGACTTATCTGCATTAGATTTTAACTTACCTCTAAAATTTGATGTTATGCCAGTGCTAGTACTTGGTACGTTAATGTTGTTATTATTGGAAGAGGAGGATGTGTTTGCAGCATTAGAACGACTAGAACTGCTTATTGCAAAATTTCCAGAGTCTTCCTCTGAAGAAGCATTTGAATCTAAAATAAAAAAAATATAAACAATAAAATTATGAATAAACCAGATTGAAAATTACAATTACCTGACTTTAGTTTAGGTTTCTTCTTGTGAACTTTGTGTTGCGATCTTGACGTTTCAGCCAAAGCAGCTGCCGCAGCAGCTGATGTAGTTGGTTTATCATTATTTAGACAGTTACTACTGACCCCTGTCTGTCGATCTTGTTGACGACGCACAGAACGTTGACGATGGTTATGCTTAGTATTGGAACTACGCTTATGGCCGTTGACCACAATAGCTAGCTTGTTTGAACGTCTATTATTGAGAGAGGCTCCTTTTATAGCGAGGCGTCTTAAAGTATTACGTTTCTTGGCAATTAAGTAAGCTATGCGATTGGTCGGTTTTTGTAATTGATTAAGTTTAATTTTAGCCAGTTTAGTCTTTTTGTTATGCTGTTTCCGTTGATTTTGCCTGCGCATCAAAGCTTGTCTTTTGGAGCGCCTTCTACCTTTACCCAGTGCTGCATTATTTTCATTATCGCTATCGCTGTCGGAAGAGCTACTGCTACTTGAACTACTACTGCTGCTACTACTGTCACTACTACTGCTATTACTACTACTGGTACTGCCGCAACTGAAGAACGAACTAATACTTCGATCTTCTTCTTGCGATACGTCAGTCGAGCTATTGGTTTCCCACTCTTCAATTTCTTGTTGAATCAGAGAATCAAAAAAGGCCATCATACGGGGATCTTCATTCGTGTTTTCACTGCTGTAGTCGTGCGACAGATGATGCCAATTTTCTGGAAGTGCCATGGTAAATAGATTATATGGAGAATACAGTTCACGAGGATTATCCGAACAAGAAGCCTCCTCAGTTAAGGAACCAGTCCAGTTGTGTTGTGAAAATGGACTCCATATCTAAAATAGTCAAACAAAAATTAGAGACATAAAAGTTAATTTAAATCTTATATTTGCCTTTATAATTTTTTCTACACCAGATGATGCCAACAGACACTTTTGACGATTATATCTCACTTGATTCACAATTGAACGATGGCCATACAAAACCATTTGCGTTGATTCCACCCATTGTTCAGTACCATCCACTAGAAATATGTGTAAAATAAAAAAACAGAAGAAATTTTAACAAAAATAAAATATTACAGTCGATGTCAGATAATCGCCAAACATAAAGATTAAAATCATCTGAGCCAGAAATAACCATTTCATCGTCTTCGCCGGCGAAAGTGCAACTTTTCATGGTGCATGAGTTATAGTAATTGCTGTGATAAAATGTGCAAATCGGATCAGGAGAATTGAAATCGTACAATATAGGCGGCAAACGTCTACGCAAACCCAATATCAATTTGCCTGTACGATTGAATCGTACGCTCATACAGCTACGAGGGTTTCCTAAGTTACCATACAGTATAACAGGCCTGAAAGTAATCAAAACTTTTAGTAAATAAAAGTATTGATAGAGAACTGAACTTACTGTTTGGGTTTACGTATATCATAGAGAGTTGCTCCACGTTTAGAATTGGCTGTAACTAAAAGATTTCCCATTGTTGGATGGAATTCGACGGCATGGAAGGAAGATGGCACTGAAGCAACAACAGTAGGTACAGACGATCTTTGATCAAACAACAATATTTCACCATTTTCGGAAGCTGTTGAAAAAACATTATCATTTTGGGGATCAATCGAAAGTCCATAAACTGGTCCATCGTGTTTGAAAACATTATCTAATTTTCCACTGAAATTTATCGAAAAGAAACACATTAAAATAATCATATAAAATTTTATTAAATAGTATTTTAAATTATTTCATTTAATTTACGTCTCAAAATCGTGAGAAATGGCTAAGGTGTCATTACCACCAGAAATTAGTTTACGATTTTTACTATCAAAGCCCAAGCAAAATATGTTACTGGCCTGTTCAGTGGCCAAAGCTCTAGGAGTTGATATTCCAGCTAATGACTTTTCAACATCCCAAACCAAAACACGTTTGTCATCTCCACCTTTAAAAACAAAAGAGAAAAATTAAAAATATATTTCCATATTTATATATATGTATATATCAGACCCGAAGCCAAGAATCTGCCTCCATGAGAAAATTCAATTGCATTGACACAACCAAAATGTCCTCTCAAATCTGTTTTATATAGATTTTTTGCAATGCGAAAGCGTTCTCGAAATATATTTGCCGCAAATGCTTTTGGATTCCCATTAGTGTTCGTTTCACGTTGCAATATCTGATGGCATATATTGGTTGTTTTTTCGAAACTACCAAACATTTTGTTTTTGTTTGTTTTTCAGATTCCAATTTGAAATGTATTCGTGTGTTACGAGTATATTTAAAAAACTCCCAATTCAAAATATGTACTTATTTTTTCCTAGACGATTTTAATCAGAGCACTGCCACTCGAACATATTTGTTTTAAAATATCGTTTTAAAATGTTCATTTTTATTATTTTTATGTAAATCATATATGATGTTGTGCAAATAAAAGAAAATCTAAAGAAAAACAAATTTGTATATTTTATTTATGATAAATAAAAAAATACTACATTTTATAACTAGAAATTAGAAGGTTATTTATTAAATTAAATATGCATGATTCATGGTCAAAGTAATACTAAGAAATAGATTACCAAGAAGGATTCGACCCCGTATAAAAATGTCTGTGCACTCCAGTATTATGTAGGTCTTATATGCACGTATCATTAAGGTACCAATTTTTGATATCATTGCTCCATAAAAACAATATATGCATTATATGTCCGATTATAAAAGGATGTTTACAATTTTCTGTAGAGTTTAGTCCATAATTGACTCAAGCTATATTGTTCAATCTAGTCTTTAGAACATATTTTTATAGAACTAAGTTAGGTGAAGAACGTAATAGGAAATAAGTCGTAGGTGTTTATTATTCCCTCCCCACTGTGGTGTTGTATTCAGATGTGAGGTTGTGAATTATACGGTTTGAATAAGAGGCATTTCTACAAAAATTTCATTGGGGCTTTCTAATACATAAACATAAGTACATAGGTATGCATGTAAACCCTGCCAACAATTTCTATCCAAATTGTAACCATAACGTTACAGCTTAATGTTTAAAACAATCTAATTTGATATAATCTGAGTGAATGAAAAGTGACCCCGTTCGGAAGAAACTGTTCCGCCTGTTTAATACTTACTTGATGTGCCCATTTCGTTTCAGTTTCAAGTCACTTTTTTATTACATAAAATTTCGTAAATGTAGTAAATTTCCAGTTTTGCCATAACAATAGAGAAGCTGGAAAGTGTTATGATTTTATACTCTTTTATGATATAAAAGCGACTTTATAATAATTTTTTTTATTTCTCCTTTATTATACTGTTTTGCACTCACTAATCCCTCACTGATGCTTATTTTATATTAAACTATGTTTTAAATATATTAAATTTTAAATTAACACAATTTATTACAAAATCTAAATTTCACAATATATCACACAACTGATCACAATGAAATAAATATATTTACTGAAATGTGCAAACACTTTTCCTTCTGAATTTTGAGAGCAAGAATGATTCTGCATTAAACTATCTTCTTAGTGTATTAAAAAGTGTTAGTTTTTGAAATTTTTATTCTATCTACTTATTATCATTTAATTTTGCTTTTGGTATATTAAAACGCACTAAAATTTAACAAAATTATGATCAAAATTAGAAAGTACTGTATTTTGTTTTTGTAAATTTTTTAACTTAGCACTGAGAAACATACAATTGAGCCTTTATAGTGACTATTCAGTTCATGTATCCAAAATTAAACTCAAATTTGCTGGCAGGGAATGCATACATATGTATGTATTAAAACTCATATACATAGGTATGGAGTTTACATTATTTCAAGGTGCTGTAAACGATATGGCAAAATCAATATAGGTACTTCCATTTTTAATAGTGTCTATTAAAACAGCGTATGGAAATAAAAAATAACTTTTCTTGTTTGTGAATATGTACGTAGGGTATCTTTAATTGTTAACTTATGTACATACAAAACATTTGTACATAAGCATTTGAATACGTATATACATACATATGTATTTATGTAAAATGTTCGTACATATTTACATATGTGTTTATGTACGCATCAAACGCAGTATATGCATGTTTGTATAATAAAAAATTCTTAAGATGAAAAAATCTATTTTAGAAGTGTATTATTATTTTTAACTAAAACATTGTACAAACAAAAATAAAATGTAGACAACAAAATGCTACAGACTCTTTTTGTAGGTGTATGTACATAAATATGTATATATTTTAGGGATTTATTACATACCTCTGAACACCAACGGGTTATAGGTAGAAATCAATTTAACTTTGAAAATATCTCAAATGTAAACCAATTTTAATGAAAACTATTATTCGTAATTGTAAAAGTTCTATTTTTTATAGTGAAGATAAAAATATAAAATAAAAATGTCGTCATAAGAAGCAGCAGGTAATTTTGTAAGTCTAAAAATTCACCACCACTCCGCTGCTAGACTATAAATTTTATCCTCTTTACAAGTTCGATTTCTTTGTTTGATATTTATTTTCACAAACTGTAGATATTTGTTAATTGATTGGCAATTATATTAAAACTTTTTCAACTTAAATTAGTTGTAATTTTTTCTACCAATAACACCGAAGATAGTAAGTTTCAAACGATATTATAAAAAATACAATTAGAAATGTACAAGTTGTATTGAGGGTTACCAAGTACTTTCGATTATCCGATACAATGGGATTTTTGTTTTCTCACTGGGATTAAATGGAATTTATAATAAAGTAAAGAAAATATATAATTCTTCTATCCTCTCTCTCTCCTAGGCATAAATCAAGAATTTTAATCTAGTTGATTATATTTTAAATAACCTGAAATACTTTTCTTAAAAATGTTTCGCTGCCTTTTTGTTTTTGATATGCAAAAATAAAATTTTTAGCGAAGGCAATGTTGGAAACAAACAAAAATGATGAGTTAGAATGGGGCTGATACATATGCTACAGCACAGAAAAAAGTTTGAGTACAAATATTATGAACAGCTTTCATTGACTAAAGTTAATAATATTTAAGAATAAGTTCCTAAATTGTATCAATTTTTTCATTTTTATTTTTTTAAACATAATCTAGAAGCCTTGACTTAAAAAATTAAAAATTTTCTTTCTATTTTTCTATTTGTTAAAAAATGTTTTAAATTTTCTTTGGAAAATTTTTTATTTCTTTATGATTTTTAGATTGAAAACAAGGAAATATGCGCGTAATTTGCTGATGTTTTTCATTTCATATTTTGTTTTCCAATATTTTTGTTTATTTTTCATAAAAATTCGCTAATATGTAGTATGATTATTTTCTAAAAAAATGGAACATTGGATATTTATTGCAATTTTTTATGAAAATCAAAGAAAAAAAGTAAAAAAAACAAAAAAATTCATTCATGTACAAATTCATAAATTTTATGAACTTTTAATATTCCGAATGAAAATGGTTTGGGAAAAAAATCATGTTCGATTCATACAATTTATTACAAAATTCATTCTAGTTATGCATTATTTTTTTCTGTGAGAAAAATCAAAATAAATATTGAAATTGATAATTTGTCGAATAATAATAATTTTAGGGGACATTTTAATAGTCTGGTAAGTCTCCTTTAAATATATATTTACATAAAAAATGATGTCAATATTACTGCATACAAAAATCGCTAATATTTTTTCAACCATAATTTTTTTTCCCATAACATAAGCGCCTAATAAATTTATTTATTTAGCGATTTTATAGGGAGATTCAGATTCTCTTAAACTTCTTTCTTTATAGAACTGATTCGGTAAAACTTCTAGGTTGAAACTCCTGTTTCCATTCTTATCTTCTCCTTATTTTTGTTTTTCTGTTCCTTGATCATCACTTTCTACAAAGGGAATCGAAATGGCCTATATGAACTCCGAGCGAAGTTGCATCTTTTTATTGGTACATAAGCCTTTTAAACCTAACCGTGATGGTTTATTGTAAGTAATAAACTATTAATATCATTATGAATACGGGAACTGGTTGCAAAGAACAACAGGTAAGGAAAAGTAGTCCGTAATGACAGATAATGTGGAACTCTATACCAATGATGAGTAAACATATGTACAGTGTCTCTCATAATTATTCGAATTTGGGTAAACTATAAAAAGAAACCAAATTTAATAATATATTTTGTGTGCAAAATAAATAAATTAATTTGTTATATTGTCTAGATAGTCCTTATGTTTGATATCACGCTTTTTAAAACTTGAAAAATTTGCATTGATTTAAATTAATTGTGCTTTTTTAAAAAAAGTCCATGAAATTGCCTCACAAAAGTATACGAATTTTTCCTGTATTTCATATTTGATCATATTATACGCAACACAAATTTTAGAATCGAATGGTTTTTATGCGTAATATTGTTTTAAGGGGTTACTATCCACGGAAAGGATATATTTTTGGCCCATTTGGTCCACAATTTTGCGGAATTTGTACCCTCTTTTCATGTAATATCATTAAAATGGCGATTTTTGGCCATAATTGTAAATTTTTCTCCTTTTTTCCAGAGATAAAACAAAAATTTGATATTGGGACTTAAAAGACCCTTTGGGGTATCTAAAAATAATATCTTTTGTTACAAGAATCTGTATTTAAACGTTCCAAGATAAATTATTCGGATCATTCTTCTTTCGCTAATTCAATATATTGGAACTTAAGTCCATTTTTATAATACTAGGATCAACTATTTTCGGGGAAAGTTTTCTGGTATATATTATTTTAGATATCAGCTTTTATACATTTTAAGTTTTCAATGTGTTGTGGAAGTGTACAACTCCAAAACATGCCTCGAAGAAACACCATTCAAAATAGTAAAATCATTATTTTTATATACCAATGGCCTCCATGCTGCATGGCACGATATCATTATGATCACATCAAAAATGTTGATATGTGTTTAAATATTATTTACTATGATCAAATTAAAACCAAAATTTAGGACTTACAGTGTTATTGTAACGGGCAACATAAGCGTGAAAGTTACGAGTAGTAAAAACTGAAATCTACTATATAGGATGACGTTTTGTTAAGGCATGTTTTGGGGTTGTATACCGCTATAATATATTGAAAATTTAAAATACATTAGTGCCAATATGTACATGAATATACACTAGACAACTTTGTCGAAAAATATCGTCCCTAGAGGTACGAAAAGGGACTTATGATCCAGATAATTCAATTAGAAACTGAAAAACGATACCAAAAATACATCTTGGAACGTTTAAGTACAGATCCTTATAACAAAAAATATTATTTTTAGATACCCTATGGGTTCTATTAAATTCCAATATTAAATTTTGGTTTTATTTCTGGAAAAAGGGTGAAAACATTACAAATATAGCCAAAAAATCGCCATTTTAATGATATTACATGAAAAGAGGGTACAAATTCCGCAAAATTGTGGACCAAATGGGCCAAAAATATATCCTTTCCGTGGATAGTAACCCCTTAAAACAATATTACGCATAAAAACCATTCGATTCTAAAATTTGTGTTGCGTATAATATGATCAAATATGAAATACAGGAAAAATTCGTATACTTTTGTGAGGCAATTTCATGGACTTTTTTTAAAAAAGCACAATTAATTTAAATCAATGCAAATTTTTCAAGTTTTAAAAAGCGTGATATCAAATCTAAGGACTATCTAGACAATATAAGAAATTAATTTATTTATTTTCCACACAAAATATATTATTAAATTTGGTTTTTTTCATAGTTTACCTAAATTCGAATACTTATGAGAGACACTGTATGTATTTAAAATGTGACTTATTTTTATACCCTTCACCTTCGTGAGTCATTTTGAGTTTGTCATTCCGTTTCTAATTTCCAAAATATAATTTTCCGACCCTATAAAGTATATATATTCTGAATCCTTATAGATATCGGAGTAAATTAAGTCATGTCCTTCTGTCTGTCTCTCTGTCCGTCCGTTTTTTATTATTACTCATATCGTTCAATTACTTTAACAATTTCCTAACTCAACAATTGTGGATTTTGAATTGATGTATGTATATACATATGTGGATATACATATGTATTTTTTTAAGGAAAACTTTTTTTGTAAATAAGCGCTATGTATTTTGTTTAATTAAAAAGTTTATGATACAAACAAACATGTTTTCAGTTTATATCAAATAGATACCTATTTACTTAGCAAATACTTAAGTGTCATATAAAAACTATAATATTTTGAATAAACTAAATTAAAAGATATGTAATAATATTTTGCGGCGATGAATTTTTAGAATAAATAATACAAAACTTAATAAATCATGAACAAAGACTATAATATCTACCGTAAGATATACAATATAAGAACATGCATACGTACAAATACGTATGTATGTACTATGTATTTTAATAAAAAATATTAATTTTAAATTATTGAAAATTTAAGCATCTAATCAAACTCAACGTATCGAATGTTTCCTGCACGATCTCAATTATCAGCTAAGGATACTTACGCGAAAACAAGAAGATGTTACAACAATTTCGATGATTTTAATAAAGGAATTCTGTAAATTTTTTTCAATGCCGATAACGGATCAGAAAAGTGATGATGGTTTTGAGCATCAAGTGACACATATTAAAAAGCTAATAAGAGATTTTGAATTGATAAGTACAGATAGTCATTTGTTTACCACATTTAATCAGCAAAAGTTGGAAAAGCCTAACTATCTACAAGCATTTGAACAACTTTATAAAAATGATGTTTTTGAGAAAAGTCTGTTCCTATTTTCGAAAGTCAAAGAATCCTTTGAGAAAGTTAACACGTTCTTTGGAAAACTAAAAAATATAAAGCCTCGAAATTCAGATATGAATAAATGCATTAGTAATGGCATTAGAGATAAAATAAATAATTTAAATCGAATTCAAACTGAATAATATCCTACAACATCTTGGGATTTTAACAGCTTGAATAATATTAATGTTGCTGTTCAAACTGAAAGTTTTCTTTCTGAGAGTGATATTGAAAAGGATACCTCCTCCTGCTATGCATCCTGTTATGGCAGCGAAATGAGCCTCTATAAGTTAAAGAGAGTAAATGCTGACATGAGTACAATTTATGATGGCGATAACGATGGTAGTGAACTCAACTTAAATAACTGAAATAGGCACAATATCGAAGGCAAACTTAGCTTAAACTATTTCTCATAAAACAAAAAGAAAAAAATATTTCAACAGTGTCATTTAAAAATGTAATGGGTATTTTATTAAAAACAATCTTTTTGGACCATTTGTTCATTTGCTATTGTTTTTTTTCTTTTGTATAAAGGAAAATAAAATTAATTTAACTATCGGCAAATATCACATACATATAAAGTTAAGTTCGAAATACTTTCTTATACATAAGTGGGATTTCAGGTATCTTGTTCAAAAACAAATCCAAATTTGCGTTTACTTTGTACTTGTCGTTCATTTACTACAAGACTGTCATAATCCAAAAAATCTGTCAAGGAAAATGGCTTCGAATGTTTAATGACATTTTAATATACATATTTTAAGTAATTTTAAACATATCAAGAGATTTGAAAATGTAAACTTGATTAAGATAGTAGAGTTTAATGTTAATCTAAATTGAAATTTAATTTGTAATTATCTGATATTCGTGAGCTTTAGTTCAAAATCGATCTCACACCGAAATAAACATACAATTTAAAATTTGATAAAGTTAAGTACATATATGAACGATTGACGCATGTTTTGTAGCCCACAGTTCAAAAACCCCAAATTTTGGATTATGCCAGTCTTGTAGAAAATTACCGATATAAAGCTTTTTTCAGCTGTGGTGACGTGATGAAAACAATGAGTTTAATTTTTAAAACTAAAAGATATATATCAAAATGCTTCAACATTCTTCATAAGACGCCGCCGTAAAACTATTAGTATAATTTATTAAAATAAAAATAAGTATTGAGCCAATTGTTGAACCTAATTGTGTTAAACCGCCAGTCCACACCAACGATTTACCACCCTGAGATCGCATTACTGTGGTTATGCTCAGTTTAATGTAACTAACTAAACCTATTAGTAGAGTCCATGTAATAATCTGAAAATGGAAAAAGTTTAAAAATTATTCAAAAGCCATATTTATGTATATTTTAAAATATATATTCTTACCACTAACACTGCTCCAGCCGTTGTACCATATAGCGGTGGGAATGGACTCATGGCGGCTGTAACAAATACATATACTGTCAGTAGACCTGCTAATCCAGTTAGTGTCAATATACTGCGTAGAGAAGTATGAGGTAAGAAAATGGCCAAGAAACACGCCAATGGATTAGCAATAACACTTAATGTAGCTGATAAATGGTAAGCTTGCCCGCCATAGGGAAGGCAGGAGTATGATTGTATACTATTGAAAATGCCATTGGCGAAGAAGCTTATTGTGCCAATTAGTAATAACAAGAATATGTATGTACTAGATGAAATTTCTGGTGTCAAATCAACGTTGACCTTATCCGTTTCAGCAACCGTATTGTTATTAGTTTGACCATTAGCTGCTTCTACACCATTCGTATTTGGTACATTTTTAGTTTCCCTTTCGTATACATAATTATTGCCGTGACCAACTTGAACAGCTGCATATTGCTTTTTCGCTAACTTCAGACGATCTAATAGCAGAAAGCCGACAAAACTTAACACCATCATGACAAATACGAAAATGAAAAATTCCCTTGTACCAAAAACAGGCGGTGGCACATATTTCTCATATATTTCTTGGCCAGTTTCAGTAACATTAGCCAGTCGGCACTCAGCGGTACCACCAATGCCTTGAATTAGGGCCACTACGCTGGGTAATAAACCGCTTAGGCCTTCACCAATAAAATAAGTAACCAAGTAGATTTCTTTAAATCTACCCATGTAGGGCATAAATAGAACTGAGCTCGTACAGGCCGTTAGGGCAGTAAAGAATGTTAACGCAAACAAGGCCACACTGTGTTCTGACCCAAATAGAATTGCTGTTCGACTGTAAAAGAAGGCCGTCAGAATAGCTGATAGAGTGCCCGTTATCAATAAGCCATATATCATATAAGCGTCTTTGTGTTTGGAAAATTTTTGTAATAACGTATATGCCAAAGGGCCCAAATTGCCAATTTGTACCATAACACTCAGATAAGAAGGCAAACTCCAGCCTTCAGGTGCGACCTCTACCAGTAGAGGTAATTGTATGAAGGTACCATTAATCCCTATCCAAGTGCCAATTCCAAAGAATATCGCCAGCAAGTCTACAATGAGACTTCGTTGTTTAAAAATACCACCAAATTTTATTTTCATTTTGCTATGATTTCCTCCACCCAATAGTGTACTAGCCTCTGAGGGTTCATATGGTTCTGAAGACCTGAAAAAATTCAATACATTAACAATAATTACAGAATTAAGATTAGAATAAATAAAAAAATAAGTTTTTCATACTTAAAACTTAAACCTAAAAGTTTATATAGAAATTTCCGCATTGAATTAAAATTTAACTACATAATTTAGTAACAATATTTAGATGAAGACAATCTGGTATTCGAACGAGAACTGACTGATTTTCTAACTATTTTATTACAATAAGGCTTCATTGTATATACACATAGTAGATAAGATTATTCATTCTACTTTGTGTTACAAATGATACTTGTGCAAATAAGAAATATGATAATTTTTTCTTACTTTTTTGCTTTAATATTGTGGTAGTTTTAAAAACGCGAAGAGCATCAAATAATGATTTACTAGAATTCATATGTATGTACATGCGTACGTAGGTCAATTTAAAGTATCTATAAATATGATTTGATGATTTGAAACTATTTAAAAAATAACTCCTAAAACGCAGTTTCGAGTAAAATGTGAAAGTTTAATATCATTTTACAATTCTTTAAATGACGTTTAGAAAAAATATCGTTGTATGTCATAATCTGTTTTATTATAGTTTTGTTTTCGAAATAAATAAAATAAAAATAATAAAAAGTACAATATACAATGCTACGACGCCGATTGTGAATTGGGCAATTATATCAAAGATTCGTATCTTACTTAACCCTTTCCACCGCCATGTCCTCAGCTAACTTTCATATTTTTATTCAATAGTTCGAAAATTTCTTTGATATTTTTTCATTTTTGGTGGATAACTGGTGGATAATTTAATAATTTGCATAATGTACATACATATTTATAAAATACCTATTCTGGGTAAATGTGTTAATTGGCTACAAGATAATTTTTTGATAATAAAATAAGCGTAAAAACATAAATTTTATTTTCATAACAATTCTATAAAAATATAATACTATGAATCTTAAAGATTTTAACATGGCGAATATTTTATAGCATTTAGATTAAAAAAACATCGGATTTTGAGTTATGAACCTTAGTTGTAAATGAGCGATAAGGAGAACGTGCAGATAGGCAAGTCAACTTTAATATTTATACTTTTAAATATCAATTATTTTCTCATAAATAACCAATATTTATTCTAATAAAGTGGCAATTATTAGAAAAATTACGAATTCACGTTAAAATAAATATGATACACGTAAATTTTAATTTTAGGTCATAGAATCCGCTGTGAAATGTTGCAGGCGTTGCGTTTACCAAATCTCATCGAATTATCTATCAAATTGTGACCTGCACTTTGATAACAATGTTTACAGACTTTAAGATTTTAAGCCTATTGTTGTACATTAGACCGACTCACAAAAATGGTGATAGAGTTACCCCCCTCAAAATATTATCTGTTATGTTATCCAAAATATTTTTGGTTTAGTATTGTCCGTTCGTGAGCTGGACAGTTTTCAAAAAAATATCCTATGGGGGACACGATTTTTCATGTTCAATTCAATATTTTACCCAGCTTCAAAAAATCTTTGTTTTATGATGGTTCCCAAAATATTTTGAGTCTATCGATAGCCGTTCGTGAGCTGGACCGGTTACAAAAAAGACCCTTTTTAGTTATATTTTAAATTTTACAGTTTTTTTCTTAAACAAAATATGCATTATATGGTATCATTTGAAAGGGATTAAATCCGCGTCTAAAGGTGTACACAATTTGCAAAATTATGCATAAATTTTATTTATATCCATGAAAAACCTAAGAATTTTAAATCCTTTTGGAATATGACAATTATTAGGAGACTGTTATTTATGATTAACACATCATTGGACGCGCCTTTAAAACACCTTCCAAATGATACCCAATATTGAATATATTGTTTCAAAACAAAACAAAATTTTTAAAAAATAATTCAAAAATACCTTCTTTAATTTTGGTCCAGCTCACGAACGATCATAAAACAAAGCAAGGTAAATTTTGGGAGGGGTAACAAAAACACGTTTTTGCTTTCAATACAGAGTGAGTCGGTCTATTGTACATACGTTAAGGTTGGTCTAGGACCAAAATTTTTGTGCGTTACAAACATCAGCACAAATGTATAATACTATAGTGGTGTAGGGTATAAATATAAATTGCTGTTTGTAATTGTACTGTCTCTTGCATTGTGGATGTGGCACGTGAATTTTTTTAGTTATTAACCTCTAACAGATAAAAAGCTTAAACAGCAAATATTCAAATGGTTGCATTTTTAGCAAAAATTGCAACATTTATAGAAATTTTTATACCTATAATAATATAAAAACCATTCTAAATATCAATAGTTGTTGAATTTATGTTCAAAGTTCCAAACAAAAACATCCGAATTTTGTAAAATGAATAAGTCATGATTATTGCCTTCTTTTTTTATTGATTGACAAACACTACAGCAATCAATTAAACAATTATTACGTAAAAGAAAAATCTTGTTTTAAATGCATGTTATTCACTTTTTGAAATTTTAAGTATTACAAGGTTTACATTAAAAAAACAAATAGTATATTTTAAAATATTCTTAAAATACATACATCGGAAAAATAAGAAAAGTAAATTTAATTACCTGTTTGGATTGTTATTTGCGTTGAAAGTCGGATGGGATGTTGATACAGAATAACTGATCGGAGGCGATGAGGGTATAGAGTAGACTGTTGAGTGACTTTCATGACAATTAATGTTTTGACTGTGTTGTGTATTATTGTGACATTCTTTTTGTTGTTGGTGACTATGATCGGAGTCGTTATTATTTGTATTACCGTTGTTGTTGTAGTAGTTATTTGGACTGCCAGTAGGAGGATTCATGAGTGTAAAATGCTTTTGTTTGTGTTAGTTTAAATTCAGTATCTTAAAAATCAAATAAGATATTAGCAAATCGTATATTTATTACCGGTTTGGAGCGATAAGATTATTATAAATTTATATACAATGTCTATAATAAAATGCTCCGTTGGTATTGTCGCGAGGTTCCAAAACTATTAAGCAAAGTAAATCGACATCAGTCTTTTCTGGATAGCTCCCTGTAGTTGTAGCAGAAATAATTTATTTAAATGTTAATTAAAAATTTAGAATTATAATGTCCGCTATTGAACTTGTAGAACAATTGAAATGTTAGAATCCACCGAATGATTGATTTCATAACACAGTCATTTGATTTCTGTAGTCTTTTTTATTTTCTTATATTTTCAATTAACCATGTGTTTGTTGTATGTTTTAAAAGTGAAAAAATAAATTTGTAGTTTCAAATTTCGCTGCAATTGCAAGTATTTTTTATGTTTAGTCATTAATTTCTTTTTTTTTATAAAATTCCAGTATTTTAAACAAAATTAACTCTTATTGGAAAATATTTTTTCGTTTTAAGCGAAATCAACATTTTTTGTTTTTGATTTATGACTCCAGTATGTTATTGAAATAATTTTTATAACTTTCTAAAGTTTGTTGGCAAAATGTTTTTTGTTTTGGGAACAACGAAAATTGCTGATGGCAATATTTTTTTATTATTTTTGTTTATTTGCATATTTTTTTTAATTCTACTAAATTTATCTTCCACGAGTAGTAATAATCAAAACAAAAACGAAAACATGTGAGTTACCAGACTATAAAATAAACGAAGTAACGGGAATAAAAATTGATGGAAAATCTTGAACATGCAATCAGAGCTTTGAAAACTTGATTCAATTAAATCAGAAAAAAATAAGATCATTGATAATGTGCGATTGGACCAAACTTAGACTCCTGAACCAATTTATTTATTTATTAATTATTAATTTATTTATTCATTCACAATACAAAGCCTATGTATCTAAAAACTACAATCATACAAACATAATTGGCTCCCCAGCCATATATAATAAAAAGAAAATTAATAAAGTTAAATAAAATATCAGTGAATAAGTCCAATAAGTAATACTTATAGAATAATAATAATGTAGGTAGGTAGGTAGGTTTGAGACGAAAAATATTGTTAGAGTGAGATTCTTAACTCGTGAGGCAAGCCATTCCAATAACGAGCAATTCGGACTATAAATGATCTCTCAAAGCTTAATTTGAAAATTCTCGGAATAAAAATCAGAGGATATCTAGAAGACCTCAGAAATGTAAACTTATTACGTAAGACAGACGGAAACCCATACATACATACATACAAATTTCTTTATTTAATGGACAAAAAACCATTCAAATTAATGTGTCAAATTATTAATACAAATTTAATTTCAAATAACTAAGAACAACGCACACGTTTTTCCATCTTAAACATCTAGACGGTTTGAAAAATTTGCTGATGGATTTTTGTTTTCTAACAACTGTAATTTCCTGCTATTTCTTTAACTTAATTTTATTTGTTAGATCCAAATTCAATCTAAATGATAAAATTAAACTCTTTTTAGCAAAAAACTGAGCTTGAGAATCGATGAGTGAGTCTCATGCTGATAATTTCAAAACCCTGGAATAATTGTGCCATGTTGGGATATCTTCGTCCTCCTCGAAATAATTTATTTTGCTGTAAAATTGTATTAATTCAATGTATGCGGTTCATACATTGAATTAATCGGAACTTCGAAAGAAGTTTGGAAAAAGTCGACAAATAGAAAATTTGAATGGGAATAATGGGAACTCCTTAACGACTGTAAACGGCTCCAAATTTTTTTCATTTTTTTTCCATTGATAGTAATTTTAATACGGAATCTAACGATACTATTTTTTTGGTTTGCTCTTTTATAGTTATGCAGTTATAGACGTTCAACAACTGTATATATAAAGTTAAAAATCTCGTGAATGGCTTGCTCGTATTATATAGAAAAGTATTATATAGAAAACATAATAAGTGATTTTTTTGATTAAAAAAAAATAGTTTTCTAAATGTTATATAAACGCATTAGAGTAAAAAACAATTTTAAAGTTCTTAATTTTTATATCTTGATATTATTTCTTTTCAAGTGAAAAGAAAGGACTGGGACTTTCATAAATACATATAATTCTGCAGTGTAGACTTACATAAAACCTGATGCACTAATGGTTTAAAAAGCGTCGCAGATGGAAAAAGGATGCGATTTTGTGAAATAAGTTAACAGTTTTATGGACTGTTTGTGATTTTTTCAAATAATTATTCAGTTATGTTAATTTTTTTATTTTATCCCACAGAGAAAAATTCCAAACATTTTGTGAAATAATTAAAAAGTTTTATGAACTTTTTGTTGTATTCTCTGGAAAAGCGTCGCAAACGAAAAATAGCAGGACGTCAGTTATGTTAATTTTTTTTATTTTATCCCACAGAGAAAAATTCCAAACATTTTGTGAAATAATTAAAAAGTTTTATGAACTTATTGTTGTATTAATTTAAAAAAAATATTTAAACTAAGTTTTTAATTCAATAATTCTAAGGCATTTAAATGGGCTAGGAATTTGCAATGTACATCAAATGAAAGCTCATTCTATCTCCTATTCAATATTTCGTTTTATATGCTGTGTTCATATCGTAAATTAAAGAGAAATTCTTAAATTTGCATACATCGTTTGAAAGCTTTTCAAAAAATATTTAAAAAGTAAAATTTGGATAGATAGTGCGGAAGATATTCTACATTATATTATAAATCATTAAATGTCCGTAACTCCTAAACTAAATGAGAGCAAGAATAAATGTTTACACCAAACAATTTTGAATTAAGTTTGCTACAGCTGGTTAAAATAATGGAATTATACAAACTATATTTATCAAACTGAGAAAGTATTTTAAATTTTTACAAAAGAATTGATTCTTTTAAGCTGTATTTAATTATTATAGACTAATCTGGCAGCACACTTAATAGTTTATTGTTAGATCTGGCAACACTAAAAACATTTACCGCTTAAAATTTTTGTTTTCATTTTCTATGTTTATTTTTCAAAAGTGATAGAGAGATATTAGTGCAATATTTATTTCGAAAGAGTAAAATAAAACAATTATTTAATGAACCCAATTAACCAAAATAGTACAGTTTAACGTGAACAGATTTCCTTATACCATTTCT
The DNA here is from genome assembly GCF_015586225.1 of Lucilia sericata. Lineage (NCBI taxonomy): Eukaryota > Metazoa > Arthropoda > Insecta > Diptera > Calliphoridae > Lucilia > Lucilia sericata. Next base: position 168,243 of record NW_023994046.1, read on the forward strand.
TGCTATCGCGACATCTTGGATTGACGCACATTGGACAGCGCATTAAAAATTTTGGATTAACGGTTTGATCTTGTGTCAAGTGTTCCGCCACAATGCTACTAAGAGCATTAATAAACAAAGGGTGGTCATTTGGTGCAGCAGCTCTACGCATTTCCTCAACACCCACCTGTAAGACAAAGGTATGTTATTTTTTAACTTATGTATGAATGAAGAATTCAAATCACCTCTTTTGCTAATTCATCACAATATTCAATATCCAGTTCATGCAAAGTTTCAATATGTTCGTTAACAAACGCAATTGGTACCAAAATAAAATTCTTTAAGCCTTGTTTTACATAGCCCTAAAAACGATTAATGTAATAAGAACACTCAGATTTAGTATTAAGAGATAACAAACTTTAATAGCATCATCAGTTGCTGGTGCCAACCAGGGCAGTGGTCCCACTTTTGATTGCCACGCCAAACTGTAGGGATTGGTGTTACCCAATTCCTTCATGACCATATGTACACTTGCTCCTATTTCTGAGGGATAAGGATCTCCACGATTTACTGCTTTCAAAGGTAGAGAATGAGCAGTAAAAAGAATAACTACATCATTGCGTTTAGTCTCACAAAATTTATCCAATTCTTCCCGAATACGATCGGCAAATGTTTTAATCAGCAAGGGATGCGAACCCCAGCGATCAATGACACTCCATTTGATATTTGATGGCAGAGACCTACGAAATAAGCTATGACTCAACACTATTTAAAACACATGTATATATTACAAATTACCTTTTACGATAGTGTTGGTAAATGGAATTAAAACTTGAACCAGAAGTTGCACAACTATATTGAGGATACTGAGAAAATAATACTATTCTCTCGGGTTTATCTCTGAAATAATAGTAATGGCTTATGAATTTAAAACATCACAGTTAATGCATTTAAAGTTTTACTTTTCAATTTTCTCTAAAGTATCTTCTGTTAAAGGATTCACATAACGAAAACCGACGTAATGTTTATGTGGTGCTGTTTCTGGTGATAAGCGATCCAATTCCTTACACATTAGTTCACCTTGTAGGTCTGTCCATTTTAAAATTGGAGAACCACCTCCGATTTCTTGATACTTCTTTTGAACTTCAGGAGTACGTCTCTGAGCAATCCAAGGTCCCAATTTACTTTGTACCGGTAATTGTATCATATCCCTATCAGTCATTATGCGTAACAAATAATCATGTACTTGATCTGTTGTCTGAGGTCCACCCATGTTTAGCATGAGTACAGCTGTTTTTGGATTAACCTCTCTTTTAATAGTTGTGCTAAAGTTGACACCATTTTTAAGTGCTGTAGTAATACCTACAATCCAGAAAAGATATGCTTGGTTAAACTTTAAACATATTAGTTTCGTAATATTCTTTACCGGAAAACTGCTTTAATTTTAACATCTTAAAATGCACCGTTCACTCAAGGAATACTGTTAGCAGCTAGATAAGATTTCTCTTGTATATTTTATATTGTATGCAGTGCTAAATAAAATGCCAATTAGCCTAGTTTCCATGCAAATGCAAAAACTACTTGTGTAATTGTAGGAATATGTGAAAACTTCAAGTAATGGCGAATACGCATAGCAAAACAAAACCATTAATTAGAAAGGTTACCATATCAATGAAGATATTTGTTCCTCCACCGCAGCGCTTGGTGATTTTTAAAGCAGGTCGCACTAGGGATGCCAACCCTTGGAATTTTTGTGATTGGGGATATTTTATACATATCTTCGGTATATTATTTTGAAACCTATGCTAAAAATTCGTACAGGTTTATAGAAAATTTTCACCACTGATTTTATTATATATTTGGAATAAGACTACTTATTTTATAAACAAATGTTGTAAATTGTCTAAAGAATAGTATCGGAAAAGTTTTTATATCCACTTTAATTTCGACAGAAATATCCCTACAGTACGAAAAGTGCCAATTGGCATCATTCACTAGTTATATTACCGCATTTCGAACTAACTAGTAAATAAAGAGGTCGATATTTTGTCGAAACGTTCACTACATTTCCCCATAGTAATCAATAGTTCACATTTTATTAATTTTCCCATGAGGTTAATGAAAATAAATTCCAGAAAAATTAAATGTTTTAAAAATGTCACTTTGGTAGCCACATGTAGTGCTTAAAGTAACCGCTTGACACCTTTCTGACGAAATGTGATGCTGAAATTAGAGCTTTGTATGAAAAAGAGATCAGTAGATCAGTGGTGAGAGCTTCTAACTACATAACGATAGTTTCAGTTTCAGAAATAATTTTTCCTTTTTGTTTGAGTTTTTGAACTAGTGAAACTAATGGAAAAATATAATGCATAAGGTGGCATTCGGCCACTTTCAATGACATCCTCATGTTAAATTCACCTGTAAGTAACATTGCTAGTGGGTTTAAAATTCACTAGTAAAAGTTTTTAATGGCTGTTGATATCGCCGTTGTCGAACTAGTTCATCGTACTGCAGGGCAAGTCTACATATATTCGCCAAAATTCAATCTTAAATCGTCTGCTCATAATTCGATAATAATCCATTCAGAACTAAATCTGTTTAATAACATGAAATAAGGCAACATTTATGTACTATATATGTATATAATTTTTATCCCAATTTACTACGTCCTGCATATGTCTGCACATACTTGTCAATACCCACATAAATGTTTTTCATTTATGAAGTGATATATCTCGAGATCTATATATACACAGAAAAAAATAATTCATATTTGGAATGAATTTTGAAATAAATTGAATGAATCGAACATGACTTTTTTTCCCAAACCATTTTCATTCAGAATATTAAAAGTTCATAAAATGTATGAATTTGTACATGAAAGATTTTTTTGTTTTTTTTGTTCATTTTCTTTGATTTTCATCAAAAATGCAATAAATAAATAACCGTTACCTATTAATATCTTCCATTTTTTAGAAAATAATCACATATTAGCGAATTTTTATGATAAATAAATAAAAATGCTGGAAAACAAAATATGAAATAAAAAAACCAGCATATAGCTAAACATCCATTCTTCAGAAAATGTTGCATGTTACGCGCATACATATTTCATTGTTTTCAATCTAAAAATCATAAAGAAATAAAAAATTTTCTAAAGAAAATTTCAAACATTTTTTAACAAACAGAAAAATATAAAGAAAATTTTTAATATTTTAAGTCAAGGCTTCTAGATTATGTTTAAAAATATAAAAATGAAAAAATTCATACATTTTAGGAACTTATTCTTAAATATTATTAACTTTAGTCAATGAAAGCAGTTCATAATATTTATGCTGAAACTTTTTTCTGTGTAGTATCGACTTGAAATTTGGGGTATTCTTTCAGAGTAATGTTTTCTATAAAATTTCCAAAGATATATATTTCTTAAACCGAACCTCTTATTTAATGCCAATCGACTTCATATACAATAATTAATAATAAGCAAAAATTTAGTTCAATTATCTTCCTCCATCTAAGAGTAAATACTTCTTGAAGTCAAATTTTTACAAAGTCAAATTCTACATAATGTACATATATTACACATTATGTGGGGTTTTTCTTAAGGTTTTTTGCATATACATAATAATTTTGTTAATAGGAAAACAATGAGAAAACTTACAAAAATTGCTAAAATTTATTGGTATCCCAGCAAAAAAAGTGTGGAAAAAGATGTAGAATTTTCATCACAACTAGTAACCCGAAATTCAGGTGAAAAACCTATGAATTTTACATTAGTGTGTCATTGGAGAGATGTTGTTAATTTTTGACAACTTTGAACTACATCTAATCTTATCTTTAGAAGCTGCAAAAATCCGATATTTGTATGTCAAAAATAAAACACATTCTTTCAATGAAACGCTTATGTAAATTTCATTGGTTTTTCATCAAAATTTGAAGTACTTCGAATATGTTGTTTGTAGTGACTTCTTTTCTACATCTCTTTCCCCATTTTTAACCGTGCTTTCATTTGTAAGGATATGTTTGGTTTATAAAAACGAAAAGTATGCAATCGCATTTTTAGATGTGATTAAGATGTCGTTTGTAAAGTATGACATCAATTATTTTTTGCTGGGATGTGGTCAAAAAATATTTAATTAATTTGTACAGAAATAATAATGTAAAAAATGTAATGTAAAAAATAATAAAAAAATTTAACAAATCACTGGTGTTTTTATTTTGTAAAAAAAATATTTTTGAAAAAAAATTAGTCTTTGATTTTCAGATTTTTTTAGAATTTAGATTTTCCGAATTTTGATCGATTACAATTAGTGAACATTTAGATTTTTGTTACAATTTGATATGGAAAATTAATTGCATTTTTTTCAGAAACTGATATTACATACAGTGTCTCTCATAAGTATTCGAATTTAGGTAAACTATGAAAAGAAACCAAATTTAATAATATATTTTGTGTGGAAAATAAATAAATTAATTTGTTATATTGTCTAGATAGTCCTTATGTTTGATATCACGCTTTTTAAAACTTGAAAAATTTGCCTTGACTTAAATTAATTGTGCTTTTTTAAAAAAAGTCCATGAAATTGCCTCACAAAAGTATGCGAATTTTTCTTGTATTTCATATTTGATCATATTATACGATACACAAATTTTAGAATCGCATGGTTTTATGCTTAATATTGTTTTAAGGGGTTACTATCAACCGCATGGATATATTTTTGACCCATTTGGTCCACAATTTTGGGGGATTTGTACCCTCTTTTCATGTAATATCATTAAAATGGCGATTTTTGGCTATATTTGTAATGTTTTCACCCTTTTTCCAGAGATAAAACCAAAATTTAATATTGGAATGTAATAGAACCCATAGAATATCTAAAAATAATATTTTTTGTTAAAGGGTCCGTACTTAATCGTTCCAAGATGTATTTTTGGTATCGTTTTTCAGTTTCTAATTGAATTATCTGGATCATAAGTCCCTTTTCGTACCTCTAGTGACCATATTTTCCGACAAAGTTGTCTAGTGTATATTCATGTACATATTGGCACTAATGTATTTTAAATTTTCAATATATTATAGCGGTATACAACCCCAAATCATGCCTTAACAAAACGTCATCCTATATAGTAGATTTCAGTTTTTAATACTCGTAACTTTCACGCTTATGTTGCCCGTTACAATAACACTGTAAGTTCTAAATTTTGGTTTTAATTTGATCATAGTAAATAATATTTAAACACATATCAACATTTTTGATGTGATCATAATGATATCGTGCCATGCAGCATGGAGGCCATTGGTATATAAAAATAATGATTTTACTATTTTGAATGGTGCTTCTTCGAGGCATGTTTTGGAGTTGTACACTTCCACAACACATTGAAAACTTAAAATGTATAAAAGCTGATATCTAAAAGAATATATACCAGAAAACTTTCCCCGAAAATAGTTGATCCTAGTATTATAAAAATGGACTTAAGTTCCAATATATTGAATTAGCGACAGAAGAATGATCCGAATAATTTATCTTGGAACGTTTAAATACAGATTCTTGTAACAAAAATATTATTTTTAGATACCCCAAGGGGTCTTTTAAGTCCCAATATCAAATTTTTGTTTTATCTCTGGAAAAAAGGAGAAAAATTTACAATTATGGCCAAAAATCGCCATTTTAATGATATTACATGAAAAGAGGGTACAAATTCCCCAAAATTGTGGACCAAATGGTCCAAAAATATACCCTTTCCGTGGATAGTAACCCCTTAAAACAATATTACGCATAAAAACCATTCGATTCTAAAATTTGTGTTGCGTTTAATATGATCAAATATGAAATACAGGAAAAATTCGTATACTTTTGTGAGGCAATTTCATGGACTTTTTTTAAAAAAGCACAATTAATTTAAGTCAATGCAAATTTTTCAAGTTTTAAAAAGCGTGATATCAAACATAAGGACTATCTAGACAATATAACAAATTAATTTATTTATTTTGCACACAAAATATATTATTAAATTTGGTTTCTTTTTATAGTTTACCCAAATTCGAATAATTATGAGAGACACTGTATATACATTTTTGAGAATATAAATTCTTTTAACGATATTTGTTCCATATTTTATATTTCAATCGTTAAATATTAAAAGAAACCCATATCAATTAAAACATAACATATGTATATTAAGGTGGCCCCGTTTGTATGGAGGAAAAATAAGGTGTCGATGTTCCCGACTAAAATTAAAGTTTAATTGATTATAAGATAGCGTTTCTCGAAATTTTTGTCCTGGGGTCAATATTTGGCAAGCTGGATCAAAGGAATTAATTTCTTCCAAAGGAAAGATTTAAAATTTACATAGATGAATTTAATATAGTTCGTTGAAATTAATTCACAATAATCGTCAATAAAATCTACCGAAACGGTTTTTTCCGTTTTTCAAAATTCAATCTAGATCAAATTTTATTTAAATTTATCGAATCCTATATACGCTACCGAAACATTGCGAAATAATGTAAGCAATAACATAGAAACCGTTATTTACAAAGCAAGCATAACAAATAAGTAGATGTTTGGGATAAATTGTATTAATTTAGTTAAAATGAAAAATTTGATTGATAATAGAATGAAACCATAAAGTGTTATTTACCATTGAAAAGCTAATGAAATTACGCGTATGCTAATGAACATATGAAGTACGGTAAATAAATACAGGTAGCAGGTAGAAATAGAGTTTATAATATTAAAATAAAATACAAAACATAACGTATATTGAAAAACAGAAAAAACCATTTGGGTGTAATTGTATGAGGTTTATTATATATAAATATACCGAAGGAACCTTCATCTATCAGCTCCAAAAATTAACAACGAACTCAGGACAGTCCTGTGAATAAAAATTAGTATCGAAATTGTGCGCAAAGTACTAGGGAGAAATAATGTGCATGGTCAAATACCAAGGTGGAAACCGCTCATATCGAAGTTAATCGATGTTAAGTGTCTTGACTCCGCAAATAGACTCATAAGTAAGAATATTGGATTCTGGAAGGAGGTTATCTTCGACGATTAGAACAAATATAATATTTTTGGCTCAGATGGTCGTCAAATGATATGGCGAAAGCTTGGAGATGCCTTGGAATTATCTAACTTAAAACCAACTGTAAAGGACCCAAGTTGCTCTGCCATATTTTGGGGTTCTGTGTCCGTCCACGGTGTTGGACTGCTAAAATTTATTATTGCAATTATAGACTAGAAGGTCCACTTGTCAATTTTAGAGCAGAATTTGCATGCTAGTACCACCAAAATGGGGCTACAACCCATTCAATTTATTTTTCAACAGAAAAACGATCCAAAATACACGACCTGGTACGTGAAAATGTTGATCATTTACAACACTAAGTATCTTCTTTCACCAAATTTTTAATGAATTTAATGGACTTAAACTCCATTGAAAATTTGTGGTTATATTTACAAGAACAACTTTTAAATCACTCATTATCCTCCAAAACCACCATACGGTTGCTTTGCATGACGAATGGGACATAATAACGCCAGAACTATTCCATAAATTGGTAGAAACGATCCCACGACGCTTGGAAGTTGTTTTTAAAAATAAAGGCTATTATACAAAACATTAATTTCATTTTAATTATTTATTTTTACTTCATAGTGCTAATCTAAATATGATTTATACAAAAAATTCGAATACTTTTGTGAAGCTATTTTTTTGCACTTTTTTTAAAAAAGTTAAATTAGTCTAAGTAAATTATTTTTTTTTTAATTTTTAAAATGTGGTATAAAATTTAAGGACTGTCTGGACAACATAATAAATTTATTTATTTATTTTTGAGAGACACTGTATGTATATAACAAAACTTTTTCGACATTAAAAATCGTTAAAAAGTAGTACATTGTTCTGAGAATTGTTTCTAAAAGTGTTTTTTCGTATGTATATGAATTTAATTTTATTGAGATGTTTTTTTTCTTTTAACACTAATTGATTCTAATTGAGGAAATAAATGATTTTGAGTTGCACAAAGTAATAAAGTCAATGTACACATAGTTATGTACATACATATGTATGTACATACATTTATACCATATGAAACCAACCTAATCATTGTCGTCGTTATGTAAAATGTTATAAATTAATTTCAATAGATCCCAATTTGAATATACAGTTCAATAAAAATCAATTAACACAATTTATAGTTTTGAATAGAATGATAAATGCTTTTCTCTTCGAGCCTTTTATTTAAGGAGCTAAATTATTTTTTTCACTCACATACTTCCATAAATATTTACTCAAACATATATGTACATATGTATGTAAAAAATAAATTGGAATTAAAATAATTAATTTAATTTTAACACGCTTTTATCACGTATATCAAATTTATTTTACATAAAAATTATAATGCCATTGCAATAGAAGACTTTATTAGAATTCTACTATCATATATCGATATTAATATGACCATATGGTCATTTTTGAAAAAACAGAAAGAGTAATTAATTTTTAAAACATATAATTTCCTATTGATTTCCTGCGGGTTTAAGGGAGACAGACCACTTATGAACAAATTCTTATGAAATTAAGTAGAGAGATTTAGGTTCTTATAAAACGTGTTTTCGTGGAATTTTATTGCTTGACAGGCACTTTTTATGCCTGTTGTGAACGTTAATAACATAAATGATCAATACTTTGCAGTATAATTTGTACTAAAATTTCGTGTTACAAACGGCATAAAATAAAATCTCTTTTGATGGTTTGTATTTTGTAATATCGTGATATCGTATGACTGAATACCTCTAAAACGGTGCGTTTCAATGTACTATATACGAGAAAAATAAAAAATGATTTTTTTGAAAATGTCCTCACTTCCCTACCTGCGGTTGAAAATGTTCAAGAAAAAATTTTGCAATCTTTTCAAATTGGGTGTCAAAAATTTCGTAATTTTGAGCTTATCGCGGTAAAAAAAAATTTTTTGTTAGTGTATTTCTGGTCCGCAAATATTAAATATTTTTCTGTATGAGCTAAAAATTACGACAATTTTGACACCCATTTCGATTAAAAGCGAAAACAATATGCCTCTTCAACCCACTAAAATCATTTTATGGACCAAAAATATTCTACAAAAATTTTAAAATTATTTTTCCCGTAATCAGCTCAAAATTACGGAATTTTTGAGACCATTGTCGAAGAAATCGAAAATAATTTATTTTTCATATATTACACAAGGTCAGGACTTTCAATCGCTGGTAGGGCACTGAGGACTTTTTCAAAAAAATATTTCTTATTTTTCTCGTGTTCAGTGGATTAATACGCATCGATTGAGTGGTATTTCTACATGAAATTCTAAAAAAGGCTGTTCCTTGGGATACTCTAATATACACATGTATATGTACATTAGGGTGGTCCCGTTTCTATGGAGAACAAATAGTGTACTGATATTCTCACCGAAAATTAAAGCCTTTTGTCCTTAGTTAGTTAGTTGCCCTTAACTCTGCAATCAGACTAAACGCATGTGGTTCGTGGTCTGGAAGCAAAGGCATAGGGCACACACGAATAATTAAATACTTCGAATCCCTGCATCTTAATGTAGACTATTGCGTTGCGAAACCTCACTTCGACAGACGCTTTCATATCCGAGTTCCTGCTAGGAATGCAGTACCCGAGTCACACTCAACTAATGGTGTAACAAATGTTTACACTGACGGCTCCAGCAAAGCTGAGATCAAAAATCTAGCATGTGTCTTTACGACATTTAGGTTAACCGAAGAATGCCGGGTATCTCTGAATGAGATAACGAGACATTCTAGGATAACGCTAATATCGGTCCCTGGACATAGTAATTGTCAGGGAATCTGTATAGCTGTATAGCCAGGAATGGTGCGATGAGAGGTAAAGATGAAATCGACGCATTCACTGGTATTTTCCTAACAAACTGTAAAAGTCACTTGTTCAGACTGAACTAAATGAAATGTCCAGTCAGATGGTTCAGTGAAACCACCTGTCTCACTTCAAAGTCAATTTGGCCTCTATGCGATGCTCCCAGGTCAAGCTTATTATTAAGCTTTCGCAGGGAACAGAGAAGAATGCTAATATCAGTCATTACTGTATTATTGGTAATCACGCTAGAATAATGGGTCTCGAATATAACGCCTACTGTAGGAGTTGTAATAATGAAAAGGAAGAGAAAACCGTTTCTGCTATTGCCCATCATTCAACGAAATCAGAGAACAGTGTTTCGGCCTTGCTGCTCTATCTTGTGCGGATGACCTATCTGGGATATGCCTAAAGAATATCCTGAACTTTGTGAATCAAACCGGCTGGTGTAAATCTGGAAGTAGACAGTAATAATTAAATGGCCTCCTATGACCACTAGGGTAACACAACGGGACAGCAACTAGGTGGACCATGGTCAAAACAAATATGATCAACAAATTATTGTTTATGGACTTTTTAATTAAAGGATGTAAAATAGTATGGAAAAAGTGGCAAAAACCTAAAAAAGGTTCGTTTTATACTTTAATTCATCTCACCAACATTGATGTCAGCACTAAAAATTTGTGAAATGGTACCTTAGAATGAACTAAATTTCAATTTTGGGCGGGAACATCAGCAACTTATATTTTGGTGCCATCCTAATGTACATACATACATACGTATAATTCCTTAAAAATTATACCTTAGAGTCGCTCATAAAATTTAGTTCATTCTAAGATACAAGTTTTTGTTCTGATGTCAGTATTCATATAATTTCTTGTTTGTATATCATTTAAATTTTTCGAAAACAGAGGTTCGAAATCGCAAATTTTTAATTAAATTTTTAAAATCAATTTAAATTTGATGTGATAACTTTTCTATAGAATTGATTATATAAATTACTTCAAAAGCATAATTCTTTAGAATTTAAATAAATGTTGAATTCATTCCTTCAGGAATTTATACAAGTATTAATTCCTTATTAAATGATTAAAATTTTATATAACTCAAATCTATTACAAAATGGCTTAGGTCAGTTTTTCTTAATTAATTTTGTAAACGATTAAAGAACATTTTCAACATTAACAAAAATATAAATTAGTAGTGCCCCCAATTTGAAAAACCTGTCATATAAAAATTAAAATACGATCCGGGAACCTGAAGACAAATTTTAAATAAAAATATTGTATAGGTTTTAACACAACTTTTCTAATGAATGTATGTATATTTTATATTGTTGGTCGACTTTCCTTGATATACTTAAGAATACAAGAAATTTTCATATAAAATTTGAAGCGGAAATAACAGTTCTTATTGCATACCTTTGCACTTTCTCTTAGCTAACGAGATAGGGAGCGTTTACTTTCTCTTAAAACATTTTAACAATTTTACAAGAGCTGCATATAAAGATAAAAGCAATATTTTTTGTTTGATCACTCACAGATACATACATTTCAAAAATATTGAATTGATTGGTAGTGTATTGTCGTATTGTCCAAATTTTTTGAATGTGAGAGTAAAGAAAAGTGTTGTTACAATACATTGTCCCAATGTTTTATTTTTCTTTGTCATTAAATATTGTGGTTGTTTAAAAGATATGTACATACATACATCATATAAGCATATGCACATAGTACATACGAACATATGTCTGCATGTTTGTATGTACATACATACATACATATGTATTTATGAACGAACATATAATATATGTATGTATGTATTGTATATAAGTTTTTGCTTATTTTCAATAAATAAAACTCTAGTATTTCCTTCAGAAAAAGACACAAATTTTACAAATTCTAAATACGAACAGTTGTTATTTGTGAGTCGTTTAAGCAAGAAGTGTCTTTGGCGTAGCGGTTGTGTTAATTGTTTTCGAATGAAAAAATGTTCGTTTTGAAAAGAAAAAATTGAGAAATAAAAAACGTGTGATAAATCCAATAAAAACTGACTCTCAAAGCACGTGCCTTTAAGTTTTGAACATATTTTTTATTACTCTTAAAGAACTCTGAGCGCACAAATATACATTGCCTCATCCGCAGACGTAAAACCCGGTGTAACACTCTCAACATATTCTCAAAAAATTAATTGTGCCAGTGCTCTCAGCAAATGCTATTTTCATTAAATATGGACTGCGAACACGTCATTTTTAAATAATGTATACATTTATAAACATTTCATAGTCCAAATATCTAAACAATAAATAGAGAACAAAGTATTGCAAAAGTTTTATTATTTCAAATATAAAAACAAAAGCAATAAGAGACTAGTATTTTAACCACAAATATTACCAAACACAACAGTATTGAGTTATATTTGAATATTAAGTGTCATTAAGTGATCCCATTATTAACCGTCATAATGGGATACGACGATGTTATTGCACATTTGGGTGATTTTGGAAAATATCAAAAAATTATATATTTTCTTATCTGTCTAACATCAATAACCTGTGCGTTTCATAAACTTGCCGGTGTCTTCCTGCTAGCCAAACCGGATTTCCGTTGCATATTGCCATTCGAAAATTCAACAAACCAAAATAAAGTCGAATATGATTTACCAGAAAATATATGGAAATTGGCGTATCCAAAAGATTTGTTAGGTGTAAATTATCAACCATGTTCATATTACAATGTAGAGTATACAGCGGAATATTTGAATAGTAGTGAACCGGTCGCTGAAACTGAAACCATAGAGTGTTCACAATATGTCTACGATACGACAAAATATTTAAATAGTGCAGTTACTGAATGGGATATGGTATGTGGCCGTAGCTTCTTAGCAGCCACTAGCGATGCCATGTTCATGTTGGGAGTCTTGGTGGGGAGTATGGTTTTTGGTCAGATGTCAGATAAATATGGTAGAAAACCTATATTTTTCGCATCGCTAGTAATTCAGGTCGTATTTGGAGTATTAGCCGGAGTAGCACCGGAATATATAACGTATACTGCATCTCGTTTTGTAGTGGGTGCCACGACTTCAGGCGTATTTCTGGTGGCTTATGTTATTGCCATGGAAATGGTTGGTCCCAGTAAGAGACTGTTTGCTGGCATCTTTGTTATGATGTTTTTCTCGGTGGGTTTTATGTTGACAGCATTGTTTGCGTACTTTATTCACGATTGGCGTTGGCTACAGATTGCTTTAACACTACCCGGTTTATTGTTTATGTGTTATTATTGGATTATACCCGAATCGGCGCGTTGGCTTTTGTCTAAAAACAGAAAAGAAGCTGCAATTGCAAATATACAGAAAGCTGCACGTTTCAATAATGTGACAATTCCTATGGATGTACTTAATCAGTTATTAGATGATAATACTGATGAAAAGAAACCCGAGACCGAGGAGTCTGAAGTAAAGCAGCCAAGTGTGCTGGATCTTTTACGTTATCCTAATTTAAGAAAGAAGACTTTATTGATATTTTTCGATTGGTTCGTGAATAGTGGCACTTACTATGGACTTTCATGGAATACAAATAATCTTGGCGGAAATGTACTGCTTAATTTTGTGATATCTGGAGCTGTAGAAATACCAGCTTACATATTTCTTTTATGCACTCTTAATAAATGGGGACGTCGTTCTATATTGTGTGGTTGTATGCTTGCTGCTGGCACAAGTTTACTGCTCACAATAATCGTTCCCGGTAACATGAATTGGTTGATAATTACGTTCGCTATGATAGGCAAATTGGCAATAACAGCTTCCTATGGCACCATATACATATTTTCTGCCGAACAGTTTCCAACAGTAGTGCGTAATGTTGGTCTGGGAGCTTCTTCAATGGTTGCCCGTATCGGAGGCATTTTAGCACCATTCTTCAATATGTTAGCTGATATTTGGAAACCGCTTCCACTAATTATATTTGGAGCAATGGCATTTGTGGGCGGATTACTTTCACTTTTGCTACCGGAGACCCACGATAAACCAACACTTGAGACTATAGCCGATGGCGAAGAGTTTGGTAAAGGAAATAAACCTAAAGACTGTGTTTTAGAAAATGGCAAAGAACTTAAAAATTTAAATAAATCGGAAACTCTTCCTCTAAAATCAACAACTAACGATCAAAATTGTAAAAATTAAATATAAAAAAATTATTATTTATAAAGTTGAAATGCTTATTTACGCATTTGGTTTGTATTATGACCAATAAAAATAAAAAAATAAATATGTAGTACATACATACAAATATAAAGAGAAATTAAAAAATATACAATATATTTATTAAATACACAAAATATTTTCCTTATAAAATCGTAATTTAATTAAGCGGCTGAAAAGTTTTGTTTGTCTTTAAAAGTTGCTGCATAAGTAAGTAATTAATGTGTATTTGTATGTATGATTTAAATATTTAGCTTGGAAATTTCAACGATTTGTGATTAATGATCATATAAATATTTTTTTTTAATTTTCGTTTATTTAACTAAAACATTACATGAAATATTATTTAACATTGAATTGAATTGTCAATGTGCCTACAGAGATGTTGAGGCTAAGAACAATTCAAGTCTTTATAAGTATTTTATATTCTTTATATTGAAAAATTTGTTCAAAACTCGTGTTGTACGTGTTATTTTTTGAATAATATTGTGCATGTGTCAGCATTTTAAACTTTCATAACTCTATAAATCCAGAAATTCTTTGGTTATATCTTTTATTGCATTTAAAAAAGCTTTTTTAAAACCCACCAAAAATAACTTTAATATGTTCAAAATTACGAAAAAAAAACATTAGTTACAACAAAAAATATAATTTCCGTATTTTGAACCTTTCTGGTTTGATTCAAAAATTGCTATTAAATCTTCCCAAAACATATCTTAATTGTATATGGTCCAAATTTCATTAAATTTAGCCGTAAGACGTAATTGTATCACGTACAAAAAGTACCAAAAAAATTAAATTTTTGGCCAGAATAAATTTTTTATATTTATAATACATATTAGGCCCATTATTACAACTTGGTAATAATTAAAGGTAGAATTTTATAATGCAGATAAAAAAAATAATTTAGAATTAATTTATTAATTACTAATTTCTTCACAAATGTATTTCTTGTGATTAAATAAATCTACAATTTAAATTTCATTGAGTTAGGACAATATTTACAAAAAGTACCAAAAAAAAAAATGCAAAGCGTTACACTATTTCCCCATTAAACTCTAATTTCCCAAATTTATGTTGTTTAACAAATTTTGCATCGTATATCAATCTTGATCCTATAGATCATTTATTAAGAGAAAACACCAACTCCCCTTTATAAACGTTTTTATACTCTCCACCACCATAAGTGGTGATAGAGTATATATAAGTTTGTTATTCCTTGTATAATGCAAAGAAATATTCACCTGAGACCTAACAAAGTATATAGTATATTCTGGGTCCTTATGAAATTCTGAGTCGATTTAGCTATGTCTGTCTGATTAAAACACCCTCACTTTAAAACTAAGCCGAAGAAATAAATCAAAGTCACTGAAAATATTAATTGTTGTCCTAAACAGTTTGGTATTAAAAATCAACAAAATCGGTCCACAACATAAAAAGTTATGAATAAAAATTTCAGGATACCTCGGGATAAAATAAAGTTTTTTTTCTAATTCTTAAGAAATTTTCTATTCTAATTTATATAACTAATTAAGAAATACAGATATCGGAATTTTTTTCCGGTTCGCTCCATAATTGGTCATAAAGCTCCCATAAAATTTATTTTATTGACAAAACATTCACTCACATACATATGTCATTGACATCACAATATACCAGGATAAAATCCGACATAAAAGATTTCGCTATAAAATTCGTCATTAAAAAATTTAACCAAAAACATGATATTTCTGCTTCATCAATTGCTGCTCTAAAAAATGTTGGGAATTTTTAATATATTAAATAGAAATATTAGCACTCGATTTATTGTATTTTTGGTAAAGATTACTGTAGAATTGTCCAATATGCAATTTTGTAAATTAAACAAAATAAAACGTATTTACATTTAGAAGAAATACTGATTATAATCAATGTTTTGGCAGCCACTACATACTGATAAACTTTTTTTGATTATTTCGGTGAATATTGCATGCACTTATTAATAAAAAAATGCAACGAATTTAAACATTTGTACTATTAGTAAAAATTTTATGAATCAACGTTGCTTTAATTTTTGCTTGACTGAATATTGGTAAACAGAAAATATTATTAATAACACATATAAGAAGTTTGATACTCAAAATCATTTCATTAAAAATTTATTAAAAGAATTTCAATTTATTTTAAAAAATGTGCCAATAAATCTTTGTGTAAATGTATAATTAATCCAACTTGTTCATATCTGGTTTGCATTAAGGCTTATGAACGCCTTTTTAATCAATGTTAGCTGCAAGTGAACAAAGTTTAATAATATAAAATAAATAATAATAAACATTAAATAAATACTGATAAGAAACTGTGATGTGTTATTTTTATTTTAGAGATGTGCGTGTGATGTGAATTTCATTTCTAAAACTGCATGTGTAAACGTAGTGTGATTGATAAACAAATTTTTTAATGTAAAAATATATCCAATCCAATGATCCAATCCAATGAATGAAAAAAATGATACTTATTGGTGTTTGTGAGTTATATTTTGAACTCTATAGTATTGTCATACACCACAGCAGAGAAACTTATTCAAACACTTATTTCTTGCCCAAGTTTAAACCACCTCCATTGAGCGTTTAAACTAGGTAACAAAGTAAAATCTTAATTTTATAACTAATCTTCAACTTGAAATTGCCTCATAAACTAACTCACTCATAATGATTAGAGTAAGTAAAAAACACTCACGCGCTCCTCTTTAGTTATTATTTTACCCTGCACTACTGTGACCACAGTTGATATTATCAGTTTGTAGCACTAACTTGTTTTCCACCACGTTTCAAAGTAAAACAAATGTTAATGGTTCGATTATAGTGAAACCGTTCCACTCTTGTCGAGAGTTCCTTTCTAGCAAAAACTTTAGATTGATACAGCTGTTGCTAAATTGAAAATTTTTGTTCGGTCCGTTCCGGATCGATAATGTCGTTGTCGTAATATAGTATGTATTATCTTTTTAATTTTAAAATTATTTGGAAATCGGCCCAGCTTTGTTTGCTTAGTAAAGGTAATTAATTTAATTTTTTTACTAAGTTTGAAATATAGTTAAACAGTTGTATAAATTCAAATGGTTAATATTAATATTAATATAATGCTCAATATACTTTATATGGATGTATGTATAAGAGTATTTCCATAAAGTTTAAACAATGAGATACATATTCACAATTTTCAAATACACAATAATAAATAAATAAATAAATATTCTCAATTGTAAACAAGGGGAATTTAGAAAAAAGTTCTTTACTTTAATAGTTGAGAGTAAATAAATAAATATATAAACAACTGTTTATGAGCTGCAAGTTTTGTCTTGAGAGATCGAGATTTGAGCATTTGTAGGCTACATAATAACAAAACACATCGCTAGAAATATAATGAATGTTTGGTTAATTGGTTGGTTAGTTGCTGAACAGAGGCAATATTTAAAATCAGTAGATCGTAGGCTTTTTCAACGTGCGGTGGTAAATTTCAAGTTGCCGGATTATCGGCTGGATCGTACGATACAATTAAAAATCAACAACAAGAAACAAATACGAATCTAATTAGTCGATACTGATAACACAACTAGTAACAAATTATTATTGTTTTCATATACCCGGATTATTTATTTTATGGCCATTGACTCGAATTCTCACTTCATTAGCCACCACCACCAGCTGTAAGGGAATTAGCTAATAATTCACACTGTGGCGAGATCACCGTTGCGTATGAATCGTATGTGATTAATATTTTTTTTGGTAATAAGTACACATTTTGTATGAGAGGTTTTTGACACCGGTGCCAAGCGTTCATACATATTTACACATATGTCAGCTGCATGTCTGTCGTCTGTATAATTAAACTGAAAAACATCTTCGGACGCGAATGAATACTTTGTAATTAAACAACGACTAATAGTGAGGAATACTTTCTAGTTGAGCTTTTTCTTACACGAGTGTATGAGTTTCGGCGGATACATTTGAGTGTTTGTTAACAACAAGAACGTAATCAATCGTCTAGTACACAACACACTTTTTCCTCAATTCAAGTGGTGCTGCCGTAGCAAACTGAGAGGAGTGAAGGGGTTCATACCAAAACAAAGAGATATTTAAAGTGTGCGCATGATTTTTAGTTTTTCTTGTTCGGTTGGCGGTCACTGTTGTGTTCATAGTGGTGCGGTTCGGTTAGATTCTTTTGCAACAAGTTAAAACATTCAACAATTTATTACGACCGCGGGGTCTTTAATTGCTCACAACAAGCAACAACAAACATAACTATAACATTAAAGGAATATAAAAAAGAAACAAGGTAATAACAGTACAACAACTTAAAGAAATCTCTCGTTAATGCTGTCTTTATTTTGAACTTGAAATAGTTTTCGTTCGCTCCACTTCTCCATTTTACCGACCGACTGGCTGAGCAGTTAGTTGACTGTTAGTGTGCTGTTTATGTAGTGTGTTTTGGCAAAAAGGATAAAGACCACGTCACTATGGGTTACGATGATGTCATTACGTATTTAGGCGACTTTGGACGCTATCAAAAGCAAATTTATTTCCTTCTTTGTTTACCAGCCATTTCGTGTGCATTGCACAAATTAGCGGGAGTTTTCTTGTTGGCACGTCCAGATTTTCGTTGTGTTCTACCTTTTGAAAATGATACTTCATCGACTACATATCAGAGTTTTCCGTCGGATCTTTGGAACCTTTCGTATCCTTTTGATGACGTTACAAACAAATGGCAAACATGTGAATATTATGATGTTCCTTATACAGAGGAGTATTTAAATGGCTCTGTGGTCGAGGTAGCCAATGGCACAAAACAATGTGAGCATTTTGTCTATGATCAATCTCTGTATATAAATAGTGCCGTTACAGAATGGAATTTGGTTTGCGGTCGCAGTTTGTTAAGTGCCACTAGTGATTCAATCTTTATGTTTGGTGTTTTACTAGGAAGTATAGTTTTTGGCCAATTGTCCGATAAGTATGGTCGTAAACCAACTTTCTTTGCTGCTTTGGTGATTCAGGTGGTTTTCGGCGTATTGGCTGGAGTTGCACCAGAATATTTTACCTATACGATATCCAGAATGATAGTGGGAGCAACTACTTCGGGCACATTCTTAGTAGCTTATGTTATTGCCATGGAAATGGTAGGACCTTCGTATCGTCTGTTTGCTGGTGTCGCCTGTCAACTTTTCTTTTCTACAGGTTTTATGTTAACTGCCGTTTTTGCTTACTTTATTCGTGAATGGAGATGGCTACAAATAGCACTTACTCTGCCCGGTTTATTGTTTATGTGCTATCATTGGATTATACCTGAATCGGCAAGATGGCTTCTGTTGAAAGGACGCAAAGATGAAGCTATTATTGTCATTGAAAAGGCTGCCAAAGTAAACAATGTGAATATACCCCAAGAAGTATATGACAATCTAATAGATGAAGCTACGGAAAAGAAAAAGGAAGAAAATTTAAATAAGAATTCAAATGAGAAAGCCCCATCCATTTTTGATTTGTTACGTTATCCCAATTTGAGACGTAAAACCTTGATAATATTTTTCGATTGGTTTGTCAATAGTGGAGTTTATTATGGCCTCTCCTGGAATACGAACAATTTGGGTGGAAATGTTTTCCTTAATTTTTTGGTATCTGGCGCTGTCGAAGTTCCTGCCTACTCATTCCTACTGGTGACCCTTAATAGATGGGGTCGACGTACAATTTTGTGCGGTTGCATGATTGCTGCTGGCGTGTCTCTCCTGCTAACCATACTGGTAGCGGAAGATATGAATTGGTTAATAATAACATTTGCCATGATTGGTAAATTTGCCATAACTGCCGCATATGGTACCATTTATATATTCTCAGCAGAACAGTTCCCCACTGTAGTGCGTAACGTTGGCATTGGAGCATCTTCAATGGTAGCACGTATTGGTGGTATTTTAGCTCCTTACCTTAATTTATTGGGTCAAATTTGGAAACCTTTGCCACTAATCCTCTGCGGTGCTTTAGCATTCGTTGGTGGTCTTTTGTCTCTTTTGCTTCCGGAAACACGCCACAGACCTATGCCAGAAACCATTGAAGATGGTGAAAATTTTGGCAAAAAACAAAAGCACAATGACCTAAATGAAGCAGGCGAGGAGCTAGCGTCTATGCTTCCAACACAAAATGGTAAAAAGTAATAGGTATACTGATTGTATTTATGGTGTTCTCCAAAGTGTCTTGTACTTATAATAAATTTCCAAGTAATTTAGCTTATGTAGGTATATGTTGTGTATGATTATGGATAATAAAATATAGAGACATACTCTTCCAAACTAAAAAGAGGAGATATATGGAACTAATATACTTAATTATGACACACATTTTAAATGTAAAATTTAATTAACCGGATTTCTTTGAAAAATTATATATATAAATATTAGAAATAATAATATATTTTATTATCCGTTCATATATACATAATATATATTATTTTTATAATATAAAAATTTATAATTATTATATAATTTTACTGATTGCAAATGTAAATTATTAACGAATTTATACGTGTATGTGTATTTATAACTAGTAAAATTATGTCAAATGATAATTAATTCGCACAATATACGCGTAGTAATTTATAAAAAAATTAATATACATAGAATATTTTGTTTGAAATTTTCCATTTAAGAGATAAGTTTTTTACTTGTTGATATTGTTTTTTATAATGAAATGTTTTTGTGAATAGAACTTATACTCAAAAAGCAATCAAACAATTAGAAACAATTTTAATATTTAGCTGGAATTAAAGTTTTTAAATAAAATGTTAAAACATAAATAACTTGTAAAAGATTTTTGTTTCTCTTGAAGTTTTATATTGCTCTAGAAAATTATTCACAAGCAATAGTAATAAATGTTTTTAAGGAATTATTAAAACATGAATTAAAATTAAATATTGCAAAATTGTTAATAGTTAGAGTCAAAATGGCTGAACGTTTAGCGATTAAATTAAAATAAATCTTTGAAAGTTGTTTTTGAGTACTTGATTAGTATTTTTTTTACTAGTTTAAGCGCCCGATTAGATCAGATTAAACTTGGGCATGAAGAGACAAAGTGTTAACTGCCGCGAGAACATAAATAAAATTTTTATAAAACTTAATATTAAAATTCTTTAATTCTTAACTAGTATAAAATCTGAAGACAAAATCTGAATTTTTCTTCAATTTTTAATTTCTTTAAATTTTTTATAGCAAAACTTTACATTTTATGTTGTTTTGTATGACAGTATTACAAATTTTAAACTACTGCTCAAAAACAGAATAGAGAATTAAAGTTCGAATTAAGTTAACTTATATGTTTAATCAGCAATTAACTATTTCGTTAAATCTTTATAAATAAGAACTAAATTGAGAATTTGTAAATATTTATTTTAAAACCTTAATTATAAATTTTGTATACATATATTAATAACTGTTTGTTGGAATACTTTTAACTACAATCAAAGAATTTAATGCCTTTAAGTATATACATATGTATGTATGTGCAAATATAAACAAAATATTTCATTTGCACTTCATATTGAAAGCATTAAATCAGTAGGTACTTTCAAAATGAATTATCAATGATTAAAAAATAAATCTAAGAGTAGAATATTCTCAATTATTTTCCAGTTTTGTAGTAGTATTTCTATAATTGTTTTGATTAAACATTGAATTTCAGAATAAAGAGATAAAATCGCGAATCCATTGACGCCATTGAGATATACGCAAAATTTTCGATAACTCCATAGATTTCATTATTAAAATCTTAAATATTGCCTTGTCAGATAAGTAATAATAGCCATACAGCGGTAGCTAAATTCCAGCTGGAATTTTGAGATTTTTATGTTTTCTTACAATCGTCACCTATGTTTCCAAAAAGTTTTTTTTATTTGTCAAATAATAACTGTTTAATGAACATTTTAAACTGCATTAAAAGTTTTCTACCATCGTTTTTTAATAAGAATCCTTTCTTAAAGTAAGAAATATCATATGGAATAATAATCTTAAATAAACACGACTTTGGAGATTTAAATATTAAACTAAAAAATAACATAAATTGTCGTTTATTTATAGAACATACATATTAGCAACAAAATCATAAAATGTTTTTTGAAACGTTATCAGAATATGTATGTATTTTTATATATATGTATGTATTTCATACATAACACTACAGAGTGTATATATACTACTTACTACACACTAATATTAATAATTACAAATACTACATCTAAATTTTTAAATCGCACAATCCTCTAGCTTAAATAGTCTGAAATTAGCAAATAAATTTTTAGAATCAAATCAATGTTATGTACAAAATTTTATGTTAAAATAAAAGAATTCGAAGTTCGAAAAATTGTTTACTGCTAAAATAATATTTAGATCATGATTAATATGAATTTATATTAAAAAATGAGAATTAATTAAATATAGTTAGATTTATCAAGATATTTTTTATTTATAAGTTTAACAGTTTCATCTATTTCAAAGTAGTTTTAGAACATAAGCTTTTAATACGTTCGAAAGTTTGAAACAATTTTAAAGTTCATATGTATGTCATAATTTTTTTTAAATATGTTTTTTGTTTATTTCTTGATATTTTCAATGAAATAACTCAATAAATTTAAAAGTTTTTTTAAGAAAATGGTCTCAAAATTATAAAACCTTACGATTAGGATTTGAAACACTCGCATTTGAACTTCTTAAGTGATATTATAAAATTTGGATTTATATTAAATTACAATTAGTAGCTATTTTTTAGGGATGCAAATTTAAATTCCTATGTATGTAGTATTAAAACTTGCTGTCATTTATTGCAACGAAAGTGGGTATTTTTTAAATCAGCCTTAAAGTATACTCTATAAATTCATAAATATATTTCTTTAACTTGGCAGCACTATTATAATGTTTACCTTCAGAAACTTTTTGAAATTAAAAAAAAAAATAACGATGGTGAATGAAGCAATTACTGAACTCACGAAACAAAATAAAAAAATTGATGTGTTAATAGTTGGTGCTGGATTATCGGGTTTAATATCAGCTCTTAAAATAACACAAACAGAACCAAGTCTTCACGTGAGGATATTGGAAGCATCAAACAGAGTCGGTGGTCAATTACATCAAGTCAGTTTAGGAGAAATTGGAGCTAAATGGATTAGCGAAGATCAATGCCACATTTATCGTTTAATTAATACATTAAAAGTTCCAATCCTCAAGCGAAATAGTCTATCTTCTCATTTAAAATCATATAGAGAAATGAATGAGGGGATTTTTTCTGTATTAGCAAATTATGAACTAAAGCGTTATATACATGAACTTGAACTCAAAATGGAATTTTTTAAACCAGGTTTTGTTAAGTAAGAACAACATACATACATACATACATATAGCTCATTTACTACAAGACTGACATAACCGGGTTTTTGAACTAAGTACTAGAGAAATGTCTATTATTTTCAGAGTGCGAGTAATTTTTTATCGTAAACGTCAAAATTAGAAACCAAAGTTTTCACTTATAATTGACCAGTAAAAATTTTGTCAAGTTGAGATAAGAAATATATTAACAACTACTTTATATATTGGATTTTGGTTTATGCCGGTCTTGTAGTAAATGAGCGATATGTATGTACATATGCACTTCCATTTGTGTATCACTGTGTAATTTATATTTAGATGTAAAGGATATTCAATGCAACAACATATATATAATCGTTTGTTTTTCAATTCGTCTCGAAAATATATGATGAATTTAGTTTTAGTAATATGTGGAACAGAGGCAAAATATATTAGTTTCAGAGATTTTATGTCAATATGTTACACATCTGGTGGCATACGAAGATTAATTGATCTGTAAGTTTAAATAAATATGTTTTTTTTTTTAATTTTTTCTACTAATTCAAATTAATGTAGGATTATTGAAGCTCCAAACTATTCCTTATTAGAGTTTTCTAGCAAAGACTTGTTGTACAAACTCTTACAATATCTTCAGAATGTAGAAATTCTCTATGGACGCAAAGTAAGCACGATAAATCAATATCGAGATTTTGTTGAAGTAAGGGATTCCGCAAATGAATATCACGTAGCTGAAACAATAATTTTATCAATACCAAGGAATTCCTCACAGGAAATTTATTTTCGGCCTCCCCTCCCCTTAGAGTTGCAAACTCCGCCTTTACCTGTGGATAGTGAAAAATATATTATAACAAGTTTTCTGGCTAGTTACAGGGAAGGCTATTGGCGTCTAAAAGGATTTTCTGGAAGTTATATTAAACATGAACCACTTTTGATTGCTTACGAGTATCGTCCTACAGTATATGCTGGTTTCATGATACATGAAGAAGGAATAGAACCTTTGGTGAGATCAATAGTACTTCACGAATTTGGCAAAATATTCGGAGAAGAAATGCTTGTGCCTCGAGAATTTCAACAACACAGCTATGAACTAAATTATCAGTTCCATTTGCCACTGACAACACCCTGGAATCGTATAATTTGGTCATCTTCTGCTGCCGCTGGTACATGTTATCGCGGTCGTTTAGGTGGTGCTGTACAAAGCGGTCTTAGGGCAGCTGTAAATGCATTGCTTATGTGCCGACCGCAAATTGTTTCCTGGCAAGATATAGCCGAAGTACAATGTCACAGCTATTTACGTAGTCGAACAACCACATGGTCTTCAGTATTTCTTAGTACTTTCAATTTATATAATGTTTCCACATACACTCTTTTCATAAGTGGCCTAGTTTTAATTTTGACTACAGCCTACAAGAAACACTAGTTCATCCGCATTCATATCCTATAAAAATTATCAATTGAAAACTTTGTGATAATTGAAGAAGAGAGGGAGAGAAGAAAGGCGAATTTGTGATTATTATCATCTTAAGTAATTGTAATGTTCACTAGTGTGTGCGTCTTTAACTCATGTGATCATCATTCGCAATTATCACAAGTGAATTTAAGTATATAATCGACCAACAGTTTTGTTTTATCCAATTTTATATGTCGAGATGGACTTTAAATGATGTAGTGCCAGTAAACCTACGTGTGAGAGAATGTGCGTTTAATGTGTATGTTTGAAATTTAGAACTACACACCTTATTTAGAGATTTGCTTTGATTTTTTTTTTACTTTTTTATTTTTTAACTATGTATTTATTTACTTATCATTTTCATTTTTATTAAATTTAATGAAACTCGTGTAGGTAATTTGTTCACTGTACTTATATGTGTGTGATGATGATGTGATGGTGATGTACATTTATTAATCCAATTAATAGGATTTTTGAAGGTTAATTTTTGAAATAAATTTTAACATAACTTATTTATAAAATATATTCAACAGACCAAAGCTTCCAAAGAATTAATTCCCTAATTTTTGTTTTGAAATCGAATTGTTTTTTTTTAATAATTTTAAAATATGTATTTTAATTTCTTAATGCTTTTGATGCAGTTGAATTCGTTTCTATGGAATCTTAAACTCCATTTAAATATTAAAATTGGATTTAGAAAAATATTCAACATTTTGAAATTAATTAGTTTCGCATAGTATACATAAAAAATGAGAATAACTTCAACGAAATATAAAGCCAAAGTATTGAACTTTTGAATTAATACCCTGAGAGTAACATTAAATTTCAAACTGAAATAAAATAGAATGCATTCTTTCTAAGCTTTGTAACAAACTTTGTTTTATTTCATTCTTTATGGCAATTCTAGTTATGAAAAGGTGAATAACCTTATTTTATTTCAAAAGTAAAATTGGATTTTCAAATTTAAGGCAATAATAAAGTAATTCTAACATAAAATTAATATATACTTCTCCGGTATTCATTCTTTTATAAATCATTAATAGGAATATTAACCGTTTATAAATATAGGGATTTAACGATTGTTGTGATAAATATTTGTCAAAAATCGAACTTTTTTTAGTTAAATACTAAATTATACTTAACTAAAAAAAGTTCGATTTTTGACAAATATTTATCACAACACTATATAATACGTCGGCAGAACAGCTGTCAATCATTTGTTTATATGATAAGCGAATCGTATCGCCTTTATTGTCAGGACAAATAAATGTTTTTTTGCTATATTATATTTAAAAATAATTAAAATAATGACTAAAACTTACCTAAAAACCTAATTTTACATGCACTTGAAAAATGCGATTTAAGAACGCAAAAAAAATCTTTTTAAGTCAGATAATTGCTCTCTTGTTTATATATAAAATTGTAAATTTTAATTAATCATTATGATTTCTTTATTTTGTGCATAACTGTATAACTTATCTTTAAAACAACATTAATTACAATTTAGTTTACTTAGTAGTTGTGGGCTATCTATTATTGATAAGTTATTTACATACATATTGTGCAGTGTCCTTTCAGAAAAAAAATATAAGATGCACTTTAAATGTATATTGAACCGCTTCATAGAATTTGTAAATGAACCTTCATGATAAGATCCAGCCAGTCAGAACTTTTATGATAAGATCAAATTGTAACTGTACGTACCCAGCAGTACGAGATAACTCATTTGCTACAGAATTAACTAAAATAACAGCTAGTTTTTGGACCATGTGTATTATATTTCTCTCAAAGTGCAGTACAGAACAAAGCGTTTTTATTCTAAAGTACTTACGGGCATTACTAGTTTTTTCCTAAATTACTTGCAGATACCAAAGGGACGATTGATTAGTTACTATATTATTTAGCAATGATTTATTTTTTCTGCATTACAATAATATGTATGTATATAAATTTGAGTCAATCACATTTTTTTTTAAATTAATGAAAAATATTGTATAAAATTACATATGTATGTATATCAACCTATGCATTGTGTCGTCGTAAATCTGCTGGGTATTTATAATTTCACTATTGTGTGTTGGACAGGCATTACTATCCCGCATTTGTGATAATTGAATAACTTAAGAAAGACTTTCAACAATAATCCTCACTTTAAGTTATTATCATAATGTGTCTCTCTCTCTAATCACAGAATATGTATGTTATATGTACATACATACAAATGTATGTATGTATGTATATACATATGTATGTTATATTAACGTTGGATTATTCTTAATTTTTGTCATAAAATACATACTTGTACATTTATACGAATTTATTAATAACAAATTTTGAACACAGTGATTTGTTGAGAAAATATCAACAGAAGCAACACAAGTACTTACTTGTCGTCACTTGTGTATTACTGATGAATGAACGGACAGACGATCATAAGGACGGACTGGCATTCGATCACTCTCATTTTATGTGTGTACTAACTAAACTAATGATACATACTTGTACTCACAATAACACTTGTTTTTTTGTTAATGTTGCTGATTTTTGTTGTTGTTTTCTTCTTACAATAAATATAATATAATAAAGTGATCCGTGTGTGTTGGATTTAGTCTGTAAAACGCATTCATCACGATCACTTGTAAATCTATTTGAATAGAAGATTATATTGACAGTCAAGTAAAAAAATATATATAAATATAAAATTATGGAGAAAGTAAATTGAAGAAAAAAATAAAAAAAATATTTAATTTAAAAAAAAAAAAAAATATTTTTAGAACAAAGAACACAGCACAAAATCATCTGCATAAATATTTATACACGCAAATGAAATAGAAATATAAAATATTTTTGACAAACCACTTACAAATGCACATGTACTCGTGTTGTTGCATCTGAGTTTGCAGCCCAGCGCAACGCAACATCAAAAACAAAAGTGAAAGTACTAAAATAGAGACCAAGAAGAGAAAAACTAAAAAGAGGATATTCTTCTCTATTTTGAAAATAGTAATATTTATGTACATAAATAAATACATACATATATATGTACATATTTAAGAAATAAAATATCGGTAAAAGTCAATGTCACTGCCAGTCGTTTTGTTACACATTCAATAGAGTAACTAGCGATTATATCGGAATAAATAAATATAAAGAATTAAATATAAAGTTAAGATTTTTAAAATAAATATTTTAAAATGTGTGTGCAAATTTAAAGTGTTAAAAACAATAATATTGTGTGTTCTTTTGCTAATTTATTAAGAAAATAACAAATATTATTTATATTGCTGCCGTTTTTTAAACTAAAAACAAAAATGTCTCAAGATCAAGGGGAAAAATCGAAATCAAGCATAAGCGAGGAAGCTTATAAAGAAATTGTTACAAATGAATTGGAACGTGTTGGAATTGGTGGAAAATTTGTATGGTAATATTCCATTTGGAAAAAAATGCATGTAATTTGTTACTATTTAATGATTAAAAACAGTTAGAATATTCTTATTTAATCCTGCAATTATCCTTACTAGGATTAATGTCATTACTTTTAATGACAAACTACCCATATTTAAATTCCTCCATGACTACAAGTTATGCAAAGAATATTTTAACTCTGATGATTTATATTAATTTAATGATGCGAAAAAAAATTAAAAAACAAATATGCCGTTATCAAAAATGTATATACATAGTACAGATTTATATTAGGGATGCTATTTAAAATTCTTAAAAATCTTAAAATCCTTCATTTTTTTTGATAATTTATAATAATATAGAATACCGGCAAAATAAAAAAATAAATTTGTAAGAAAATTGTTTAATTATTAGTAACACCCTGCCACTGAAACTATCCTCATATAAGTGTAAAGAGTACTCCGTAAAGGACTATGGCTGGTCCAAAACTTATCCAATATATTTGGAAAAAACCTGCTCCATCATATTTTATGTGAGGTCCACTTAATTCAGATATGCATAACATTAGACTAGTCCCAAAAACTACTCCTTTGCTAAAATTATGGGACTATATAATACACAACAAGATCCTGCGTAATGCAGATCATGGACCATGTTTGTTTTTAAAAAATTAACATGGTCTATACCTGCATTACATAGTATACAATGGATCACCTAAATGGATCATGTAATCTACTCCATTAAGTTAAAATTGAGTTTAGCGTTCACCGTTCGTGTCCCTTTAAGATATTTTCAAAAAAAAAAAAATTCCCCGTATTTACGTGTTTAATTCAAAATTGTATACGACTTCAAAAAAATTCTGCTTTGTGATGATTCCCAAAATATTTGCATTAAAAATCCTTTCTATAAACCTTTGATCTATGCTTAAGATCATTTTTAATGTATGAACGAATTAATTCGCCTAGCAATGAGCTAAGAATACAGGTATTCTAAAAAGATGTTTATTTGCAGCACATGAATCAAAAACGTTTTTATCTTATTTTTAAGTTATACAATAAAGTGATAGCGTGTTATTAAAATCAGATACAATCAGTTGCATAAATGTATATTTTATTATTAACAGGGAAACCAAAAAATTGCTCTAAAAAGTTTAATGCGCATTAAATATGTAGCAAAAATATATGCTTTTAAAACTTATAAACCATGATCCAAAAAATAAACGTTTATACTATAATTAAATGTTTCTATTTATTTAACAAAATAACATGTATTATTTTGGAAAAATCCGCTAATTATTGAAATGGGCTTTTAAAATTATAAATAATTCCTAAATATGAGAATAAGATAAAAATATGTATGTAAAATATACTACATAAAATATTTGGGGAAGTCCTTTATGATCCTTCAAAATGTTTAAGTTAAAAATTATGTATCCTTATGGAAAACTACTCGTGAAACACTAATGGTTTTTGTAAAACAGACAAAATTTGATTTGAAGAAAAAATGTAATATAATTTTATTTAAAATTACATTAATTAGCTTAAATTAAGCGATATTTGAGCAGTGTAGAGAAAAGGCTGCAATTTCCACTTTTGTAGTTTTAGAAGTAAATAGGAAAAACCTGTAAGTCTGAAAGCATTTTTATTTTTTTTTTTAAATATGCTTATAAATAGTAGTAATAATTTTAGACAATAATTCACAATAACTTAATTGCTATGGTACACACTGATATGATGAAAAAAATCTCATAAAATAGATTGTTATAACTACATTTCTCAGATCTCAGATTGTTTAACGTTTATAAAGAAAATTCATCATTAATTATACATATCGCGGGTTAAATGCAATATTGTTTAAAATAATTTTTATTTTTCTTAGAAGCTTTTTTTAAATAAATAACTCATTAAATAAAACTATAAAAAAAATTAAAGTTTACATATGTACATTAGACCGACTCACAAAAAATGATGATTGAGTTACCCCCTCAAAATATTCTCTGTTATGTTATATGACGTTATCCAAAATATTTTGGTGGTAGTTTTGTCCGTTCATGAGCTGGACAGTTTTCTAGAAAATATCCTATGGGGGACACGATTTATCATGTTCAATTCAATATTTTACCCAGCTTCAAAAAATCTTTGTTTTGTTTTATGATGGTTCCCAAAATATTTTTAGTCTATCGATGGCCGTTCGTAAGCTGGACCGGTTACATGGAATGCCCTTTTCAGTTATTTTTTTAAATTTTACAGTTTTTTCTTAAACAAAATATACAATATGTGGTCTCATTTGAAAGGGTTTTTAAATCCGCGTCTAAAGGTGTATACAATTTGCAAAATTGTGCATTAATTTTATTTATATTAATGAAAAACCTAACAATTTTTAATCTTTTTGGAATATAACAATTATGAGGAGACTGTAATTTATGATTAATACATCATTGGATGTGCCTTTAAAACACTTTTCAAATGATACCCCATATTGACTATATTGTTTCAAAACAAAACTAAAATTTAAAAAAATAATTCAAAAATACCTTTTTTAAATTTTGTCCAGCTCACGAACGGCCATCGATAGACTAAAAATATTTTGGGAATCATTATAAAACAAAGCAAGGTAAATTTTGGGAGGGACGTTTGGGACGTTTTTGCTTTCCATACAGAGTGAGTCGGTCTAATGTACATACAATACATTTGCATGTATTTTTTAATTTGTTCAGATACGAAGAATACAATTCGAACGATGGGAGTTAAAAAATTTCAACATTTTAAGAACAAATCATTAAATCAGAAAATTCAAGATATTTTTTGGGCCAAAATTTTTGACAAGACAAATTTCCAGTACAATTGTAAATTAAGAATTTCCGACTTTATAAAAAAATCCGCTCGCGATGCACTAATAGTTACGTTATAATAAAACTTTCGAAACGCTGATTTTTGCTTCATATATACATATACATAATATTTAAACAATAAAAACCTGAACTTTGTACTTAATATGTACATCTGTGTAATACAGATAGATGCTTCTCATTTATATAAAATTAATACTTAATTATATTTAGTTTCATAAAATTAGCTGATAATATAAATTATTTTCACTTTTAGAGCTTTAAACTTTATTTTGATTTTGAAAAACATTTTTAATTAAGGATTAATACAAATATTTAGGTATAAGAGTGAACATATTCTAATACTATTCAAAATAATTGCAGTCCATTAATTTAAGTATCGTATTTATTATATCTACATTTACGAAATAATAAATATGATAACTAATTTTTACAAAAACTGAATACAATATTAATAGTTTTTAATTTTGACTCTAAATATTGCAAATTTTGTGCGAACATGTTAAATATTTATATGTATTTTTAAAAATACCTGTTTGGAATAATATAATAATTTATCAGAATTTGTTGCATTCTGTTATATAATTACGAAAACGAATTTTTTATGTGTTAAAAGTTATTGAACTTAGTTATTAAATCATAACAAAACATTAAACCTGTCCATTGTTGTACGAAAAATTTTTAAAATGAAATAAAATTTTAAACTTATTTAAGATTTCACGTATAATTTTTTTCATTATCTGTTCCAAATATGTTACCAATTAGGTAGCTTTTGACATGAAGACAAAAAATTTAACATAACCAAGAAAACAGAATTTTAACAGCAGCCTAATTTACATTCCCCAAATAGTGTGCTATATTATTAAATATTTAACGAATTTGTTTATTTATTTTATAATATATACAACTATGTCGGTAGTTACCTTCCTACTAAGGAGTACGTTTATGGTATAAACAAGGTTAATATCGATAATACAACAAAAACGCGGTCATAAATACTCATGGATTTACAAGCATTTTCAGGAAATTAAGTTTTTACTCATTATCAAAGCTTGTCTCACGTAATCTGAATTTCTCTCATTCTGTACTATTTGTGTATATTTTAAGCTTGCACTCGTAAAACGCTAAAACTAAAACATTGAACTTGAAAAATGTTTATAAACACATGTTTTGTATTGTTGTTTGAATTTAATTATTAAGTTTTGTCTTATATTATTTATTACTACAAACTATTAAATAATAAAAATAATAATTCGGCATGAACGTACGTATTATACGTTTAAAAATGGCTTTGAAGTAGACTCGGTACCTTCTAAACAACTGAAACAAACGTTTTTAGAATTTATAAAACTTATACATATGTATACTATACATACATATACATATGTATGTATGTAAAATAATTCTATCGGTTATTATTTGAAGAGTGTCCTACATCGAAATTCGTTTGTTTTAAACAATACTACAAAATGTCCATCTATCATACAGAAGTTTTTCAATACCAAATTTTAAATGGATCGTTTAAAGATGTTCTGCAGGATTATCACAACGATATCCAAAATAAAAACGAAATCTAAATATCATACATATTTTTTTATTGTTGTGAAAAGGGTCTCATTTAAAACTTAAAACTATACATATATGTATGCATATATAAAATAAATCATCAAAATTTTTTATTCAAAACTTCTTTATACCATATACAGGTCCATATTTTTCCTCTGTGTATTACCAAATATTTTAAATGGATTTCACGTGAACTCATATACTATGATTGGTCATTTGCCAGAAGATCAATGGTGTAGTATAGCAGATCTTCAGACAACAAATTGGACTGTTGATCAAATGCGTAGTATTTCCCAGAAGGATTTGACAACCAAGGGGTGTACAGTATGGGATTGGGATTACAGACATTTGAGTAAAATGTCCTACGAAGAAGCCTATAATTATACGTCAAGCATGTCGGAAATTAGTCTACCAGCTGAGGTTTCTTGCAAAGCAAAAGGTTCTTATAATTATACATCGCCTGAAAGTACATTTGTAGCTGATTGGGATTTGGTGTGCGAACGTGCTGTTGAGCGTACTTCGGCCCAAGTAGTTATTGCTCTTGGTAAATTTTTTGGCTCCTTTTCTTTTGGAATATTTTCGGACAAGTAAATATAAAAAGATTGATTAATAAAGTCTAAATATGTAAATGTTGTTTAATCCTTTTCGAACAGATTTGGCCGCAAATCATCGTTTACTTTAGGCGCTGCATTTTTCGTCGTATCCAGTTTCTTTTGTACATTTTCTCCTTGGTATTTCCTATTCTTAATTGGTCGTTTTGGTTTGGGTTCAGCTTCCTCTGGTCTCTTCTATCCTGCATTTGCAATGAGTAAGTTCGATACTTATATAGTGCGTAGAATACCTGTTTAATTTGTTTGTGCTTTCAGTTGTCGAAAACATTTGTATAAAACACCGTTCTTGGATGTCTATAGCTTTCTCTGCTTCTTATCCGGTTGGTATGATAATTTTGGCTGTAGCTGCTTACCTCGTCGAACCCTGGAGATATTTACAACTCACTCTAACCATACCAGCTCTGCTGTTAATATTGAATTGCTAGTATGTTGATTTTTAATTTGTTTAATACTGCCCTGCATACATATATTTGACATTCCTGAATTCTTAAAAATAATAAAACCAATATTTTTTTGTTTTTAGTTTGATGGATGAATCACCACGCTGGCTTATAGCAAACAAGCGTTACGATCGTGCCTATAGAATCTTATTTAAACAGAAGAGTCATTATGAGATTGTTAAGCCAGCCATTGAATCTCCCATAACATCTGATAAGAAAATCGTAAGATTAATATAATTTATATATATTCCATTATTGGGAATTTTAATTGAGATTAATTTTGATTCTCAAACGATTTTATTGTAGTTTTTTATTTTAATCATAGAGACTGAAGTTAATAATGTCACTATGATTAGATTTGCGAGTTCATCTAACTTGTGCTTCTGATTGCCTAAATGGAAATACAAATAATCAATTAAAATATTTATTTTTACCAATAATAACAATTTTATTGAAATATATTAGCAAAAGTGTGCATCATCAAATTGTTTGTAAATGTAACTAATATTTTTTTTTTCATTTTGAAGGAGGAGCCAGTGATTTCGATTTCTTTGTGGCAAAAAATTAAAGATGGACCCCTAAAGCAAATAATTGCCCTTTTTGCCACCTCCAAAGTACGCAAATTAATTCTAACTTCCTATTTTATGTTTTGTGTTACATCATTGTGTTATTATGTAACCGGTATGTAAAATTAATGAAATTAGT
Organism: Lucilia sericata; assembly: GCF_015586225.1. NCBI lineage: Eukaryota > Metazoa > Arthropoda > Insecta > Diptera > Calliphoridae > Lucilia > Lucilia sericata. The sequence goes on from NW_023994046.1 coordinate 202,699, forward strand.
TACTGGCGAACAATTGTTATAAAATGATTTTTTCGTTGCAGCTTTAAATGCTTCCAATTTAGCTGTAAGTCGTTTCCTATATGTGGGTATAACAGGCCTGGTTGATTTGCCATCTTATTTAGTGCCTGTTGTTATGTTACGTTTAACAGGACGTAGAATAACAACAATGTCACTGTTCTTTTTGACTGGTATAGCTCTACTATTGGTGCTTGTAGTGCCAGAAGGTAATAGAATGATTATTTTATAAACTTTATAAACATATTGGAAATCAAAATTGTATTTCTTAAATACAGATAACACCACCTGGATTGTTTCATTTGCCATGTTGGGTCGTTTTGGCATTAGTGCTACCTATTCGGTTGTGACATTGTATACGGCTGAACTTTATCCTACTGAAATTCGTAGTTCAGCTTTGGGCACTTGTTCAACATGGGCTCATGTTGGTTCTATTACAGCTCCTTATGCTGTAGATTTATTGGTGAGTTAAACTATTTGCTTGTTAATTTCAATTTTAAATTTAAACTTAAATTTTTTCTTATTCCTTTAGGGTCCTCTTGGGTGGTATATTCCCACAACCATATGTGGATGCTGCGTTTTAGTAGCTGGTATACTCACTCTTACTTTACCTGAAACCGGTACAGGTAAACTAGTCGATCGTGTGACAGAGGTTTCTGCCGAATCTAAAGATGAGGATAAGAAAAATGTAACATCACAACCCGAAGAAGAGCAAATTAAAAACTAAATTTTGTTTTATTTATTCTTTAATGTTTTATTTGTTATTGTTACTAATAGTTATAGTAACAATTATTTGATGTCTATACTCAACATTTCCTTTTATTTATATATTTATATTAGAAAATTACAATTAAATTAGCAAAAATGGCCTATAATTATTAGTAATTATTAAATGCCTATTAATTAGATATTAAAATCATGTTCCGATATATGTATGTATCAAATAATTGTAATTTATTGTGTTAATAAATATTCCTGTTACAATTTATTATGTATGCTGTAATTTAAAATTTGTATGTGTTTAAATTATTTGTAATAATTCACTCATTAATTATCAAATGAATCCATTCAATATAGGGACCAGTAAGCGTATAAATGCTAGGCATACCTTTAATGCCGCAAGTTAAACCATACGATACTATACCATATATATAATATTTTCCATTATATTGGCATATTAAAGGACCACCGGAATCTCCCTTAAAGCAAAGAAGTTGTATAAGCCTTAAAAATGTTGAGAATGTTTACACAAACCTGGCATGTGTCCTCCTGAGAAATTCCTAAAGCACATACTGTATTGTCTCCTTTTTGTGGTGCCCAAACATATCCCAATAGCGAACGGCATCGTTTGTTAGTAATAACATAAACTTCGGCTTCATGTAATTGTTCCTGTATTAGTCCAGCATGTCTTTTTGCTCCAAAGCCAATTATTTTACAGGGATCTTGAAATATTTCATATATTTACATACTTACTTATAAATTGCTTTTAACTGATAAGTCTATTAGTTTGTTTGCTAATTAACTTTTTGGTTTCTTATAAATCTAACCGATTGATGCAAAATTTAGAACTAATCGAATGTATCAATTCTTCATTGGAGAGATTTTAAGTGAAAAGAAACTTTGAAAGAGCAGGTGGCTCTATTTTTAGGAACATCACTGTATGTATATAAAAAATATGTTTATGGACTTACTTTTTCTAAAGGCCTTCATTCCATAACTAGGCAAGTTTCCATAGAAATCATAGTTGTTAAAATTTATATCGGGGAATTTATTGTTCGTTTGTAAATGTAACAAAGCGATATCATTTTGCAGATTTGTCCTTTATATGTAATTTATAAAAAAATTTTCATTAGATAGCTGGATTAAAATTATTATACGTATGTTAATTACTTACGGCTGAAAGTGGATAAATTCAACGCGATCAATTGCAAAACGATGTTTTTGACTAATATTTGTTATATTTTTATGGCCTATTACAGCGAAAACATTTGCAATATTTCTGTAATCGAATAATATTTGTTATTGCTTATTATATACTTTTGTTAGTTGAAAAGAAAAACAAATTAAAAATTTTAATTTAAAACTAAATTCCTGTTTTAATTAGTTTATTGCATATACAACACGAGAGTAAAACAACCTGATATAAGTATGCAATTTAAAAGCTAAACTGAATTTTACGTAGCTGAAGTTTAATTAATCCGAATTTTGAGTAGGATTCTTTAAAACAAATCAGAGATATGTATGGGTCATTTCGTGTCAAGTGACCCATCTTTAAAAATCGATGTCTTCCTATTTATGAAATTTGCACCAAGGTTAGTACTATTGGGTTTTATTCAAATGCGTGTAACTTTTCACCTATTTCTTCATTGTTCCAAAAAAAAAAAAATAATTTTTTGCTCAAACGAAAGCTTAGATAATTTACTTTAAGGTCTTTATAGTCCCATAATGGAATGCGAGTGGGATATCTATCAGTTCTGGACCGATAGCGCTGAAAATTTGTGTCTGGCCCACTATCCAATCGATTTCAAAATCGATTTTTCGAGTTGGTATGATATGAAATTGCCCGTATATTAATCAAAATATTGACTGTTTACTTACTTGTTCCATAAACAATGGCCTGCCGATAAAATCCATTCTGAGTTAAGTAAACTTCCACCACAAAAATGTTTATAGTAAAATTCATCATTTTCAGGGGTTTTGTTGAATTTCTGCTGCAATGACACCATGTAGGGATATTTAATAACACCTTAAATTTATTTTACGTTAGTTTAGCAATTCAAAATCCTTACAATTATTTGTAGTTATAAGTACCCTCATTTCTAACAATGTCACCTCCTACAATAGGTGTGAGGGCAGAAGGTGTTATAGTTCGACTAAATAATATAATTATGAAATAAAACATTTCACTCAACACTCCTCTTAGGGAGAGAAGTAAAAGACTAAAATTTCTATACTGGAGCTAAACTTACTAATAGGTTCAAAATAAATACATAATAAATTAAATATATACAATTTTAAAAACAAAAGAGCAGCTGTTCAAATAAAAGTTAAAGCTGCTATAACAATTGAAATTAACAACAAAACAACAGACTTAGTAGAACTTTCATATCGTTGATTGGATATGTAAAGGATTGATTTCTTGTAAGTAAAGATATCACCAATTATAAGTAAATGTAATGTATAATTTCAAATATATAATAATAAAATAAATATTTTAATTGTAACGGAAATCTCCGGTAATATATTTTTTATAAAACTTGGCATTACTTAACAAAATACAATCACCATCAATACTATATATTAGCAACTCTAAAAAAATCCACACAGTTGATAATTAAGTATGAAACGTAAACAAACCGTTCCAAGCATGTCAACTGATTGCAATAATAAACTTCCAATATAACACGAATAAAAATTGTAATTAAATGCAAAAATTCAGAAATTTTAAAGTGAATTGAAGTAAAAATCTAGCAAAGTTTTAAGTAAAATAAATCATATTAGACAAAAAATACTATTCCGAGAGTTTAAATACAAGTTTATTAAATGCATTTAAAATTTTATCAAAACACGCTGCATAGGCAATACTTAAGTTTTTGAGATTGTTGCAAAATTAAATTCACTTTTTATAAATTTTCATTGTTAGAAGTATTAAAGATATTTTTATTTGTGTTAAAGCTGTTGAGAAGGTTTAAAATTGTAAAATTCTAGTTTAATCAAGTAAATAACTGAAAAACAATAATGACCAATAACTCGGCGGTGGAGAAACATGATTTTGCAGCTGCAGCAGCTTCAAATTTTGATGAACTTGCGTTAAATGACACCGGTTATTGTAATTTATGTGGAGAAAAAGCCGAAAGCAAATGTGACCGGTGTGGTGATTTTTATTGTTCCGAATTTTGTCAGCGCAGAGATTGGCAAAATCATCGTTATATATGTTTTCCCATGCCGTAAGACTTAATTTTATCAAAAATAGAATCAATTTAATTAAATTTTTGAACTTTCTATTAGGAAATTAGTTAAAACTAGACGACAATGCTCGTCTTCAAAAACGGAAATTGCCAGAGAGGAATCTCAACCTCAAACTATCGTAAATAATGAACTCAAAGTTCAGCAGAACAGTAATTTGCCCCCACACGGTAGTTGTGTACTGTTGACAGGATTTAAGTCATCTAATCGCTGTTTTATTCGCTCTACTAATCCTTCCACTCTAGCAGAAAATAAAAGAGTTTTAAATGAAATACATGAATTTGGAAAAAAATCTGGTGCATTTTCTGAGAATCCCAAAACTAATGCTTATGCTCTGGCGCTAAAAGAAGACAAATGGTGTAGAGTGCAAATCTTGGGAGGTCGTAAAGAAAATTATTACCGCATACGTTTCATGGATTTTGGGGAAATAAGTAAACGTTACTTAAAAGATTTGCGCAGAGTTTCACGGGCAATTATAAATCTGCCATGTTTCAACAGCGTGGTACAACTTAAGGATATTGTTAATTTCTCAAGTGATTTAAAATTGTTGGAATCATTAACCAAATACACGAATATGGAATATAGAGTGGAATTTGTTGAACCAGATGAAGCTGGTGGTAATGTTAAACTATATAACTGGCAAAATAATACATTATTAAATTCTTTGATTTTGGAATCAATGAGTAATCTAAAAAGTGATAAAGATATGGAACTTGTCTCAACTACCTCATCATTATCAAACAGCAATGAAGTGCAAAATAACGGATTTGAGAAACCGGTCATGAATGGAAACTCGAATAAAAAGGATAGTGAAAAGAATTCATCTACAGCAGAAAATAACACAGAATCGGTTGTAAGCCACAGTATTGTAAATCCTGCAGCAAAGAAGAAACCTGCGGTTTCACCTCGTCAAATTCAAATGCATAAGCCGTGTCTACAACCTGTAAGTATCGTTACATCTTTACTTTCGACTTTCTGTATTGGTTCTACCAACAACTAGTTCTAAAGTGCATAAATATAAGAAATTTTGGCTTTCAGAACTAGTGATATTATTGAATTAAAGACGGTAACGGTTCCATAATAATGGGTCCTATAAATAAGGCGATATAACTAATTGGATGGTGGGTATTTAAGAATTCGAAGTGCGATTGTTTCACTCGTTCTAGAATTAGTTATTTTAGAAGAAATTAAAAAATTTTCCATGACAAATTTAAATACCTTAAATTTGAAAATTCGTTGAAAATTTCAACTTTTTTTAACTTCGAATATTTGGTTATTTAATAACTAAATTTGGTAGAATAAAATAAGTTTTTTTTTGTTTGTTTGCCATTATTACTTTTTTACAAGGACAAAATTGACAATATTCTTCATATATTTCCAATATGTTAAATAAAACAAATTGCTTTTTAAGCCACAATATACATATAATTATTCTAATAAGTATTCTTATTACAGCCATTTGAAATTATTCCCCTAAATGAAAAGGATCGGAACTGCAAAATAATAATTGTAGACGACAGTTATACTGGAAGTGGTTATATTGGCTGTTTATTGAATAAAAATTGTGAAAACTTGAATGATATATCAAAGTTTTTGCAAGAGTATAAAGTCAGTGACCAATCATACAAACCGAAGTAGGTATAAATTGTATATTGAGATTAAACAATCAGTAAATTGGATATTTTTTAATATTTTACAGGATAAATGAATATTGCTTAGCAATGTTTGAAAACGACTGGTACAGGGCAAAGGTAGTGGAAATAATTTCAGAAGATAAATTTCTGGTGGTTTATATTGACTTTACCAACGAAATGGAATTACCAAGTAAATTAATACGACGTTATCCCATGTCGTTAACTTTGCCTTGCTATACAACTCTTTGTGCCCTTGATGGTTTGTTCATAAATATAGTGTTTTTCAAATTATAAAAATTTATGAATTTTTATTTGCAGGTTTACCAGAGGATATATCGGATGAACTTAAAGATTTCCTGGAGCAGAACTGCAAATCTTTTACACATCTCAACATTGAAAATATTCGATCAGTAGATGGTGTCTGTTATGTCGAATCTAAAGAATTGTTAAATAAAATGCGCAATGCCAAGCTTTTATAATTTACTGGTTAGTTTAATATTAGTTTGCATCCAAATTTTTATTGCATCCAATACCATAAGCTATTTTTTAATTTTTATAAAAAAACATATGACATGTTTTATACCGTTCCATATAAAATATTGTTTAATCCTATTCATTCTAATCTGTTTTATTATTAAGACAAATGTGTATACTCTCATATTAAGGTCAGATATACAATATCACGACTTGACTAGATTTGTCAAAAAAATATTTTTTTATGCTAATTGTAAACTTCTAAGCAAATAAAAAACTCATTTATATGAATATAGCTTTAAATGCGAAAACTGCTTGTGTATTTTATTAACATCCACCATTTCAATTCGAATAGTAATTTTCTTCGTTTGGAAACTTTGATAATCTGCACTTCGGTTCGATGTTTGACAGAGATAATTCTTCCTAATCTTAATAATTTCGAACTTTTTTAAAATGAGATGCATACTAAGGTTATACTTTTATACGATTTTTCGAAATTTCAAATCGGCCCTATCCATTACACATAGAACATACAAATATATGTCGAAGAAGTATATCACATTTTCCCGAGCGTTAAAAAAATATCCGCGACAAATGTGTTAAAGTTTTCGACATTTGCTCTAACCAAATTTTTTTAATATAAAACTGGAAGTTTTCGATATCATGTCATTGTTTGACCACAACATTTATACGGAGAAATATCAAGGATAGGGGCGGCGGTTTACCCCTCTTTCAAATTTAGCTCTCAAACATGTATATTATACTATTAAACATTCAGGTAAATTTATTTGTTAATGGTTTTAGAAAATCGATTTGACGCGGAAGGTTTTTGCACTAAAATGACCCAAAAAATATTTTCGTTATTATAGCTCTACTGGCTACAATGTAGTGATAGAGCCTAATTTTGTTTATAAACCCTAATGCATATGCGCTCTAACACTTCCCTAAAATTTGTTCCGAGTTTGACAAATTCGAACAAAAATCATTGGTTCTTCACAATATGTACTTCTTTCTAGTTTAAACTAAAGGGAAAAACTATTTAAGTTGTTAAAAAAAGAACATAAATTCATATTTTATTCTAAGTATAGGTCAAGTTTTGTAAAACAAAAAAATACAAAGTTGAGTATAAAAACATAAAAACAAATTCATTTCAAGTCAATTTGAAAATACACCAGTAATGAAAGACCTCCAGGGTCATTCAAACAAATAAAAAGTCAATACGATACCATCAATCAATTCTTAAAATAAAGATGGATAATTAAGAACATATTCTTGCCATATAAGCATCAGCATCATCTAGCTTGCTAACTTTGGCATGAATAATAGGATTCTTTTGAATATTCTTTATAAATGCCACGCCTTGTTCTTTAGTAGTAATACCTATAAAATATAAATGTGTATAAAATCATTTACATACAACTATTATTTCAATGTCTCACCGTCTATATACACCATATTAGCATTTGAAGGAAACATTAGATCTGATATCATGGGCATAATGTCCTTCTTGTTAACTTTCGATATGTTCCCGTAATCCAAAAACATGACAACATAGACATCATTCGGTTTATGATCAATACACATTGCACGATACCATTCACCATCTTCCGCAAAAACGGATAAACAAATTTCCATTTTCCTATTAAACAAAAATAGAATAGTGATATCAAAACAAAAAAAACTGTAAAATAACTTACTTGGGAGCATAACCATTTTTTGGCGCCTTTTCACTTTTGCAATAATCAGCGACATTTTTAAGATGTTGTTCCATTTTTGCCAAAAATTCTTTATTGTTGTAATCCGCTGCCGTAATGTATGGACTTTCTAAATTGAGTATGGTCGTGGGATCCAGAACATACAATGGAACATTGTCGCCACATACAATTGGTATAACATCCAAGTTATCAATAGTGTATACTTCGTTAGCTTTGGCTGCCGCAGTAGGAGCCAACACTTCTGGCATTTTTGCAGCGTTAGTCTGTAGTGAAACCGTAACTGGAGGCTGACATGCAAGTGGAGTGTTGGGTGGTGACAATGGATATGAAATGTGTTCGGATAGTGTAGAAACTGGCGCAATTGGTGTTTGTTTCGTAGCTGGTTCAAATACCATTGGTAATAATTTTTTACACAGCGATTGCTTTTCTTTGGTACGAAAGAGCAAGTCTACAGTATTGTTATTATCACTGTAGGTAACATCAAATTCGACAGCATTTTGCATGCATGTTTCGAGAGCTTCTAAAGCTTTGTTATTTGCTATAGGAGTTGGTATGCTTTCTAAGAACATTAGCACTACGCGATAACAACGCACTGGCAAAGAACATACAAGTAGTGTGGGCTTACGTAGATAACGACGTGAAATCATTTGTTCAGAGCCGGTATCAATATCCATAACCTTAAGTTCGTTACCGCCCTCAGAACTAATGATCTAATAAAAACGAAATTAAAAATAATTATAATATTAAAAGTACATAATTGTAATGTAAGTTACCTGCCCTCTACAACATTGCATTGACTGTTGTCCTTCATTTTGACAGTATATGACGATGTCGTTTTTGTCAATAGGTTCATTTGCTGCAAAAGGTGTACATTTCGAGTACTCTGACGTTAGTATTTTGGGATATTCGCTGCTTAGTTGCGAAGCAATATATATCTCCTTGTAGGTGAGGACATGTGAGACAATAACCGAGCTACCTTCAGGTATGCGTTCGTGCCATAGTTTAAGACCCAGCTCGCTTAGAGAACCAGTGAAAACTGATGCTATTACCACATCCATTATTTTGCGCTGCTCATCGAACAACCCACAGGGCAATTGAGTTTTGGAATCGGTGCTCATTGTCGAACTGGTAGCGGGCAGTAACTGTAAAGTTAAACCTTTTGCAGCCATTAGCATTGTTTCAGAAAGCATACAATCGGGCGAATTAGTCGATATAGCAAAAACGCGTATTGGTTGAGTAACAAAAGAGTCGGGTACTCTTTTTATTTGTGGTGATAGACTTATAATGCCTTCATCAATCGTATAAACCAGGTATTGATGCTGTTTTTCATAAAATCCTAAAAGTCGCGCGCGCTTCCAACTATTCTGAGTACGAGCTGCTACAAATGCACCCACTTTCGGCAAAGATTCAAATTCAAAACTTATACTTTGCGGTGAATTAAGGAGATTATCAAATTCCTGGTCATCAACACCACCACCATTGCACAAGCGTAGTAGAGCATGGCGACCATCCGCAAAGCACTTAACAACTTTTAAAACTGGTTCCTTGTTTAACAATTCGATTGGCAAATGCAAAGGTACCGATTTCAGTTTGCACTCAACATTGTAGTAATTTTCCGGCTGTTTTTCACCCACAATTCTGATGGTAACAATACTTTCAATTTCCAGAGGTCCATAATCGTTCGGCAAACAAATGCGAAAGGCGTAAGCATTCAAGTTGCACATAATAGGAATAGGTGCAAATAGTTGAGTGTAAGGCACGCGTACTTCATTGCCGTAGTCTATTAAACGTACTGTGGCCTTTTGGACTTCAGGACTGTTATCCAAAATTTCTGCTCGGTATAACATTTGGTCTAAAGGTGCAGCAACCAATGCACCCTCATATATATCTTCCGGACTACAGGGACACTTTTGATTTATTGAACGATTAATCTCTGCCAATAGCTTACGCAGAGAACTATCATACTTAACATCTGTAACCCACACAATACGCTTCGCACTTTCAACTTCTTCTTTAAATTGAACCATGGCGTCAAAAAATCCCTCTGAAGGCGGGAAAGCCACACGCCAAGTGGAGGGCTTTTCACTAATTGGTTTCACCACCGACACAGTAGATGCAGCGGAAGAAGTGGCTTTTGGGACCATGTTGAAATCATCATCATTTAGTAACTTTTTTGGTTTCGCCTTGTTACCATTAATAGGTGTATTTGAGCGACGACTTTCATTGAGATTGTGGGTAGACCCATAGGAACGTCTTTGATTGCTCCCCGCTTTATCCAATTGCAGATTGCTGGATACAGACTTTAGCATATTAATGGGCACTAGATTTCTGCAATAAAATAAATCAAATTTAAAATTCAATCGCAACATACTTCAAAAAAGAACAACTTACGGAAATTTGTAGCACTTTGATTTGTGATCTTGCCAATCGTTTACTTGACACTGGGAACTGCAATACGGCTCTAGACAGCGTTCACATTTAAATTGGGCAACTTGTCCACACTTTGAACACAATACTTCATCCATTTCTTCAATTAATCAAATCTTTTTTCACTTATAAAACGATCCCAGAATAAACTCGAATAAAACGTGGTAAAAAAAATGTTAAACTTGAAAAATTATTGAAAAAGCGTCAGTAATTATAACGGCACTTTATAAGAAGAAGAAGATGTACGACAAAACCACAAAAAACTTTTAAAGCAGAATTTCTATGCCGTCGCCAAAAATAGACATCAAACAATCCCATAAGGATTGTACATGTTTGAAAGCCCAGGCCGCTCCATGACATCAAAAAGTGTTTGAAGCATACAATGTCCGTTAAGTAGTGTTGGAAAATGGTGTGACTTTTTTGTTTTAGGGTTGTATTTTATTGGATTGTAAGAGTATAAATTTATAGTAAAACATAAAAGAAATTAAAGTCGCGCATGGCCGCATCTGATGCCCTTCACCAGTGATTATGTTACATATTTTGATTATTTATTTAATAATAAAGCATTTAATTTATTTTTTACCTTAATTCAGAAACATGTTAACAATTTGTTGACAAAAAAAAAAAAAAAAGAATTTTCTAAAAGAGGGGTAATATAGGGGCAGGGGTTTAATATGGGCTTATTCGGGGGTACGGTTATGGGGTATGGGGGTTATGCGAAATAATGGACCGATTTCAACCATTTTCAATAGGCTTCGTCCTTGGGTCAAATTATCTTGAAAATTGCGACCTGTAGCGAGCACACAGTTTACATGGACACACAGACGGACGGACATAGCTAAATCGACTCAAAAAGTTATTCTGAGCCGGTTGGTATACGTTAAGGTGGATCAATATTTTCGATTGTTACAGTAACCCCAGTGGATGAAGTTTCAGCGTCCGGCCAAAATGCCGACTGTTTAGATTATGCAATTATAAACAATAAAAAAATGACCGACTTGCAAACTGGTTCAGGGTAGGGTTCTATAGTTGAAACCAAAAGTCGACTTTTTTGTATATTTGAGAAGTCGATTTTTCGAACTTTTCATAAAGGAAATAATTATTTCAATACAAATTCAGAACCAAATCGTATATCGTAACACAGAAAGTAAAGGTATTTTCAGACTACAATACTGAGTATTAACACACTTCAAATTAAAAATATTATGAAAATAATTCGCATTTTCAAAAAATCAATCTGAAATATACATTTTATGTTTACACTATAACATTTGTAATATTTTTTATCCAATTTTCAATTATTTATGCACTTTTCGTTCTTATTTTTAATGTATTTTACACTTTTTGTTTGTTTTTTATTGTATTTATAAAATACATACCGAATACGTTTGAAAATAAAAAGGTTTTGAATTGTTTTAAAAAATTTATGAATACCGACCGTATGCCAAAAAAAATCAGTAATATTTTTGAAAATCAAATTACAAATTATATTTAGACTAGTAAATTGTATTATGATACAAATATTTTTGACAAGTATTAATACTCAGTATTGTAGTCTGAAAATACCTTAAGTTGTATTATATAAAAATACGCAAAAAATATTTTCCTTCAACTTGAAGCTTGGTTCTAAATATCAAAAAAATAAAATAATATTTAATTTAAAATTTCTTCTTTTTTTTTGAAAATTAAAAATAAAAAATACTTATTGAACTTTGAAAATAGATTTCATTTTAATAAAGAACATTTTATTTATAATTTGTTTTTGAATTTTCAAAATTAAACGGTACATGGATGGGAAAGCTAAATAACATAATTAATTACCCAATTGAAACCGATTCGAATTTGCTACTATGTTATTTTGTTTCAAAATTAATAAGTATAATTTTGCGACATTTTAATTTTTTTCTATCAGTTTTTTATCCAATTCAATTTTAAAGTTATTTTCGCTAAAGGTATTTTCAGACTACAATACTGAGTATTAATACTTGTCAAAAATATTTGTATCATAATACAATTTACTAGTCTAAATATAATTTGTAATTTGATTTTCAGAAATATTACTGATTTTCTTGGCATACGGTCGGTATTCATAAATTTTTTAAAACAATTCAAAAACTTTTTATTTTCCAACGTATTCGGTATGTATTTTATAAATACAATAAAAAACAAACAAATAGTGTAAAATACATTAAAAATAAGAACGAAAAGTGCATAAATAATTGAAAATTGGATAAAAAATATTACAAATATTATAGTGTAAACATAAAATGTATTTTTCGGATTGATTTTTTGAAAATGCGAATTATTTTCATAATATTTTTAATTTGAAGTGCGTTAATACTCAGTATTGTAGTCTGAAAATACCTTAACTGATATTTGCCTTTTTGAATAGGTACTATTTACATTTTTCATATTTAAAATAAAAAATGTAAAAAAAACTTCAGATTATTTAAGACTGTTTTGCTGTTTGCTATTTATTTCAATTGCATATTATTATTTTTCAAAATATTGCTGAATATTAAATGCATTACTGAAAATTCAAAAATAAGTAAAGAAAAAAAGACTGTTTAATTTCATAACATATTGTTTATTTTAAAAATTTTTAATGTTTTTTTGGGATTTTTTGTTTTTTTTTTTTAATTTGAGTTTTTAATTTTTTATATTGCATTTTTGATACAAAAAAGCTTTGCTTCAAATAAAAAATTTAAAATTAAATAAAAAATAAAAGTTAACATAAAAATAAGCGTAATTGTGCGTAAAAAGTTTTCAACTTTACGAAAATTTTTTTGTTTAAATTATAAATTGTTAAGCTTGCTTCTTTGTTTTTGTTTTATAATTAGAAACAGGTAAGGAGAAGAGACTCAGAGGTCAGACGAAAGCGGACGGACTGTTATACATACGTATTTATAGTATAATGCACACAATTTAAAAATGATTGTTTTTAGAAATTACAATTTTAAAATTTTAAACTATACACAAATTCAACTAAAAAAATAATATATAAAAATAAAAAAGGATTCTAAAATATAAGTGAAGAGTTGGTTGGTTCTACGATGTATAAATTAACTAAATTAAATTATAAAAATAAATAATAAGTAATAATTCTTAGAATCTACAAAAGGGTATTCAATTTGACAATTTGTTTATATAAGCTTCCTTTGTTGCTTTTGTTAAATATTTGTGTGTGTGTTTTAAGATTTTTACAAATGTCTGGATAAGTTTAATTGATTGAATATATTATAGAATTGATAACATTAACATTCAATAAATTAAAAAAATGCAAAAAATAATTGTTATAAAATAAAAATACAAATGTGGTCTGAGCGTGGGAGGGGCGAGGGGTCAAAACATAAAAATCAACAAAAAGAACTAATAATAATTAAATAATAACTAAAAATGACAATAACAATGACAATACTTTTTACATAAATTTGTTTTTTGTTTTTTTTTTTTTGAAGGGCAGGCAGTTGATTTGAAACGATTCTGTTTGACTTTTTAAACCATAAGTCTTGAGCGAGATTTCTTGATACGTTGTGTGGCACCACCCAAACCATCGCCATTCCATGACTTTGACTTGGCACGGAAATGACGGTATTCCTCATTGTACGATGGTTCTAACATGGGACGGTATGAGTGAGGTGTGCAGTGTTCAACGTGAGTTTCAAAGAATTCTTTGTAACCATTGTGCAACAGATAGATTTCGGGGTAATCCAAAGCGGGATAGACGTTGGTATTGCGCTCACGGTCCAAGTTACGCAAGAAACGCGACAATTTGGGACCGCGTTCCGATGAGAATTCACAATGGAAAATTATGATATTGCGTTTGTTGCCCGATGCCTCATTGTTGCGTTGTTGTTGTTCAGTCTTTTGTTTCGTCATGAATTCTTCGATGATTTGCTCTTGTGTGTATAAATTCTTGGCACCTTCGATGTGACCGCCTTCGTATTCGTAGGGATAGCGACAGTCAATGATTTTATAGCTGGCTACTTTGTCATTGAAGTCACCGTTCAAAAGGCGAGCGACGGTATGGCTGGTAATGGATTTGAGATCACGATGGCGTCCCTCGATGAGAGGTAAAGCGTATGGTCTGCTAAAATCACCGATTAGATCGGGTTCGTCTTTGTTTTCGGAACGATTTAGGGCGGACATGATTTCGGCATCATTCATCGACATGCATTTGCGTAAAGTGGGGCGGGTACTTGTGCTGGTGCTGGCCAAAGAGGAGCATGATGATGAAGAGGCGGGTGAGGTTTTGCTGTTGCCTGTAAACGAGCCATCGAGATTCTCCTTTTCGGCACCGCGGTAGCGTTTTGATTGTATTGGCGAGCAGGTGGTGGATGGTGGCTCTGGACGCTTGAAGCAGCAATTGCCATTGAGGCGAGCGCTGAAGGGGGTGGTGGCGGTGTTGGCATTTGAGGCATTAACAGTTTCGGGAGTCTTTGGCTGGAATTGGGTGTTTTCGGTCATGCTCAGACAACGTCTTACTGAAGGTCTGCGCATTTCTGGTGTTTTGACGGGAGAGTTTTTGATGATTTGACCCGAAATTAAAGAACTCAAATCACTGGGGAAATTTAGACCATTTGATTGAGAGGGTTGATCCAAATTTTCCATATCAAAGAATTCCATATATTCATCATCCATAGATGATTCCATGGATCCTGTAGATGACATACTGTGCAAGAGACGGAATCCTTTGGAGGGTGTGTTTGTACTAAGGGTGGTGCTGCGGTTGACATTTTTGGCAGTCAAGGGGAAGTTTTTGCGTGACTGCAAGAATTTTGATTTTTCAACAACTTGGAAGCGTTGAGGAGATCCCTCAGGTGAGAGTAAACCCATAAACTGGGGACTGGCTGTGAAGTGACGATTTTGACTGACATGATCATCATCGTAGAATGATAATTCTTCCATTGCCATATCGGACATGGAAGCATCTAAGTTCAAACGACGTGAAGATGGATTACGTCCTGAACGTTGGATTTGAAAGCTAAAATGAAAAGAATAAAAAATATAAATTAATTAATTGTTTAAAGATAATTTTTAATAAATTTAATATTTTTACATTAAAATTCTAAGAGGATTCTTTTCCAAAATAAAAACCGAAAACTGTACAATCATGTTGAGGGTAGAAATACTACTGAACACTGCAGAGCGCAGGAGTAACTCGAATCAGCAATTACACTGCTGTGACTATGTGCAACTAAATGTGAGTGAATGTGTGTGTTTGTGTGAAGGTTCATTAAACTCATCGTGTCTACTACTACGACAACTAGAAATATATTTTATTCTGTGGAGGGTTGTTGGCTGGTGTTTGGTTGGCGTATTACAAATATATTAAACACATGGTGTTTTGAAAAGTAGTTGGAATTGGAAATTTTTTTAAATTAGAAAAAATACTAGGGGTTTTCAATAACACAAAAAGTATAAGTATAGAACGTGTTATGGGAACTAAACAATTTAATGCAGATGTTCGCGTGAGACTGAACGAAATGTAAACAAAACATTTTTTAGTTTTATTTTAAAGGAAAGTCTTCCTTGAAAGGAAGTATTTTTGTGAGACTAAGAAAGAAAAAATTGCTGAAGCAAGAAGTTAAAAAAGAACATTTTGAAAGGCAGCTGCCTGGTTTTTAACATGAAAATGTTACGGTTTGTTGGCTAACTGAATGTTGGCCAAAAAGACACAACAACAACCAACATGATTATTGGGTCAGGTCGAAACTGTGATAAAACAACGGTGCGCTAAAATGTTACACCGGTTCGTTTTTTTTTTCATTTTTATTATTCAATGTTTATGAATGAATTCCCCAAAACAAAACACATAAAAATGAGTAAAGCTCCCCTTTACTAGAGAGCGCATGGGCAAAAGCTTTTTTTCGAAAAACTTTTGCTTTCATTTGAAGGTTGTGTAGAAAAAGAATTTATTATTTTTTTTTTTTATTTTGCAGGTAATCCACAGTTTTGCAAAAATAAAATGTTTATTTTTTGTTTATATTAATTTACCTTTGGCAATCCATGGCAATATCTCCGGATTCTTCAATAATTGATTCCCACATCATTTTGAAAGAATTTGTGTGTTTTGAGAAGAAATATTGTTTTTGTTTAAAAAATTGCTAAAACACAATTTTTACACTTGGCTTTTTGTTAATGCACAAATTTTGAATATGTTTTTTTTAAAATGGTATTTTGTTTTTTGGTTGTAAATGAATGTCTTTTTTCAGTTAATGTTCATATTGCAAATATTTCTTGTTTTGTTAAGTACAAATTAAATATATATTTTTTAAATTTATAATATTCCAATTATTTAATTTTTTATTTATTTGTAAGCAGTAGTTATTTAAAGCAATCGCTGCTTTACTGCTGCTACTACACGATGACGAAGAGAAGAGTAGAACTCGAATGACTGACTTTCTTGAAGAACACCGAGTTTATATACACGACGGCAACGTCGAAAATATCTGCAGCGCTAACGTTGTATTCCTGCTCAAAACCCACCACCAAAAGAAGAATTCGAACAACAACAGAATCAGTCTCTGCTAACATAAAGCAGAGGTGGCTGGCTACCAACAACAACGACATTAACGAAATCAGCTGGGTAGTTAATGAAAGAAGAGATCGCAAGACAGAAAAGTGAGAAAGCAATACTACCAAAGGATCCTGAGATACAAAACAATAACAATTTTGAACAGATATGTACAATAAAAACAACTACATAATAAAATGTTTTAAAGTATGCAGCAAAATAAGAAACTAAAATAAAAAAGAATTGAAAAAGATCTTAAAAAGTATAGAAAAAAACCAATAACAAAAACATATGATTTTTGTTATTGTACAAGTTATAAGATTTAGTTTTTGTTATGTCCATGAATACCTTATAAAAAAACAAAAATATTAAAATAATAAGAGAAGAATCCTTTCAAATTTCTGTTCATTCCTTTTGGAAGAGAACAAGTGTATAACAGAGAAACTTTAAAAAATAGGAGAAATTATATACATATGTATGTATCTATGTAGAAAAAACCGGAAAAATACAACAGCAACAAAATAAAAATTCAAGAATTTTTAAGATATTGTTATTGTTGTTTTCAAGCTATACCGGGGGTCTTATTAAATTCTTTACTTATTTTTTCTACTTCTTCAAATATCAACCTTTTAGACAAACATTGAAGAAATCTCAGCAAGTCATCAGCTGAGCAAAGGAGACCATTAAAAAATATATAATGATGACTTGCTTGGCGAGGGCCTTTTTTACATTAATGTGACCCATCACAAGATATTTATAGGAATGTTTTACTATTTAACTTGGCGGGGGAACCATTTTCCTTTAAATAATCTTATATGAAAAAATCCGTGTTTAGGTGGGGCCCAGTAACAATTTCAAACAAAATTTTTTATTATTTAATTACTTTTTATTTATTTCGTTTTCAGAAACTATTATGTTCTTTTTTTAATTTAACTACGAAAATTATAATTTAATTTAATAATTGTTATTGAATAAGTCTTCTTTTCACTTTGGAGGCTGTATATTAAATGCCAAACTTAATTTTGGCGCGCAAGCTTTTATAGCTCCAAGCTCCCAAACAATGCAAAAACAAAAAAAAAAAAGATAAACAAATTTTACTGTATGAAATTTACTCTCAGAGAGCAGACATAAATATCATATAAAAAAGGGGAGCAGGGTATTCAATTGTGGATATTTTACAAATGTGGAGGTTTTTTATTAGTTGCTGATGGCGTCTTACTGTTAGATATTTTTTGAGCTACATTAAGAGAATAAACTTTATTTATTAGGTTTACCAATTATGTACGATGTCTGTATCTGTTTAAATTTGGTTATGTTTGGAGAGTTTTTCAATATATTTCGGAATTCCTTGAAAGTTCAGAGAGGAGTCCATACAAATTTTGGGTTTTTAAATATCTATTAAACGAAAGTATTACAAAACTAGTTTAAAGTATGTATAACAAATTTTTTATGACTTTTACAATTTAGTAAAAGGTATGGAGATTTTGGCCTTTTTTACAATCTGGTAGAGGTATTTCTTTACAAATTGACAGCTCTGTTGGGGAGTAAGAAAAAAAAAGGAATGTTAAAGTGGAGCTCAGGTAACCGGCAAAAGGAATTATGTATATTGTCCTCATACTTTAGGTTTTTTTATATTTTTTTGTTATTGTAGCTATCGTTTGTTCTTCTTCGTATGTGAACAAAGAAATTCTTCTACAGCACACAATGGAGCTCCTCTTGTTATGCCAAGAGCCACCAGTTCTTAAAAGTATGTGTGACTGTGGGCAAATAAATGTATCTGTGTATGCGCATAATCTGAATCTCTGCTAAAAGTTTATTTTTTTGCGCAAAAGAAAAAGGCGGCAAACTTTGTAGAATAACAAAGGATTTTTGTATTTCTTTTTGAACGACGACAATGGGAGGTTGGTTGGATGGATGGTTGGTGAATATACTTAATAAAATACTTGAAATAAACAAGTTATGTGCTAGTGGAGCACTTTATTTAATATTTTATTATATGCGTTTCAATTTTCGTATTTTCAGATGAAGATTTTAATTTTTCGCTATATTTTTAGTGAGTAAAAGTGATTAACAAAACAAAATCATGAATTTAACAAAAAATTTATATTGTTAAAAAAACTAAATGTCTAAGGTTTTTTATGGTGGCCATAAGAAATACATAAAATTATTATTAATTTAAATTTATTTAAATATTTATAACAACAATATTTCTCCAAATTCTTATTAGGATGATCCCACCAAAATATCTCAGAAATTAAATGTTAAATATTATTTTTCAAAAAAATCGTTTCAGAGTAAGGCCATTAAACTTTGGTTAAAGTTGAATATATTTGTAAATTTTCTAATGATCATTGATAGATAATCATGACTTAACAAAATCTTAATTAAGTATATTGTATTAATGGTATAAAGTGTTCCACTTATAGTAAATGTATTTGCTGCTTGATTTTTTTCTGAAAGGGGGATTTTATAAAAATTATGTGACTGTTTGTGTCAGGAGTAACAAAAACAAATTAAACTTTGTTTTTATAATATGTATCTTCGACTTGGGGAATTATAAGCAGGGAGGATCCACAAGACAATAAAATAAATGTTGCAAATATGTAAATTACTAAATAATATAATAAATAAAAAAAAATAAAACAAACGAGTTGTTAACACCAATGCGAACAGACATCGACGACCACAGTAAAGACAACGACGATATGTCACACAGTTATGTATATTAATTGTTAATTTATTGACTAAATTTCAAAATAAGTCAATAAATAAAACAAAAAATTTTGTACTCATTCTCTATGATTTCGGTTCAAATGAAAATAATATGATGCAATTTTTTAAATAATAAATTCGGAAAATATTTCCAAATTTCAGAGCACCAATGGATTAGTGTTAGGTCTATATATTTTTTATATAAAACCTAAACCTTTTCTCCCATTTTCATTTCTACCATGGCAGTTGCTCAATATGCAACAAGTAAGGGGGTCAAAAAACACGATATTTTTTAATTTACTTTAATATGTATGTGCATTTAAAACATGTATTAACTAATCAGAAAAAGAAGGAGAAATAAGAGATAAAAAAATACATAATAGAAATAGATATATAGTAAGAACCTCAGAAAACAAATTGATGGTAACTAAAAGTAAAATAAATGAGAAAAATCTCAGAGCCTTAAATAGTACACTAACAAAACAACAACCATAAAAAGGACAACCTTGAATCAGCTGATTGGAAAAAATAAGGATCTTTTGCACACACATAGAAAAACAATAACAACAAATTAAAAAAATCTCGTGTCATGATTTGTTCTAACTGTTCAAGAAGTAGGGAAAGAACAGCATAAAAATCACCACAATACAATCAGAGCAAAAGACCAGACTACATACAAAGTGTGCCTGTGTAGATGACACGAGGATTCAGAAGGAAAAAAGAAGAAACACACAAGAAACAAAAAAGGATCGAAAGAATAGCGCGCGCAAAATTTCGTTAAGCAATCTGTTAAAAGGACTACCAGAAGACAAACCATCAGAAGAATCTAACAACACTAGGAGGGGTGTGTAAACTCTATAGATATGTTCACACAAATACAAAAATACACAAGCAAGCAAATGCATATAGAAAGTGCAATACAAGAATAATCATACGAATGTCATGTTAGAGGCGAAATATCAAATACCAAGTGTAAGACGGCTATGAAGAAAATTGCGCCAAAAAGAGGAAAAGAAAAAAATCTCTGCAATGCAAGAATAAACTCAAAAGCAAATACTACATGAACTGAGATATTTTTCTTTAATTAGTTGTAAATATTAAATAGTAGACCTTTGGCAAATCAATTCTATGTGTTGGGAGAGTATGTGTGAGTGGGCTTTAAGATTAGAAAACAATCTTAAATTTTATACTTATCTCTCATTCTTGCACCAGCGGTCGAGCTAAGAACATGTCTAGTGATTTTTGACCTTTCCTATTGTAGTTTTGTGTACCCTACATTAGAACTGTAGTACAAGACTACATAATTTTTAATGTATTCAACAAGTGTCGAAATGAAAAATATATTTTTTTTTAAATATGTTTCAACAAATACCGAATTTCAAAGTGTCAATTCAGAAGAAATCTTTTTAAAAAATCTTAAAGTAAATTTAAAAATAGTTTTATTAAGCGCTAAAAAGCTATCGAAAATTAATTTTGATCGGTGGACAGATTAGTTTGGCACTTAGAGACTAATACAATTGAAATACTAAAGAAATAGAAAATTTCAAAACTAAATTTTATTTCAGATATTACATAATCTTCGTAATATTCTTTAACAAAATCTAAAATTAAATTACATAGTAGGGTGTTTCCAGCATGTTCAAGATCATATTTATCCAAGTTATGTATTTCAATTATATTCATAAATTTCATTGAAATCACATATAAATGTCAAAATAAACGATTCATTTTAATAGTTCAAACGACAATCAATGAACAAAAGAAATAACATTCAGATAGCAAAGCACGAAAGAAGGGGGAGAACATTTAAATATTTAAATAACATTATAAAGTCATTTTTAACTACATATACACAATTTTATCAATGAAAAATTTAGCTACAGAGAAAACCAATCAGTGAGAGTAAAAAAGAAAATATTTCAAAAAACGAAATCAATTGTAGCAAGTCAGAGGTCAGTACGTCAGTCAGTCTGACAAACCAGTCCACCAGTAGTCCAATGCAGCAGTAGTAGCAGATCTGAAGACTTCACAGCTAATTGAAAAATAAAAGAATAAATACAATAGAAGCTTTAAAATTAGTTTGTTAAATGAAGAGATTCTGTGCGTTACTGCTTCACAATTGAATTGTTATACACAAATTAAATTTATGAAAGAATTAAATAATGTATAGAATGTGAAAAGAAAAGAACCACCAGACCCAATTGTACCCGCTTTTCGCTGCTGCTGCTGATGATGATGATGTTACTTTCGTATTGTACTCCCTCACTACTTCCGGAAAATAAGAATAATAACATAATTATCACAAATATTTCCAACAATCTAATATTAATTCATAAATATTTATTCTCACACATTCAAATTTTATTTGGTGAAGAAGAAAATTTTCTCACCCCCCCTTTCTTAAATTTAATAACAAAGCTTTAGTTTCATAAAAAGTTTCCAGTAAAATTATAATTTTTTTACCTTGTCTTATTTTAATTGCAAACATCAACATTTTTTATCACAATATATATTTTTTTTTAATTTTTGTATATTTTTTTTTCAAAACACACGTCACGTATACCATTTCCTTACAAAACAAGAAACTTCTCAGTTTTGTTTGCTTAAAAAAAAATCTAATTCTTGGCGCGCAATGCCAGTATTAGTAAAATTTTATTTACTTTGTGTTATCAGTTTAAAAACTTATACGTTCTAAGAGGAATGTGAGAATTTTGCACTGACATTTTTTTGATTTGTTATGTTGATGTCGTATTTCTTTGTTTTGCTGTTTTTTATGGTCTACTATCATTATAATAAATTGTACATATTTAAATTGCTAAAACTAGGTACTCTTCATTGAACATACAATGTCAAGCACAGATATAATGCTCGACCAGAGACAGTTTTCCTATAGAAAATGAGTCTCGATCAGAGATAGTTTTCGTATAGGAAATTGTATATTTCGATCAGACACTGTCTTTGCATAAAATATTTGTCTCGATCAGAAACAGTATAGAATATGTGACTCGATTAAAGATAAGTTTCGTACAGAAAATGTGTCTCTACACCTTTCGTATAGAAAATGTATCTAAATTAGAGACACTTTTCCTAACGAAAATGTGTCTCAATCAGAAACACTTTTCGTATAGAAAATATGACTCGATAAAATACACTTTCGTACATCTATAAATATAAATATAAAAATGAACGTGTGTTTGTATGTTTATATGTTTGTTTGTACATTTGAAGTTTATAGACTACTAAACGGCTGAACCGATTTTCTTGAAATTTTCACAGTGTATTCCTGTTTGTCTGGAAGAGGTTATTTTGAAATTTCAAGTGGGCGAGAAGCCACGCCTATATTAAGAAAATATTAAATCAGTATATCTGAGATAATATAACAGTTAGAGTGCTCAAATTTTGTCGGAGCCACTTTAGTGTCAATATGATTATTTAGAACAAAAAGTTTACGGACTAGCAGCAGAGGGCTTGGCACCTCCCATATAAATTAAATACAAAAATTCGTTTATCTTGGAAACTATTACGCTTATAATCTTAAAATTTTGCACGAATAACTTTAACATACATGTAAACATTTTGGGTAATAAATTGGCGGACTACCAATGAGGGGAGCGGCACCTCCCATATGAATTAAATACAAAAATTCGTTTATCTGGGCAAATAATAGAACTAAATTCTTCAAATTTTGCACGAAGAACTTTAATATTCATCTGAACATCCATGTATACATTTTGGGTAATAAATTGGCGGACTACCAATGAGGGGAGTGGCACCTCCCATATGAATTAAATACAAAAATTTGTTTATCTGGGAAAATAATAGAACTAAATTCTTCAAATTTTGCACGAAGAATTTTAATATTCATCTGAACATTTTGGAGAAAAAAGAGCAGACATTCATATGGGGGGTGGTGGTGGAGTGGGCTTGGAGCCCCCATATAAATTAAATAGAAAAATTCGTATATCTGAGAAACTATTAGAGCCAGAATCTTCAAATTGTACATGAAGAACTTTGACATTCATGTGAACATTTAGAGAATAACGGGCGGACCTTCAATGGGGGGCTTGGCACCTAGCATATGAATTAAATACAAAATTTCGTATATCTTGGAAACTATTAGATTATTCAAATTGTTCATAGATTTTTCATGTATATTGCTTTTAGGGTAGCAAGGCACACTGGGTATAGCTAGTACATATATAAAATGTATCTCTGATACAGAAATATATATCATTCATAATGTTGTTTGGCTACTTCATATCCAAATAAAATTTATGTAAATATAAATTAAAAATCTGCCATTGAAAGTAATAAAAATCTCCAAATATTTATAAAGTCATAAGATCTAATAAATTCAGTCTAAGAAGGAAAACATGTCGTCAGTAATATTCTTTCCCAGCCTTAAAAAAGGAAATAATAAAAAAATGTGAATGAAATAAAGTGATGAGAAAATCTAAAATATCATTTAGCCAGGGGACAGTTGAAAATTTTTTTAGAGAACAGTGTATCTTGTATCTCGCTGCTTTGTTTTATTTATTTTCTATTGTTTGAAGAAAGCTGACAGTTTCTTAAATTGAATCAAAGTTATGACATGACTTTGTCTATCAAAGACAGAAAAAGGCTCAAATGTAGTCGTCGCATGTTCATTTTACGTATGCCAGACAACCAACAAACCATTTCATTCGAAAGGGGAGGGAGCTGTAAGTAAGGGAATTTATTAGATTTTTGTTGCTATCATACCGTAGGTGATTCAATTACAAATTTATGTGACAAGGGTTTTCTTTTAGTTTTTTTTTTTGCATTTCTAATGCAACTTGAATGTTTTTAGGTATTCCTGTTTTATTTTAAGATGCTGTCCCAGGTATGATGGGATGCTGCAAATAGTTTGTTTCAGAAACTAATAAAGCGGATTATAATCTAGATATTTTGAAGAATTAAGCATAAACATTTGTAAACATTTACAAATATTAGAGCAGCAGCAGTCAAGGAAAAAATATTCCCAGGATATAAATTTACCAAATAAAAAGTTTAAAACAATCTGCAATATTTCAAGAATATGTTCGAGATTCTCTAAATTATAGACTTTAACTTTTCAAACCCATAATTTCAGAGAGAAATACATATTGCAGATACATTTAAAGGAAAAACTGATTTATCACATACCAAATCTTTAAACATTACAAGTGTTGATTAAGATTGTAGTTTTTGCAGTAATTCTGGAAAAAATTATTTAAATAAAATCTTTGTCTTTCTTTGTATAGTTGTAGGCGTTTTCTGGTTTGATAGCAATTCTTGCACAAAATACACCTCCTCTGTGTATTTTTCTATTCTTTAAAATTTTTGCATTGTGCAGGTTACTTATTATTATTTTCTATTGTTTGTATATTTGTTTTTCACCAAAACATTGGTAAAAAGTCAATAATAAGAATACGTGGAAGCCAAGGATTAAAAAATATTAGTGTAAATCCTTGTAGGTATTGCAGGTATTGCACAAAGAAGAATGATTATTCTATTTCTTTCGTAAAACTCAAATACCTTTTGTTTTAATATTTAATTATTGGTTATCATAGAAGAATAGGAATATAGCATAAGAATTGGTCTTTAACTATACACAAAATCTGATTATCTGTGACTATCGATCAAAGCATTTTTTTAAAATTACCGAATTAACGGTGTAATTATGCGTATGTGTGTATGAAAAAAATCAATAATAATACATAAATAATTAAATATGATTAAGTAGAAAATTGAGATATTATAATAAGAAAATTATGTTGTTACCAGATTTCTGAGACCTGTCAGGCTTAATAACAAAATTCGTTAATAATTTTATACATGCTTCTGAATTGAAAATAGTATAATAATAATAATTTAAATAGATCCTAGAGAAAACTATTTTTCTGGATTGTTTAAAATATTTACATATATGTAGGTCTTAGGTCTTCGATCTATAAACTTTAAAATTTCCAGTTTTCTATAGATATTTTTCTATTTTCGCTCATACCATTCCTACATGTATAACAGATAAACTGTTTCTTGATCAGGCATTAAGATGAGGTCCTTTGTTTCCTCAACACTCTGATAGATTTAGCAAAAAAAATTTTAAGTAAACAATCGAAGTTTAAACTTAAACACACAGCTTGAATATGATTTTGAGTTTAGTTTAATTCATACTTTAATAATATTGAATGAAGTGTTTAGTCGCAATGAAAAATCTCCTGAAAGAAAAATATTAAGAAAGAATGAGTTTAAAGAATGAAGGAAATTACCCGCCAAAATTTGATTCACTGTTGTATGAATTTCTATTAATAGTCAACAATATAACCTGCTGTGTGGGAACCCAATTTAACAAGGCAATTGTTTGTTAATTTCAAAAGGACACTTTTTTCTACTTTTCGTTCAACTTAATATCACAACATGTGACAACAACTAAAAAGGACATTCGCTCAACACTTGTACAACACATTGTGTTTGCAAATTTTCATTTTCTTCTTTAGTTTTTGTTTGTTTTAAAAAGTTCTCGAGTGTTTAGTGTTGTTATGTTGACAATTATTGTTAAATTGTTTTCTTATACAAAACTAAAAACTAAAGACACTTGACTATTTTTTTGATTTCAATATAATAGCTCTACGATTCATATTGAGTTTAAAAGTGGCCACCCCACCGTGTTAAACCACTCGAGAGACATTATTTCTAAATATTTTTTCTATTTTTATCTAAGACTATTGCAGTTTAATTTATTTGCAACAAAAGCTATGAACAAATGCTTGTACTTGAATTGACCAATTTTTAAGAATGGAACTGAATTGTGTCCCACAACATCCTTTAACAATATGCAAAATGTCTGCTCAGCATCTTAGCAATTTTTGCCTTGAGAATTTCAAACAAAACAACACTTGACGGTTTCTATTGTCCACATTTGTTGCCATAATTGTCATACTATTATATTTATTTAAAGAACATTGTTCTAAATGTTTATTTTTTAACAAATGGTACATATTATAACAATGAAATTATCCTAATCTTGCAAATCTTGTTATTTTCTTCGAATAATAAAAAACATTTTCTGATATCCATTGAATGGGATTTAAATTCAAAGATTTCTAACGAAGCATCGACCTTAACATTCTTTGCTGCTAAATGACTTGCACCTACCCAACAACTTACTTTCTAATGACTACTACATATCATATGCATTGCTTAGAAGGAGTGTAGTAATGACATACAAAAAACTATATATGTGAGTACTTACTTTTTAGATACGTGCACTATCCTCGTTGGTTATTTAAAAAAGTACTTACTTGATTAGCAAGCGATAGAGGTATATACTTATTTAATTCCGTATTTGTAAGCGAGTATACTACTTTTGTACAAATGACATCATCGTGTTTAAATGACTTAAAATGTTATTGTGTAAGTAAATTTTACCATTTTAACTCCTTACTTGGTTAGAATGTTTGGGTTAGTGAAACATTGATTAATTTGACTGCATTCGCCATCTTAAATAGATTAAGATAAAGATTAGATTTAAGATAAAGATTTCGAATCTTGTTTTCCATGATTTCAGTCCGATTCCCTTAGAATTTTAAAGAAAACCCTAAAATCTCCTGGCCTCGAAATAACGCCTAATGACTGACTCATTTCGAACAGAGAAGTATTATTCTTTTAAAATTCACATTGATTTGAATTATGGAATTTATTCTTTATAAAAAGTTTGACGAAACTTTCTCCTATGTCTGGTCTTAACTCGCTTCGTTTTCAAACTCTATATTCTTACATTTTGAAAGAAAATGCCAAACAATACCCTTTATTTTTTGCAATTTAAAAGTCAAACTCTGATAAATATGTTAATTATGCTGTAATCCATTCTAGGTTTATATACATCTGGCTTATAATAAAGTTTGGTTATAATCGAACCAAATTTCGAGACCTGCAGAAAATCACTTTAAAACTTACAATTGACTTATTTCTATTCTTAATAATATGCTCTTACTAGCCATTTTCTACAATCTCATTCTGAAATTCTGTGTGTCGAAATTCGATATAAAAAAGTTTTCAGCAAGGTTAAACATTCTATTAGACTCTAAAATCTTGATATGTATACAAATCTATTGTATTCTTGGCATAAATCACACAGAAAAATGTTTATTGGAACAGATGAGAATTTTTGTTTTAGATTTGTTTCAAAATTTAAAATATTTTTTCAAATCCAAACCAGTTGTCGTATAAAACTCAAATTCAAAATTTCTTTCAAAACACATTTTTTCTAAATATTAATTTAAATTTTCAGGTGGAAAATTATAATAAAAAATACGAAAAATCGTTTAAATAATTAAAACACTTGATAAATAAGTAATAAACTCAAGTATGTGGATACTTGCATGTGACACCCCTTAAGATCAATAATATTCATTAATGGAGCATAATTTAAGTCTTCAAATACATATGTATGTAAATGATGACTATTATGAATATTTTTATGCTAATACTCTGCACTCTTTAAATTAAGAGCTTTTTAATAAAATTATGAATATTGAACGGCTATTTACAATACTGGCGCAAGCGAATAAGTATTGAATAATTGAACATCGATTTAATTAAAAGATTTATGGTGCTAAATGATATGACCAAACAACTTTCAGCTGTATTAGCGTAATGATCGAAGGGGGAACCTATATATTGTTTTTTTGCTTAGATGTCACGAGATACAACGTGTTGGGGGTTTGCAGATGTTAATTAAAATATTGATTATTTGGCATAATGTTGAAAGAAGGGGTTTGTTTTACAACAAAAATACATGAAGTTACATTTGGAAATGAATTAAATACGATTGAATAAATATTGACAGTTCTTTGGAAACAATTGGGGAGCTTAAGGGAAACAACTCGAAATCGAAAATAAGGGTTAAATCCATTTTAATGAGTCAGGGGCTTCGGTAGATTTAGGTTTTTTGCTGTTAATATAATAAACAAACACTCGTACCTTCAACAAATAATCGTCAGCTGTTTAGTTTATTTTTTTTTATGTGGTGGCGTCAATTTGTAATGTTTTGTAGAGCAAAGTAGAGCTTAACGGGTATTACAAATATTTCTTTAAATAGTTTCTTTTATTTTTGTTATTTTAGTTGTTGTTTTCATAGCCAAGATATTTGCCGGATTCCTTTAACGGCACGAGCTAAATCTATTAATATTACGTAGGGGTTGAATTGAGTTTTAATGCAACTAAAATGTGTCACATTCTTATTATTTTCTTTAAAAGAATATAGAGCAGAAATAAAAAGAAAATATTCAAACCAAAACCAGGTGAAGAAAAAAATTGGCAAATATTAAAGCAGTAGATAGATATTGATACTTATAGGCCATACACAGTAATATTTATGTGACACATCATCAATGATATGCTATGGACCGGTGTTATGTCCGTCTTTCTGTAGATTAACCATTTATGTTTGTATTTATTTACGAGTATTAAAAGTTACAATTTATTTCACTACCAAAAAGAAAAAATCCACCCCTAAAATACATTTGTATCAAAAGTCTATCATCAACAATAAACGGAAGAAATCTTAAAGATTTTGTATTGACTCAAATAAAGAAAAAACAATGGACAGCCGGAAGAATAGCCAAATAGATTACGACGCATGCTTGTGTGTATGAGCGCACACATTTCGAAATCAATGATGTAGAAAGTCAAACAACATTGCATTCGTTGGACACATTTTCTTTACGTAAAAATGCAAGATGTTGCATTTTCAGCGCAATTTTTGCGTAATTTAAGGTATTGTAACAATTTAGTAAGATTTTCATTATTGTTAGCTCGTGCTCTTGCGTGGAGGCCCGGTGTTTTGAAAAAAAAAAAAAAAAAGAAACGGTAAAGGTGTGTTTTACTTTTTCTTTCACTTTCAATATAGTTTATGATACTGTCCTCAATGTCCTGCTGCTGTTGTGGTCAGTTGTGATTTGTATGAATATTTTATTAATGATCATATGGATTTATATATTAAAGATGTTTGAATAGAATAATACAAAGTTTTATATAAAATTGGCCACAGTAATGGAGAGTTAGCCAGCTGTGACATCTTATCTTAATATAATACATTTATTATAATTTGCAAAGAGCATCAATTGTTAATAATGGTCAACTCGGTTTAGCAGTGTAGTGAGTGTGGTCCGAAATAATTTAAACTTTTTTGAATTGGTAGTTGAAAGTACGAATATTTAGCAAATTTTCTGTTTTTTTTTTGCTAAGTTATCCGGAATATCAGATGTCTGATTCGGATTCAGCGCTCAAATCTTTAGAAAGGCTAAGCAGAGCTTTAGAAATGTCATTAAAAAAAATCATATTTTCTAAAATTTTGAACTCCATTAATAACATTTTTCAATTCCACAAAGTTCAAAATTATGATCTTCCATTAAAAATAAAAGGAAAACACTCCTTTAATTGTATTATTTTAAATCAAAAGTTTTGAAAATTACATTTCAATTTACTATCCGACACGCGACAAACAAAAATGCATCTGTTTCCTTGAAAATTAATCAAATTTAAAATAAACATTAATAAATAATGCTGAGCAAAGGATTTAAAGAAACCAAGGGGAGAAGTAGAAAATACCAAATTCTGCGCAGGCGTAAAATAAAGAAAACATAAAATCACTATACAAGAGTTATAAATGAATACATGTCAGCATTATAATAAGATTTGCAAGGACCTTATTGTGATGATGGTATAGTGCTGGTGGTAGCAATGATGATGATGGTGGTGGTGGCGGTGTTGGCTGTAAATCCTACTATATCCTTTACATTTGATTGTGCTATATATTAGAAAAATAGCACGTGATATTTCGAAGGAAACTATAATTATTGATGAGGACGTTGACGCCGCCGCCTTTGCTGCCGCTGCTGGTGTATGAAAACAAAAACAACTGCAACGATGTGTTTATTTAAACAACACAAATACAACAAACGATTGATTCGTTCTTTTAGCAATGCTTTCAAAAAAGGATATTTTATTACAAACACAATAAAAAGGATCTGAATTGAATAGAAAGCCCTTATTTTTGCATTCGAATAAGACAAACAAAAGCAGTCCATAATAACACTATTGCCACCACCACCATCATAAAAATTGACACCAATATAAACAAAAATATAGAAATTAAATTTGCTTTTTCCTATGGGGAGTTGAGGCAAATTGAATACGGAATTAGAAATACAACGAAAACTGAAAATAGTCGAAATAAAAATAAAAATCAAAACAAGTGCTGAACAGCAAAGGCAGCTGTTACGCATGCCATCCATTCAACCATCCTTTGAAACTGTACATTAAGTACAGTGCACACTCAGACACTCTGGCAAAATGTTCGCTTAACACAGCTTGAATTGTTGTTGTGAATCCTGGAGGGTGGTGGTGGTGCAGTTGTTGTTTTTCTCTCGCTGGTGTAATTTAATGCATTAGAAATGATGGTGGTTGTGTCTGGTGCTTATAAATTTGATATTGGGTTGTACTAGCAGCAGTTAGTGGTGGTGGTACTGTAAAAGCAACCCCAACCATTTCAAAGGATAAATTACACAAAATATGACAAAAACAGCTTTTTTCCAAAACACAACAAAAAAAAGGACAGGTGATAGCAAGCAAATCTGTAACGCGTGCTTATTATTACAAAAGTTGCCAATTAATGCCGAGTGGTTTACGCGAGGGATAATGATAATGCGGGCTTTTGTTTAAGTTTTTTATTATAATGTTTTTTTCTATAACAAGTTCATGAAGGGATTTAATTATCCTTTTGAAAATCTCTTACGCTTTTTAAGCATTGAGAGAATTTTGGACCATAGATAGATGTGTAATGATTTACAATCTTGTTTTTTTTTGTTTGCTGGAAAATTAAATCAAGCGTTTTCAATGTTAATTGGATGTAAATGTGCTTTGAAAATGTGGTACAGTTTTCAAAGCTTTTTCGCTGCAGCTGCGTAGAGATTTTGTATAAAGCGGTTAAAACTAGTGCATTTTAAAATAGACGTATTGGATGAATTTGAACAATTAAACAATTATTGTTCCCTTTTGATTGCCTTAGATCTCTATAGGTCGCCAATTAATAAAATATATCATTTTTAGACTACAAAAATACACCAATCCTCTGATTTACACGGTACTCGTTTTACACGATTTAATTTAAGTCTAGACTATACAATTACAAATTATATTCTAACCCACCAGAGCAGCACGATGACCATACATATAGTAGGAATCTAACACCCATAACACCCAGACTGACAGGCTAGCAGACTACCAACTAGCCTACCAGGGCAGCTCTTGGACTATATTCTATGTCTGGATTACAGTATTATATTTGGACTGTAAAAAGCTATTGGATCGTTGGTGTTTCGATTTGAAAAACTTTTATATATGAGAACTAAGACAACGTAATAAATAAACGAAAAGATAGAAGCATATTAGTCTTTCGGATCCATATTCATAGTATATGGAATTAATTTTTAAAACTTTAACTATTTCATGCTACGACTACGTTAAAAACCTTGTTCAGTATTGAATTACTACTAAATTCAATAAAGTGTGACAATTTGATTATAACGATCAAAGCTATATGTATGAAATAATTATTTTTCACCAAGACCTTACAAAGAGTATGTATGTGGAGGATTAAATATTGATCTAAATTTACCCTTTGCATTTACTACATTTTAAATTTCTAAACCCCAAAAAATACAACGTTTTTTTTCTATAAAATATATTTTCTTTTGTAATTTTCATGATATTTTATTTTTCCCAAAAATATTCCCATAAAATTCAACGAGTAAAAGATTTAATAGAAAATCAAATATTGATTTAATTTGTTTTTTATAGCTGTAAGAAACTAATAAAAATTAATGCCAAAAAAGGTAGAATAACACCCAAAATATCCTTGCTAAAGGATCGAAAGAAGATGCTTAATAAAATGTTTAATAAATTAAAAGAAATTAGAGTAAATACCTGAGAAATCTATCATAAAGATTGCCCAAGGGTGAGTTTCAGACAGATGAGAATATTCTTGCATCTTTAGATATGCGAAGTGAAAAAGAAAATAAAATGATTGGTGGTGCTAATTTGATACAACTTATGGGATGATAGAAATTATTAATTCCCTACTTAATAACATTGCATAAATATTTTGCTGTAAGTAGGTACATGCATGGCAAATGGGGTGCAAGATAAATTTGCAATAAATCCTTTTTTGCCAAAAGTTACATCGATCTTAATGGCATGTCTAAAGTACTTTCTTTTACCTTTGTGATCCTCAAAAAAGGGACGTTGGAATTTTCATTTTTATCCATTTTTAAATTTATATGACAGCAAAGCCTTCTTTTGTTTGTGACACATTTTGCAAAGACAATAAAATAATGGAAACAACATTTAAAGCACAACAAATTTTCTTCATTTTGCCCTTTTTCCTTTGAACAAGAATTCGATCTTTAAGAAGTTTGAAATTTATTGATATTTGCGTTATTAAAAAGGTACAAGAAAAATGGCAGATGAAAATGTCAAGAGTAGATAATGCAAATTTCTATTATAAATATTAAAAGCAAAAGGAAAATCCTTAAAATGTTTCTATGAAAAACTTTAATTTCTTACATCTGCTGATTGTTGTATGAAATTTGTAAATAGGAAACATGTTTTCTCAAAAGTTCTTAAAACTTTTGTGATGCAGAAACACTACTAAAACAAAATTTGATACCCTAGGTTTGTTAAGAATTTCGGATTTGACAAAATAACTAAACATTTTATTTATTAGCAAAATAAAGCTTTTTCTTTGAATCCTTATTTATAGCAAATTCATTTCGTCTAACAACATCTAAAAAATAAGTTTCTGTATCATTTAACTTTACCAAAGAAATTTGTTATATTGTGTTTACTTCCTGCAAATTCGAATTTTGCAACCATTTGATTTTTCCGCAAATCAATTGCGAAAAAAACACAAACAAAACCATAGGAGTTCTATGTTTTTCTTCAAACAGCTTTCATTAGGAAAATAAATAAAAATTATAAGAAACAAGAAGAACAAAGTTCTCTAACCTTTATTTTCCCTTTTTCTTAACCATTCAATATTCAATGGAAGGAAAACACGTTTACCACAATGAAAAATTTGGCAGGGATTCTTTAAAAAAGGGTTTTTGCTTAAAGAAATCATTTGCGAAAAAAAAAACACAAAACAAATAAAAAATGTGTATGAAAGGAAACAAATGTATCAATAGATTTTTCTTAATTGAAACCTTTGCGCTTGCCTGCACATAATTTGCACAGCACACATGCAGCAAGCACCGCATTTAGCGCAAAAATACGCATGTGCAAATAACTTAAGATCCGAACCCTTTTATAAGAAAGTGAGAGTGAATGCGAATATCGAATCTTAATCAAATATATCGATTTTTGTAACCCTCTTTCTTAAGCAGCAAACATTTGTGTCAACCATTAGAAGGATAACGGAATGAAAGATTTACGACTGTTGCAAGCCTTTGATTATTGCCAATGATTGTCATGTTAATTGTGCAAAATATGAATTTTATTGCCCTTTAACAGAAAATTTCCCTAAATTTTCGTATTAGCATTTCGCTTATTGAAAATCCTTTAATTGTGTAAAAGTAAATAAAAGAAAATGTTGTTGGCATGGAAAGGGCAGGATTACTTTTACTAACAATGCAAGGCTCACTATGGAACAGAGTTTAAGGTTAAAGTGAATTTTATGCTGATTTCTTTTGTAGGCTTTTTTGAAAAATTTGCATTTTCCAATTCGTTAAACTTTTACAAATGAAAAATTTTTAAAGCTGACTATTTGATTGACTTTTTCTTTTCGATAATGCCAAAACAACGGAAAGCTTATTTGGCTTATCGCTCTATATGATCCGGAATTTTCATATTTTTTCTTTTAAAAGGTTATGTCTGACACACTTGGATTTTCGTAGTTACCTTCGGGTTGCATAAACATTTTCTTTTTTTGTCGTATGTTTAGCTTCAAGCGGATTAGCTTATTTTTGTTTAGGATAAATGGAGCCTTGCTGTGTTTTTCACAGATCCTAATTAGTGAGAGTTTTATAATCGCAGAAATTTGCATATCAAACAAAATTGTAAAGGAAAATACAATTTATATTTTAGTTAATTATTGTCACTTGATTATGAAATTTTATTTTATAGAATTGACTTTTGTCACGAAAGTGTTATGAAAACAGTAGGAATTTTATTGTATTGTTTGTTTCTTTTGATTTGGATATGAATGTAGTGGGTAATTTTGTAAATATGTATGTAAATCGTATTTCTTTAGATGTTCTAAGTAATAATACCTAATCAAATATATGAACTACATACTATAATTGTACCATTAAAATGATCTATTGTGTTATTAAACTAAAAATTGCTATTTCCATCATAATTTTATATATTTTGGCAGAAGGGCTATTGAAAGTGTTTAAAATGTCTTGAATCTGATCATAAATGTCTAAATTTAAAAGCAAAAATTAAAAAAAAAAAATAATAAAAAAAGTAAAAACGTATAGTCGGGCATGGCCCGAGAAAGAAAGAAAAAGAGATTTTCTAAAAGAGGGGTTAATATGGGTCTATTCTTTAAAATTTTGGTGGAGGGATTTACGTCTACATTGAAGTTATTTATGCAGAATTTCATCGTGTTATTTGAGATTATAGCAAAATCAGAACTTCCAAAGAAGCGAAAAAGAAGTAGAATCTACTTAGTGCTACTTTTGAAGTGGTGTTAAGTGTTATTATTTTGTAAGTAATTCGTTTTATTTTTGCTGGGAAGTGTACTTTGACCTTTAAGTTATTTTCTATAATAAATAAAATTCTAACAAATCCCGAATATCACGAAAACTGGCTGTATCATTTAGACTTCTATAAAACGAAGTCTTTTTTGGAAAGAATCAAGAACGTTTAACATATTTATAAGCTCAAAAGCCTTATTCGGTTGTATAGCCGCTAGGCGTAATAATGGACCGATTTTAACCATTTTTAATAGATTTATGTATAAGGAAGAGTATGTGACAAATTTCATTAAAATTATCTTGAAAATTACGCTCTCTAGCATGCGAACAAGTTTTCAATGGACACGCAGTCGGACATAGCTATATAGACATTGGTATACTTTTAGGTATAGGACCAATATTTTTGGATGTTACAAACATCAGATTTTTATAAATTTGTCATTTATTATTTAGATAAAATATTTTATGAAACATCAGGGTGATTCTCGAAAAAGGGGTACTTAAGTCAGTTATGGATCAAGCTCTACATAATTTGTGGGCATTTAACTTAATACTACGATTTTTAAACGATTCATTGACTGATATTCTTAAAAAAGGGTCCTCACAAATTTTGATATAAAGGTTTTGGTTATTATAAAACTAGTTTATGGAGAAAACTTGTTAAATGATTAATTATATGGGAGATTGGGTAAACTATGTTCCAATCGGTCGTCATACTTTTCAATAAATTTAAATATCATAAAACTGCCACATAAGGAAAATACTTAGATCGCTTTAGGACTCGATGTGTTAAAAACGAAATGACAAACTCAATATTTTCTTGATGGTTGGTATAAAAATATAGATCATATATCTATATGGCCCATTTTTTATACTAAATAACATCTTTAAAAGAGAATAGTTGTGAAAAATGTCAACCCTATACCCCCATCTGTTTAAACCTTTTGGATTTTCAACAGATTTTAAACAGATGAAGCGATGTGGCCCAACCGCTTTAGAACTCAAAAAGCAATGGTTCAGAATATGTACTATATACATACACACAGAAAAAAGAGGAGTTGGAAATTGGTTACTAATACAGTAAATTAGTAATATGTTCCGAATTTCCATTGCGATTATTAAAAAATTATAAATATAAACGAATTTCTATATTTACAATTAAAAATTCATATTTATAAAAGAATTACAGTTCCAGTAATAATCAAGAAAGTGTTCTCAATCAATATGTGCTGTTGTTATACCATTTGGATAAATCAGTAGAGACAATCAACTTGATTTTAAAAAGATATGTTTTAATAACTAACATTTCGATTACTACAATCAAAATATCTGTTATGAGTATATTTCAGTTACTGTAACCATCAATGTTTTGTAGACAATTGTAATATTCGGATACAGCAACACTAAATACTTTTGTCTCAATCGAATAAAATTTTTATTAATAATTTGACATTTTCAAAATAAAAATAACAAAAATAAAATTTATAAAATTTTAACAATTTATATAAAATATTTGTACAATGAGGGTAAGTTTCTATCTAAATATTCAAAATGCATTTGAATGTAACATATTTGCTGATTTCTCCTTTAGCTACATTTCATCAGCCACATAAAAGGCTAGTTTGCAATAGGAAACCATTGGAAATACATTCATATATTCCATCCATTAAACATGAAGTATGGATACATTTTAATTTCAAGAAAAGTTTGAAGCTGGAAAAGATTGGAGTACGTTCACAAGCACATAATATTTTCCTGGGTAAAATTCTTGTCAAATGTTATCTAAAAATGTTATTTAAAAATACGAAAATAACAAATTTTAAAATATCATGATTCCATTACTATAATCGAATTTTTCAATACCATTTGGAGTTATGTTAACCAATATTTTCGGTTAGTCATTAAGACTTAATCAGGAAAGCCTATAATATAAACGAGGAATAATTGAACATTAAAGCGTAAAAAAATAAAAATATGTTGTTTCTGAATTTAATGATCAAATCAAATAAAAAAGCGAAAGTACATAGGGTGAAGAAACAAGGACTTCGAGACAAGGATAATAACATAAACAAACTCATACTCTTGCGTACATATGAAAACTAAGCATTAGTCATTATTCTCTCTTCGAATTTTGTGCATAAAAGAATGAAACGTAAATATCGATTTTATTTTATACGAATATTTTTTTGGGAGAGCGCCAGCTGTGCACTCGTACAACAAACAGTAAGTTGTGCAGGTTTTGCTTTGAAGCCTCCTTGAAAACGTCGAAAAACGAAAGCACAATTGCCACCACCATTATCAACCTATCTAAAAACTAAAGTAAATGTTCTTCTACACTCACTATAACGCACCACCACCCGATAGATCAATACACTCTCCTGGGCTGATGATTACTTGCAGTAAGTAATCAGCATAGGGAGAGAGAGAGAGGTGTCTGTCTGTCTGAGTAATTTCTACTTTATACGTGCATACAAACACGACAAATTGTACCTTTGATTAGTTGAGGGCTTTCTTTTGAACAATTTCTTGCAACTGTCTAGCTATCTGTCTATCTTAAGAATTTATTTTCTTTTCGGGGTCATAGCATTGAACTCCTAATATCTTTACATGTCTAACATAGGGTGGGGGTAGAAAAAATGCATCTTCACGAATATTTTGTACTTTCTCCCCCTGAAGATGCAATTTCTAAGAAAATTGCCTGTATCTTGCAGCAGGCTTTTATTCAAATTTAAGAAAAGATGCTCATTAATAATTTAGGAACTGAGAGGAAGACAATAAATGTAAATGAGGATTTTTAATTAAGAAGAACTTTCTGCATATTTTTTGAAGAAGATAATAATTAAATGGGATTATGGTTATACATAGGTACTTTAACGATTTTCACTTTTCTTAGAATTACCTAGAGGTGTGGGAAAAGTTTCCTTTTTTTTTTGCAAATGAGAATTTTTAATCAACTCTAATGGATTTTTTCTTATGTAATATGGGAAAATATGCAAAATATGTATTTATCACACTTTTCTTTGGACTTTCACAGTTAATTGAAGATACATATTCTATTCTAAGAAAAAATTAAAATATTTTTATTGTTATTGTTTTTATAGTATTGAGCGCCAAATGATGTTTGAAAATGGCTAAAGGTACGTTCATACCTATCAAGTATTTGACGAAAATTACATATTTTTGTAATTGCGAAAAATGTTAAACCAAATAAATAAAGACGTTCTAAAACGAGTATGAATGTATAGTCGGGCATGGCCCACCATATGATATCCTACGCCAGTAAGTATGTTAAAAATGTGGATTATTTTTTAAATAATAAAGCATTTAATTTGTTTTTACCTTAATTCCGGAATATTTTTACTTATTGTTGGCAAAAAAGATTTTCTACAAAAAGGGCTCGTATGAGAGTAATGGTAAATATGGGTTTACACTTATAAATTTTGGTAGAGGAATTTACGTCTACATTAAATTTATTTATGCAGAATTTTATCGTGTTATTAGTGTTTATAAGTGAATTTGGATCTTCAACTTATTTTCTTAAGGGGGTCAAATGACGCCCGATCATTACGAAAATCGGAAATGTCATTTAGACTTCTATAAAACTAAGTTTTCTCGATTACTGTTGACATACTAGAACTTTTAACATCATCACACATAAACATAACAAAAACATCAAAAACCCTATTCGACTAGGCGAAATAAGGGACCAATTTTAATTATTTTCAATAGGATACGTCCTTGGTCAAAAAAAGTATATTTCATTTAATTATCAAACTTTTTGTTATGTCTATTATATCCCAGCAAAAATAAAACGAAGTACTTCCAAAAGAATAACATTTTTCACCACTTCAAAAGTAGCACTAATTGATTTTTTTATCTTCTGAGGACGTGATGTTTAATGACTTCCGAAGAAGCGAAAATAATTCTATTTTTTCAATGCTGAAGATATATTTTTTGTCCTTACATTTAAATAAAAAAATAAAAAATTTTATTTTTGGCTTCTGTATTAAATGTATTTATTACCCTCATTAATGTCAATGTTATTTAAGTCAAATCAGTTGTATTCTATAATACCTACTACAATTTCACTTCCGAATAACTTGCAAAAAAAGAGCATTTAAATAACTTCTTGAGAATGACTTCAGAAATAAAAGGACATCCCTTCTGTGACAAGCCTGTGTTAAAATCATCACTTTTTCAGGTCTTTTTCAGTACTTCCATGGAGTAAATTCTACTTCTTTTTCGCTTCTTTGGAAGTTCTCTTTTTGCTCGATATATTTTATATACAATTTTCTGAAGGCCCCAGATATCTTCGTGATTCATAGCTATCAGTAATGCTTTAAACTTTTTCTGTATAAAAACACAAAATCGGTACACATAATCGGTGAAAAACCTACATTTTCCGGTCAAACATAAGAGGCCTAAAATAAACAGAAAATAAATTAAATGCTTTCTCCATCTTCTGAATGAAATTGTTTAAAACTTTCTCTACATTTTCTAGTTCCATTCTACAATAATGGTAATTTTTTAAATCAAAAAATGCAAAAATGGAGACTGCTGTCTTCGTTTCTACACTTCTCATTATTCAGTAAATTTAAAAACTTTTTGCATTTTTAAATATATAATTACTTCTAGGCTTTTACAAGCCTAAACTTTGTTATGAACCATACTGTATGTCTTTAGAAAAAACTAAATCTATAGCTCACAATTACTGCGCAACATGATTAACGCCCAGATAAACAAAATGGATCATTTACATTAACTATTCATGACAATTTCTATTTTTAAGTTTTTAAGATATAAAATCTTTTATTATTGTAATTTTTTCGTTAAACTACTTTGTAAAGCTAATTTAAATAAAAAAAATGTGAAATATAAGAAAAAAAACTAAAAGAAAATGGGTAAAACTGTGTTCATATATCGGTTACAAAACAATTTAATAAAAAACAAAACCATGAAAATGTAGAAAATTTCTTTATTTTTTTTACAATAAATTAAACAACAAAACAAAATCGTATTTCAAGTATAATGTAATTTAGAAATAAAAACGATTTTTTTTTCAAAAAAAAGTGTCATAAATCCTTAAAAAAATCTCAGGGGTAAAAAAAGAGTTAAAAACTACAAAAAAAAAACCTTTGGTGTGAAAAACAAATACGTTGCAACCACATGCTTACAAACAGTTTTGGCTTAAGAAATTTATATAGAAATTAAAAGAAGGGTTTGAAATTACAAGACGACAAAGAATTAGGAAAAAAATTGTAAGAAAAACTTTTTATAAAAAAATCACCCAGTGTCAGAAATGCAACCCCCTGTAAAGCGTCTTGATTCAGGGTGCTTATTTCTTGTTTTTGTTCTTACAGCAATCTGCACAGTG
Organism: Lucilia sericata; assembly: GCF_015586225.1. Classification (NCBI taxonomy): domain Eukaryota; kingdom Metazoa; phylum Arthropoda; class Insecta; order Diptera; family Calliphoridae; genus Lucilia; species Lucilia sericata. The sequence continues at coordinate 243,294 of NW_023994046.1, forward strand.
GCTCTAATATTATGAATTATTATACATTAATTTTTTTCTTTAACAAAATTACTTATAAAAGAGAAGAATAGTTGTAAAAGAATAGAAAAATTATGTTGTAGAAAAAGCCATTTCACACGTCAGTACTACAATTCACTAGCACCGTCATTCATCACAATAGCAACGAAAGTCATAAACTTCTAGAATGTCTTGTTTCTGGTTGCGCGGCTTTCTTTGTTTTTGGGTGTTAGACAAGTAAGTTTCTGTATTACGGCTGCATACATGGGATTGGCGTTGATGTAATAATGTTATTTTTAGCAGTATCCCTTTTTTATGATGATATGACACTTCACTGCATCACTGCAGCACCCATTCCATTCATTAACATCAATAAGAAATACATATCTAAAGAAACAGAAACTTGAAGAAAATTTGAATAATACCCTCATCATCTCAGATCTTCACACGCACATTTTTTACATTTGATTTGATATTTTTTTACATACATTATTAAAAAAACACCTTAAGAAGCGGCAGCCTCAGCAGCAAATTTAGCACCCAGTATGTAAAAATCTACTCTCAAGAAGAAAGGCATCACTCACAGCAGGGTAAGTGTGAAGATTGGTTGGATGTAGTAGACGAAAGAAAACATGAAAAAACCTCCGTGTTTTATGAATATCTTTCTTATCGAGAATTCACAGTTTTTGTGGCATGTACGCGTATGTATGTATATAACCTGGGTGCAGCCTTACATATGTATTGAAAAACTCTCATAATTAAACGAAAGTTTTTATTAGTGTGTACGGGTAATATGCAAAATAATGTCTCACCTCATTTCCCATCCACATCCCATCCTGTTCAAAGTGATTTTTTGAAGGTACTAAAAGAAGTACCAGCATTACTTTTTATAGGTTATTTTTTCTGTTTCTTATAAATGTGAAAACATAATAAACCTTTAGACTAAAGACAGTAACAATTTACACGTCTTTATATTTCCTTTAGATAATTTATGTTTGAGTTTGATAGAAAGCCGGAAATCGGAAATAAGTTTAAATAATTTACATTTCAGTTTTAGGCACAAATTTGCATTGAAGAAATTTTATTGGTCAATCGTTTTAGAAATGTTCATCAAATTTCAAATTTACTAATACATATTCATTACATCTTAGCTTACAGGTATCGATACCAAAGGACTAGGATTCATTACCAGGGAAATCAAAAATATGATCTAAAAAACTGTTTTATGTGCTCCTCAAACTTAGAAAATATGCTCAAAAGTTTTCATAATTATACCCTACACCACTGTAGTGGGGAGAGTATTATGCGTTTGTGTTGATGTTTATAACACCCAAAAATATTGGTTCTACACCCACCTTGAAGCATACCAATCGTCCGTCTGTCTGCATGTCCATGGAAACCTTGTGCGCATGCTACAGTTCGCAATTTTCAAGATAATTTAATGAAATATGGAACATACTATTTTTTTGACCCAAGGGTGAAGCCTATCGAACACAAAAAAAAATCGACAAAACTTAGTTTTATAACAGTCTAAATGATACTGTCGATTTGCTTAACAATCGGGCCTCATTTGACCCTAGCCCTCATACAAACTCCTCTTCAGGAAATGACTTCAAGGTTTAAATTTACTTATAAATACTAATAACACGATGAAATTCTGAATAAATTTGGGACCTATCATTATTAAGATAGGTCCAAAATACCCCTTACCCCCCATATAAACCCTCTTATAGAAAATCTCTTTTTTTGTCAACAATTTGTAAAAATATTTCGGAATTAAGATAAAAACAAATTAAATGTTTTATTTATAAAAATAATTCAAATTTTTAACATACTCACTGGTGTAGGGTGTCAGTCACATGCCAGACTATTTATTCATAATTGTTTTTAACATTAAAAAGCTCAAACAGTTTGAAAATTGTGTTCTGAAATAAACAAAGGGGACTGTCACAGAATTCCATTCCGATCGAAAGTGGAATTATTACATAGTAAATAAATTGATTAAAACTTAAAAAAAACAATAACTTTAACCGTTATGTCAATACCCACATACCCGGGAATGTTTTTCATTTTTGAAGTGATATATTTTGAGATTTATATATCGTATCGGCTTGAAAATTGGACTATGCTTTCAGAGTAATGTTTTCTATACATTTTCCAAAAATTAGTTAGATATATATATATATTAAACCGATTTATGACCGATTTTCTATTTATACCTCGTGTACAAATTATATGTCAATTATCGGACATATATTAAGTTTCATTATAAATTTTATGTTTTATTATTAGAATTTCTTGTATCTTATGAAAAAAAATTTAACTAAACAACAAATTTAGTTCCAAATACAGAGTCATGTGTCTTTATTCATAAATTTAAATGTGATATATTTGTGGACCCTGTAACATTAACAAATATGGGCCGATTTTTTTTTTATTGTATATGACTTAGTAAAGTAAAATTAAGCTGATTATAATAATTTTATTCTCATATAAACAAAAATATTTAAGTTTAAACTTTAAAATTTTAATTTTTGACCATCACATAGCAATCTTTTTTTGCAAAAAACTTCCCTACTTACGACAGCAAAAACAATTTCATTAATGCTAATCGATTTTATACACCTTAATAAATAATATATAAAAAGTTTTGTTCAATTATCTTTCCCGGTCACTGAGTAATAGCTTTTTGAAGTCAAAATTTTACAAAGTCAAATTCTGCATAATGCATATGATATTTTTGTTAATAGGAAAGCAATAAGAAAACTTTAAAAGAAATTGCTAAAATTTAATGGTTTATGATCAAAAATTATTTAATTTATATATACAGACGTTTTATTAAATTAGTTTTAACAATTATCTGAATTATAAACTAGAAATTTATAAAAAGATGAAATAGCCATATAAATTGTATGACATACCCTGGTATGTTGGGTATTGATGTACGTAATTTTGCTCGGGTATAGACAAGACGGTTAAACAAATTTCAACCCCACTTTGATAGTTTGAAGTGGTTTTGTTTCGCAAAAGTTGTAGTTTTTCCTTTTTTGATCGGAATGGATTCCAATTGCCACATTTGGTTCTTAAAAAAATAAATCCCAAACGAAAAATTGTGAAACAGTCTGAAAAATTTTTAAAAATCAATCAACAAGTAAATGCTTCTAAAGTTATTTTTAATGCTTTGATATTTCTTTAGCCGTTAAATTAAAAAATCTTGTATATTTTAAAATTATATAAAAAATCCTGTTTCAGTAGAATACATAAAAATCCATTACTGTCTAATACTAGCAATACTACTATACTAATAAGTGTTTTAAGTACAATATTATTTCATTAAAAAAAAAGATCATATAACACTCATAATTCGAAATTTGTTTTTAAAATCAATTAAAAATGTATAAAATTTAATTTTTAACTAATAATTTGTGCTTGAATGAAAAAAACGAACAACTTCGAGAGGGATTTTTTATTTGAGGAAATAACAAGTGTAGTTTTGTTTGTTGCTCATTATTTTTTTTTTTTTTTTTTAATAATTAAAAAGAAACAAATTTTAAAGCTTCAAAGTCATCTTAGATTTTAAGAATCTAAATACAAAAACATTGGATTTTTGTAACTGAAAAACCACATATGGCAAAGTATGTCCAATATTAATTCATTCATTTATTTACTTATGAATAAATGTATGTATGTCTGGATACACTTAAGATAGGGTTGAGTGCTGTGCTTATTGTTGAGTCTTTCTAAGCTAAAGAAAAGAAATATTGAGCCTACTTGAGATTATGAGCTTCAATATTATGGGTATTGTGTGTTAGTGTACTTGTACAAGAACTTCAAATTGTTGTTTTCTTTTATTTTTAAAATCTTATATACGACAAACACATGTATGTTGAACAATATACATATTTATGCTACAATATAAAAATATTATTTTTAAAAAATTTTAATTACAGTGTGTCCTTGATGTACGGCTTGATATTCACGTTTTTGTGTATACAATTTAGACTGAAATTCCTGAACTGAAAATACTGGAATATTTGATAAAATTTCACTAAAATTAACATAGACAGCTTTGTTTCTCTTAATGCTCTCACTTCGATCTGTCCATACTTAGACAGATCTTCTTTTGCACGAATCAATTTCGCAAAATGAGGATCATATTCTCCTGGTAGTCCACTACAAGTACCTACTTGCAGAATATCCAAAATATTCTGGTCCTATCATCACCTATAACCCCTTGAAAGTCGTTAATGTCAAATCTAGCCAATTCGATTTGACATTAACGAGTAACTGTTATTTCAGAAGGTGAATCTGACTCAGATATCGGAATTATCTCAAGGACATGTCACTAATGAATCAAATCAAATTAGTTGGAAATACAAAATGCTTCTCTTTGGAACCACAGGCATAAAAAGACGCGGTAAAACCTAATCTTTATAAAATAAAATATAAACAATTTTATCAGGATATAGTAAAATGATTAAGGAATACTTCACAAAACCTTTTGATACATAATTTTCCGAAATTGGTTCATTAACATTTTATTTTGATATACATATTGGCAAAATTTTTACGAAAAATGTGTTTTTTTCCGAAATTAATCGAATCCAGATTTATCATGAGGGTTATATGTACTTAACTTTTGTGGAATTTGATACTAACCGATTTCGATCAAAGTTTTCACTGAGATTGGAAAAATTAAGAATGTCAAAGAACTTAAATCTAAATTAGTTACACTAGGTCTAAGTGTAGTATATGCCCTTGTCTTAAGATTTCTATACAATTTTGTAAAACAAAAAAAGTTGTTCATTTATTTCTTAAAAAATTTCTGTTAAAAAAGGGGGGACGACAACGACACATATTAGTATACATACATACATACATATGTATATATTTTTATTAATTTATGAACTGTTGGAAATTGCTTTCAAAACATGATTATGATTTCCGATGATGATTAAAACCAAATTTTTGTTGTTCCTCCTCTCAAGTTGAATTCAAACTAAAGCCATAGTTTGTAAAGTATTGTATATTTGTTGTAGATATCTTTGCAATCAAACATACGATTCCTAAGAGTACATTTTCAGTCTACATTCAAATAAATGTACATATTTATTATTTCAGAAATTATGATGAATGAAAAGCGACACGTTTGTTTTGTTTCTCTCTTTATTTTGAGTTCTTTTTTTTAAGATTTTTGTTTAAGAAAAAACGGATGTCGCTTAGATATAAATATTTAAAACAAGAAAAAAAATACTCGAATTGAAATGAAAAGTAACAACAATTTAAAGCAACTACAAGAATTCGGAATCAATCTACAGTACAGAAGACAGTCACTTCAATATTTTGTGTTTTTTTTTTTTTTTTTTTTTTTTTGCAAATTCTATTTTTATAAATTTTATGAAGGAGTTGATTTTTGATACTTTTGGTTTGTTGCCTTTAAATATGAAAAAAAAAAAAATGACATAGCATGTGCTGTTGTATGCTAAACTGTCAGTCAGTCCCTGGCTGTTTTTAGTTAATTGTATGGATATTTTTATAACAAAATTAACCTTGTCCCCAATTTTATATTTATTTCGATTTTTAATTTTCTTTTTGTATATAATTTTAACGTATATTTTTTCTGGTTTAATGATTTTTAATACAATAAAAGCTGGCTCCATAAATTTTGAATTTCATTAGTTCTGAGTAATTTGAAATAGAGCCTTTATTTGTGAAAGTATGTAACGGTTTTTCCATATGTCCTGTAATAGAAACCTTTGCATTTCATATAAAATTTAATTTTTCTACGAAATTAACCAAAAAGGGGCCTGTCAATAAAACTACACTTTTGCGCATGCGCCACTTCTTGGTCTACTTTACAGTTGTTATTGTTGTTTCTATAAAAGTAAAGGCTGCTTAATCATCATCCCCCTCACCACAATATTCGAGTTTTACATTCACCACTCACATGGTTGTTTTTGAACCCACAATAGCACGAGCCACCTTCGAATATTGATATGCTCATACATATAAACAAACACACTGGCGCACATTCATTCGTATATGGAAATGTATAAATATTTATATTTGAAATGTATGTATGTATGTTGGGTATTTCTGGATAGAAAACCATTTGTAAAGCAATCAATTTAAAGTGCAACAACCTTAAAGTCGTTGATTTGCGTGTCGTTGTTATATTTCCATTATTAAAACAGTCAAAAATACATAAATGTTGTATATTGTTTAAGAAAAGGTATATTTCATTCTTGCTACATATGAATTGGTATAACTCTGTTAGTCCGTCCGTCTGTCTTTGCATATGCGTTGGTGTCTTAGACTTTCCAAAAAGTAAAACAACCCTTCTATCGTACACTCACACATTTTATTTTCGTTTAAATGTGTCGGAACTGTATTTCTGTCTATTCGCTCGGCTGTCTGTTGTTACTATAAATTTCACCTATTTTTAGGCAGAGTTTTAGGAATTTTATATACAAGATGATTTTGTTTAATTGAATTTTAAATACTTTTATTTTATAGACAAAGTCTTCATTTATCTATTTATAATTCAAATTTCGTATAACGGTATATAACTTTAGGTTAGGTTAGGTTGATAGGAGGATGTATACTACATCAAATCCGAAGAAATACACCTAGCCGCACTGAATGAATTATTTTTTAGTGTTCAGAAACTCAGTTTCCTGAACGTAATTCCTAAGAATCTTTCAACCAGTGTTAGTCAGGAATGTTATTTCCGGAATAACATCACTTCCAAGATACTTGGATCTAACTTCGACGAATGCCAGGCAGTGACAAAGAAAGTGCTCCAGATTTTCACTGTCCTCTCTACATGCTCTACATTCGTCTGAATCCGCACATCCAATTTCGCATAGATGTGCTTGCAATCCTGTGTGTCCACTCAGAATACGTACCATCATACTAACTTCAGACTTGCTCATTTTGAGGAGACTTTTCGTCTTGCTCTCATCAGAATTCTCTAAAACGATTGAAGGAATTAATATCTTTTGAGTTTGAAAAAAGACTTGTAATGTACTCGTTCATCCATATATATAAACGGCTTCACAGTGTCTTTCTGTATGTCATGAAGGAACTATAGGCTACTTTTTATTTTGAAATTTAAGGTAGGCGGATTAGCAATAGGGGGCGTGGCACCTCCTATATGAATTAAAAAAATTGTATATCTGGAAAGTTATTTGATTAAATGATTAAGTTTTACATGAGTAACTTTGATATCCATGTAAACATTTGGGTAACAAATTGGCGGATAGCAATAGAGGGCGTGGCACCTCCCAAATCAATTAAATACTAAAATCCGTATATCTGAAAAACTATTGGAGTTAGAATCCTCAACAACTTTGAAATTCATATGAACTATGGGAATAAAATGGACGGACTAGGATGGTAGCGAAGCACAATGGATAAATAGCTAGTATATTATAAAAGTAAAGCATATATACATATACTATTCACTACACTACTTTATAGACTTCAGTATGCCATAGGCAAGTCAATAGAGTAAACTTTTAGTAGTATAGTAAACTTTTAGTGAATTTTCCAAAAATAGTCTAAAGTTAATAAAATATTAAAAATATATTTCAACGAAATATGTATTTCTTTTTTATTCTTAATAGTAACACTTTCTCAGCCAAAACCAAATAAAAAATTAGGACATTTCATAATCCTACCACCAAATCCTTAAAGCTCAGGACATTAATACAATCAAAGGGATTATTTTGTAAAAACCATTAAGAAATTAGCATAACTATTATAAAAAAAGAAAAGAATAACAGTTTCTTTTCTTAAAAAAAAACACCAAACAAAATTATGATATTCTGTCAAAATAATAAATGTGAAACCATAAATTCCTCAAAAAAGATTTTAATTTACAAAAGAACAAAAAAGATCATAAAAATTTGTTTAAAAAAGATAGAATTTCATTATAATATGACAGCATTTGCTGTGAGTCCTGTATACATATTAGTTTTTCTTTAACAAGATCACTTTATTATGATTAGCTTGGATGGGCTGGCTGCTGTTAGATGTAGCCCAGTTTATGTAACAATTACAATAAAAACGTGTTCTGTTTTCATATAATTTATTTTTTCTCAAAAAAATTACATAAATTTTCTTTAGATTTGCTTCATGGACCAAAAAACAATTAGAGATGAGGTCACATAGCAAAATGGAACTAAATTTTGAAAAATTACAACAAATACTCAAGATATCATAAAAAATCCTTAGAGATTTATAAAAAAAGATTTGCTTTCGTAAGACAGTGAGGAAAAGGGGTGGTGGTAGTTTAATGATCGACAGCCATGATCACATGCGTGCGTACGCGTATATTTGTATATATCCCGGATAAGAAAGAGAAAAGACCGCTAATTTTCCATTTGGCGGATTTTGTTGTAAGCTTCACCACCCAAGGGAACCGTTCGACCAAAAGCAACACAATGAGATTTAACGATGGGAATGGTTCTTAATCGCAAGTAAAAAAGGGGTGTGTGTAAGATGTTATTCTATGCAGCATCATCTTATCTGGCCGCTTAAAGAATATTATCGCAAAACTCGTTCATATTTGAATGAGTAGTAAGTATAAGGATGTGAATTCCATTTGCCTTTATCTTCAACTATTTGTAACTGCATCTTATTGTCGTTTGTCATTTTCAAAGGCTAATGAGTGCATATTTAACTCTTGGTTGCTACGTTGGTTTGGTCAGGGTTACGAGGACATCGTCGCTGTTGACAAGAGGAGTTTTTATGTCCTTTTTTAATGTCGCTAATTTGCATTTTAAATCGCCTTACAATACACATGAGAATGGCTATTTATCTTTAGCATCCTTTACAAAAGAAAAATATTTATAAGAAAATCTCTTTTGTTTCTTTTGGTGTACGCAAGTTCTAATCAAGTGTTAGTTTTAAAACAATTTCCTTAAATTTATTCAGACACAAATTTTATTCTTTGTATGGACATGTGCGGACATTTTTATAGTTCTTTGATGAGATTTTCGGGCAATTGTTTAAAACATTTAGAGATGCTGCGTAATTTATTTTCATTAAATAAATACTTGACCCAGTTTTATTTTCTTTTCATTTTATTGTTCAACGATTAGTATTTGAAAAAAGGGTTAATTTGTTGTTTTTGTTAGATTTGGTCCAGTTAATTTGAAATTTTGACAAATTGATAATTTATAACGGTCATATAACTGTCACATACGATTTTGCTGTGTTTATTTCATTTCACTGACTGCATGTAGTCAAAGGTTTAACTATGATTGCAATTAAATTCTAATTTATGATCACAACAAATGTTTTATTTTAAGTGGATTTTCTCGAGTTTTTCTTTTAGTGGCTTGATGGGGATGAGGAAGAAAATTTACGTTATTGAGCACGCGCCAAGTAAAAACCGGAAGTGGTATGTTCAGTTCTGTTGGCGTTTAATTTAAGATCTTTTATTAAACACAAACTAAAGTCTATTTTTGGATTTGATTCTTCATTATGTTGCTGGAGTTGTGCTCCGTGGAGGATGGATGTTGCGCATGTGTGGAGGCATTTGTCATCACAATTGTTGCTTAATAATGATTATGTGGGTTTGTTGGGAACATGTTTTGAGAGGCATTGAAATATAGTGGATATTGTTATACTTATTTACTTAACAATTTTGATTAGCCCCAAAAGTTGTATACAGTTTTATTTTTTCATACTATATCCTTAAGTAATTGTTTAAGAAGGGGAGGATAGATATAATGAGGGTGAAATTTTATGTTTAGATATTAGACTTCGCCATCTGTTTTATATATTTCTCTAGAGTTTTAATGTAAGAAAAGTGTATTGAACTTTTTGGTAACATTTAGTTTAGTTAGAGTACAAGGATTGATCTTTAGATAGATCAGGAACAGACATTTATTTGCTGTTACAAAATATTTTACTATAAATAGCATCACAAATATAAATAATAAACAAAATATAAAAATTGCTACATAAATTCCATTATTGCCTCCGGTTATATTTCGTATTCGTTTTTCAGTTTTAGTAAAAATCATTAACTTTGTAGCAAAATTTTCCACAAAATCGGTAAAATTTGCTTTGGTACGTCTCTATCATTATTGCTCTGCAATTAAGTATCTTTTTTCTTTATCCTTATCTTAATATTTAGAATAAAAATCTCTTTACACAACATAAAAAGTCAATTAGTACTCATTACAAAAAGTTAAATCATTTTTCATAAAAATGGAGTAAAAAGCCAAAAACAAAGACAATTAAAGTAAAAAGTGATCTATAGTGGAGGCAATTTACTCAAAATTTCATTTATTTACAACAAAAGAGATGCTGAATGAAGAATGATCATATGTATGAATGAATGATTACGTACTCGTTCAAAGTCAGTCGTCGATCGTCACTTTTAAGTAACTCAACAACAAACAAACAAACGGAAATGATTACTGACTGAATATGACAATTGCCAGTTATTTGTTAAATACACAACAGAATATTACACGCTCGACAACTAAACTTATTTAATGTTAAAAAATGACATTAATTTTTGCACATACAAACTGACAAAGAAAAATAACAATAAAAAAAAAAAACGTTGGACACAAATGCATTTACTGAACAAATTGAAACAGAGCAAACGAATACGAATGTCCAACCATTAACAGTATTATTTGTTTTTGTTTTTTCATTTCATTTATTTACAAAAGCCAAGTGTAAAATAAACTTCATTCATTGTTTTTGTTTTTATGTGGCAATAAACAGAAAAAAAAAAAAACAAAATAAAAGGAGTTGTATAGTAATTTTCTCATTAGGCCTCTTTCATTTATACACATACACACATACATACACATTTCCTTGTTGCAGTAGGAGAATACCCCCTTTTGGTGACCCTTTAAATAAGAGCAAAGAAATGATAAGTGTAAAGTTTTGCTCTTGTTTCAATGATTGTTATGACTTAAAACTCATTAAAAGCATCCTACTATTCTTTCATCTGTATTTAATGTTAATGATGACGATCTTCATTATTATTATGATGATGGTGTGACTACAGTGATCATGCTTTTATAACTAAAGACAACAACCCAGTATAAGTTTAAGCTAAGGGGAGTCCTGGGGGGAGTTCATACATAAGCATACAAACAAATATATTTACAATGCAACAAATTTTATATGAAAAAATATTTTGCGTGGCTTGTTTTGCTACGGTTTTTAACACTCTTTGTGCTTTTGCATTCTGTCTGCAGTTATGTTGCACTGTAATAGGGAATTGGAAGAATTTTGACTCGAATTAAAATATGAAAACAATTGCTTTGGTAGTTGAAGAAAATGTTGAACATTAATTTTTAGAATAAAGAAGAGCATGAGCAGGATCATCTAATTGCACTAGCCGACAAATTTTTAACCCAGAGACCAAAGTATACTTTTCTAAAAGATTGAATTTTGAGAAACGAAACTTTTGGCCCTTTTTGAGACGTTATAACAGCGCAAAGAAAACTTTATTTATGAATAAGAAAGAACACATGTTGTTAAGCTTTTATTTACAAACTGACAGAATGGACTATCAGATGGCATACAACATTTTACAAATAAAGTTGTCTTGGCGCTGTTATAACGCAGCAAAGAGGGAGCCGAGAGCAAGTATAACTTGCTCTCAGGGTTTTGAAATTTAGAAATGAATACTGAACGGGGCAATATTGTAAGCAATAATTACACAGGCTAACAAATTGATTTTCTTTTCTAAAGGATTGAGTTGCACTTAATTCAAATTTAGAATCAGAATTTCTACATCACATCAGGTTTCTGAGATATCATGTCCTAAAAATGAAAAAAAAAAAACTAAGTACAAATTTCTGAAATTTCGCATCAGATTTTCGAGATATCGTGACCTAAATTTTGAAAAAGCCCCGTCTTTGAACGTGAAAACATCATTATTTATAAAATTTAAAGTACATGGTGACTTTTAAGTAAAGGTCATTTGTTCTTCCTTCTTCGATATATATTTAGCTACTTTCATATTTATAGCAAATTATTGTTTAAATGGTACCACTGTGTCTTATACTAAACGTCTGATTGTTTGTATTTTCTGCATTTTTAACTTCAATCGATTTCCAAGGAATTTTTTGTAGTTTCTTATTTTGTTTTAATATGTACCCTTCACCAAGTTTAAGCAAAATATTTGTATATAATTTCTCACTCCACATGTAACTTCTGGTCGAAAATCCTTTTTTATAAATAAAAACTTTATTGTTAGAAATTTTTCATTTTCAATTTTCCAATAAAAGTCATCATTATCATCATAAAAAATATACTAAAAAATAAGTTGTCACTGAAAATTTTATTTTTCATTAAAAATCTTACGTTGGACAAAAAAATTTACTAAAAATTATAATATCATTAAAAATTATATTTTTCATTAGAAATTGTTTATTTACTTAAAAATTTATTTTTTTTTACAAAAAATTAAATTTTTTACTAAATTAAGATTTTTAACTCATGTCTCCTATTTATGTCTTAAAGATTTCTTTGATAATTTTGGTCAGCTGAGACATTTTATAACGGAGGAGCTTAAACCAAAGCAGGAAAGCAAACTCTCCGAAATGTATTCCACTTTAGTGAAGGGTTTAAAAAATTCGACTTAAACGAATTCAGCGCTGAAACTTTTCCGTAAATCGAAATTTTAATACGAGTATATAATCGTGGGTTTTATTTTTTTTTACTTTACCCAGCCTACGATGTTTGTTATTTGTGCAACATAATCGTATCTGTGGGTTTAGTTGCTACAATAAGTAAAATAATGAACATTACCAGAAAATAATTACAAACTTTGCAAAATATCAGTATTCTCAGACAGTCTGTTTTCCCTTCAAACACCCCACTTGCTCCCTTGCTGTCTCTTCTTTCGCGAAGAGTAAAGAATTTTACTTATGTGACATTTTCAAGTGCAATTTTGTTGCACTGTTATATTAGACTTAAATGTTTGCATTGGTCGACAAGATATGACACTACAAATTGAAAATTTTGAAATTGATTGATATTAAACAAATTGCAATAATATTACTCATACGACAGGTATGTTTCGGTATTCCGTATTGAATTAATAATTTTTAAATAAAATTTAAATGCAAGGTGGTAGAGTGAGTATTTAATCTATTACATACTAGCTAATATGCATTTAAAATAATGAATACAAACTTCAACATTAATTTCAATTACAAACTGTATGAATTATATACAGAACAAAAGGCAAGAAGAGAAAATAAAATACTCGAGCAGTGCAATAAAATACAGCAATTTAATACAAACTTGTTCGTCTGTTTGTTTATTTGTTTGTTTGTCTTTCTACAACAAAGTCAGGAAATATTTTGTCTGAACGATACAGCATATAGTCGTACATAAAGAACTACTTAATATGTTTGCGTTCAGACACATTACGCCATAGTGTTGAAAATGTACTCTTTTGCAGAGGAGGATTGAAAGCGCTGTTGTACATGTAGGAAGTCTGAATCGAAATACATTCAACATAAATGCTTGAACATGTTTTTTTTTCTTCATGTATTTTTTTATTTGCAATTTAATTTGAGTTTGCGCCTTCAAGTTTGTTTGTACTCGAAATATTGTTTATTGTTTTTAAAATATTAAATATAGATCTTTGTGGGGAATTTAACAATGGAGCCGCAAAAGTCTTCAATTCAAAATTGACTGCACAAAATAAAAAAAATTGGGAATTAACAATGATTGTGAATATAAAAAGTTTATACTTCTGTACTAGTACTTATCTAACTCCCTACATGTAAGCGAGCGTGATAAATACTTGCCCCCATCATGTAATCACCGTGTTTAAATTTTGACTTAAAACGCTATTGTGTCAGAAAATTATAGTATTTTAATTCCTTACTAATGAATGTATATGAATTAGTCCAAAATAGGACGCTATATTATCTTTAAATTTAAAAAATATATAAAAATAAATACTTCGGCTTAAAGCTACTATATTTTCATTTATGTTTTTAGTTACTCTATGAAAATGTTTAACCCAAATTTTCTTCAGTATAAATGACATTTTTGATAAATCATTTGTTATTTAAAATGTTTTGTCACAAAATTTTACCGACAAATTACAAAGAGAAATTCCGCATTTTTTCTTAAACAACTTAACAGGAAGGGCGCTTAGACAACTATAAGTGACAAGAAAGTTGTTTTAAAGTACTTAAAGTAATTCTTGGAGAAATTATCTCACAGTTTGCAAAACCCCCGTGGAAAAAAGCCACTTAAAAAATATTTCAAGTTATTAAGCTAAACACAATGACAGTTTTCCTTTCTAAATGGCCAAACTTACTTCAATAAACTCTTTACAATAATTAAATTTTCATTCAACAAGATTATGTTGGTTGTAATAAAGATGATCAAACAAACAAGCAACAGTGCATCCATCCAAGTAAACGAAGCAACCAATTAAATTTAATTTTCTCTATCATAATTCTTTTCAATTTGTTGTTTTTATTTTTCCTTAAACATGAGACATTTATCTTAAAAAAGTTGAAAGCATGACAAAATGTTAATAAGACTCATTAACAAACTTCATACTGAAATATCTTTATATATAAGAAGTACGTTAGTTTGTTTGTTTTTGCTTTGCCCAGATTATAAAGGTTTGTTTTCATTTTTCCCCAAAGACACCAGCAGCCAACACAAACCGCCAACAGTTGGGAGCACACACCGCTTAATAAGAGCATTACGAGATTGCAAGCATCCAGCTAGCAAGGTGAAACCGAAGGTGTATACGAGGAGGCAGGCAGAGCCCAAGTGGAAGGATGTCTTAAACATAAATGTCGTGACTTGTAGCCGTTCTATAGGAGGCAACTAGTATTTTGTTTTTCTGTTGTTCAAATTTTCGTTGTTTTGTCTACAAACCAGTTAAGTTAGTTTTACTATAATCTTCGTAAGTTCATGTACTACTTATCTGAAATCCCAACACAAGATCGTTCCTACGTTTTCGTAGTAGTTGTAAAAAGAAAAACAAACTTGTGTTTACAAACAGATTTTACTAGAAAATATTGTAACTACTTATAGTGGGAAGAATTTGAATGGGGGAAGTTTAAATAACACAGGCCAACAAATTATTAAAACAAATACCAAAGTGTATTATTTTGTATAGGACTGAGTAGCACTACGGTACGAAACTGGAATTTATTCGTTATTTTAGGTTTTCCAGATATCGTGTCATCATCAGAACGCCGGGATTTTGGTCGAAATGATGGACTCCAAATTCGCTTTATAGTAGATCGGAAGATACTGATTATAAATTTACAATACCTAAGTCAGTTATCTAAGCAGTGGACATTTTTCCCCATCTGACGACAGTTTTTTATCTATAAAAATCTAATATTTATATATCTATATTTATAAAAGAGTAAAGTTTGCTTGTAACCGATAAACTGAAGAAGGATATCCCCCCATATAGTCATGTCAAGTGACTCAACTGAAAAAATCGATTTGGATGAAATGTGCATCATGGTTAGTACTATTGAATAGTAGACCAGACACAAATTTTCAGCTGTGTCGGTCAAGAACTGCCGGACTTAGATGGTGTCAAAGTTGAACATTTTGGTAATACAGGGTTTTATTCAAATGAGTGTAGCTTTTCACCTATTGGTCCTAGCAAAAATTGTCCAAAGGAGATCAGATAGCTATTTCTTCATTGTTTAAAAAAAGAAAGCTTATAGGATTTCCTTTAAGGGCTTTATAGTCCCATAATGGTATGCGAGTGGGATATCTACCAAAAATATTTTTTAACTTAAGAATAAGATTGTTTCAATATTTGCCACTTAATTTTACCCTATTTTTCCAAATGGACATTTTTGTTGTATTTTTTTTTTTTTTGCTCAAAAGAAGGCTCAAATCGGAAGAGATTGATTTTAAAAGTTGGGTCACTTGACACGAAATTTCCCATTTACATAATTCTCTATTCGTTGAACGATTTTTGTTTGATGTAATTAGAGATAAAACTAAATAAAAGCGCCAAAGGAAAGTCAAAAAGCTTCACTTCTTAAATTTACATATAAAGAGTGTCCTTATTAAAATTTTACCGACTGTTAAGCATCTATCTATTTTTTCAAGACGTAATAACATCTTTAGAGAGCAAGGACCTTTCGTAAAGTTTATAAACATTGCAAAGATCGGTATGTAAGCATATGTCTGTCCAACGTTTATGTGTCTGCTTGTATCTGTTTTTCTTGGCGAAGACTTAAAAGTTTGTTCCATCATTTAAGCTTTTCTACAACTATTCATTTTCGTAGTTTAGATATTTGTTATTGTTGTTAGTACATTTCATGTTGTTATTGTTGTTGCTGTATTTTTACTACTATTATATATTTATTACTTCTTTTCATGTGATTCGATTTTACACTTTTTTTTCATTCTATCTGTTTTGGATTTTTCTCAACTCCTTAATGACTTCCGTTGCAGTGGGACTTGGTTAAAGCTGTCAAGGTTATTAATACATGACCATCGTCCAGATGAGAGTCAATGAGTGAGTTTGTTTTCTTATCAAAGTATTATTTACAGATGACATATTAATACTGTATAAGTAGTGGTAGAAACTTTTTCATATTTGTATATACTATATAATGGTAAAATGGACATTTGATATTTATTGGTTGGCTTCATTTGTGGTTTTGTTTGAAAAACAAAAATAAGGCACCAAAAACATAAGTCTCATTTTAATCATCATAAAATTAAGAATTAATTAACCCTTAAAAGCATTAAGCAAATATAGTAGAGATTTTAAATGTTATATAATTAACAACAAAACTAAATTAATTAAAGTAAGTTGTTTCGTTAACAAACAATTAAAAAAAAAAGTCAAAACCCTGAGACCAAGTTATACTTTTCTAAAGGTTTGAGTACTGTTGAATACAAATCTCAGACGTGATGAAGACATCTGGGATGTGAGATTTGGAGCTGTATAACAACGTCAATACAACTTTATATGCCACTTGAAAGTCTATTCTGTGAGCTTTAAAATAAGGTTATATAGCAATATTTAATTTCAAATCATAATCAAGATTTTATCATTTAACAGTAGCTCATTTAAAGGGTTAACTCGTGGCTCACATATTATTATTAAAGGCATATTTAAATTATATTCTTTTTTATTACAATTTAAACTTCAATTTGATACTTCTGTGTATTTCTGGGGGCTAATTTTATGTTTCTGTTTTTTTATTTGGGGTTTCATTCATAATTTCAAATTCATTTCACATTCCTTTTCAAAATGGTTATTTTTTTTTTTGTGTTTAATGATGACGTGCAAATAAAGCAAAATCTTTAAAATTTGTTTTATTTTTAACACTTTTATCTCGTGTTCAAAAAGCCGACTGTTTCGTCTCACTGTCCATTGGCTTGACAAACATATTAAAACGATGTTAAAATAAATTTACTAATTAACATGAAAACTATGAATGAGTTTGAATGGGATTTTTAAGATGAAATTATAATTAGTGTAGACTAGAGATTGCGAGGGTCTGTGTTGTAGTGTTTTGGCATTTTTAGTGATCTGTGATGTTGCCGTTTAAATTAAACAAAAAATAAACTATTTTACTAGACATGAGTTGAAAAAACAAATAACAGAGATTTTTATATAGAGCATTAGACCTAGTATTTGTGTAGTGATGTTTGTAAAATTCTTAAACTAATGATGACACACCTTTCATTCTGAATCGTTTTAAGATTTCGGCTTGTTTGTCCATGTAAATCTTGTAATAAAACTACTGGTAATAGAATATAGTGTATATGTTAATAAATATGATTTAAAATATGCAATTGGAAATAAAAATTTCTAAATTATTTCATAAAACGTTTTAATTTTTACACATAATAACATCACAAAGAAATATGTTTAAACATTGTCTTTAATTAACTATAATTGTATTCAAAGTAATTTAAATCAAAGGCATCTACTTAAACTAGAAAATTGTTATTAAAAATAAACACAAAGCAACCCCAAACATGGCATTGCAGTTGGTTTTCAAACAACAACTACGTGATTTACTACAATTTGCCTCTAATTGCATCTCCATCTCGATGTGCAGTACGTACAGCTCCCCTAAAGTAAATTACAATTTTAAAACGATCTTAAATTACATGCTGTAGAAAACACATTATCATCAGCATCATGATCGTCATTCCCTTTAAATAGAATCCTTTAATATCAGCAACAACAACGAGTTCAATAAACTTTAGATGAATAGATAAATAAAAACAGATATAGATTGACTTTAACAACGTCATTATCTTGAAGATACAAAACGATCATCATTATGATCATTAAATAGTACTATGTACTCGTGCAAACACTTGAAGTTTCAACTAATCATGGTCTATTAGAATTATAAAGAAGAAAAAAAGAAAATGAAAAGA
This sequence comes from Lucilia sericata, assembly GCF_015586225.1. Taxonomy (NCBI): domain Eukaryota; kingdom Metazoa; phylum Arthropoda; class Insecta; order Diptera; family Calliphoridae; genus Lucilia; species Lucilia sericata. The sequence goes on from NW_023994046.1 coordinate 261,699, forward strand.
AAAATAATGATGCAAAACATCCTGCCATCCAAAAGCAACAATACAAAGTTTCAGGAATATACTATGTACAAGGGAAGTGGGGTAAAAATAATGTTAAACAAGTTTTAAAAATTTAGCCCCCCCCTCTATTACTTTAAACGTCTACACAAATGCAACAAACTCTTACTGAGTTTGTCTAAAGTTCAAAAAACTCTACAGCAAAGAGTTCTTTTAGTTCTTTAATTATAGATACAAGTATTGCATACAAAACAACTACAGGCAGCAACAATAACAACAATAACATAAATTGCAATTGTTTGTTGTATTCATGGCACTTACAATAACATAGAGTACTTTGAAAGGGATTTCCCCCCAAACAGCATCCGCTATAAAAAAGTACACACGCAGACCAAATACAATTCCAAGTCTCCAACTTACAATTGAGTCTAACGACTCACACTTTGGATGTGTTAAAACAGCAACAACAACAGCAATAACAAAAATAATAATACATATTAAAAAATAAACAATTACTGGGAATAAAATAGGAGTTGTAGAAAAATAAATAAACATTCGCAGCAAGCAGCAAAGAGTCAAGGAAAAAGAAAAGACGCGCCTTATTTTCAAATACATAGTTTTCTTAGAAATTATGCACGGATGTATGTATGTTTGTATGTATTCGCTGACTGACTGCCTCTGCCTGTGAAGAGATCCCCACCAAGAAGATCTTTGTATGATTTAATGTATATTCTTGGTATTTAGAATACATTTTTGATAAAGTTTGTATTTATTGTTTTTTTATTGCGAAAACAAAAAATTAAATAGATTCAATAAATTAAATCGCATGGATCATCAAGAAAAAATTGTGGACTTGTATGTAAATTAATAAAATACCGTCTTGTCATTTTGTTATCGAAGAACATCTTCTTTTATTTAACAAACTACCACGAGACGATTGTACAGTGTGGAACCAAACTGTGATTAAACAATCAGTTTTGAAATGTAAATTTTCATTATTATAACGATCTAATTTAAGATTTTGTTTTAAATATCGATTAATATGGAATATTATGATTTTGAACTAAAATTTTGATAACGATCGTTGATATTTATTACCAGCCTTTTTATAAAATCTTTTTTAGAACATCAAGTTTTGATTTTTAAATGGATTTTCAACAAAAATTTAAAATTTCTAAGCAGCTGGTCCATAATCAACACAATCCTCCTTAGAAGAAACCCTAAGAAAATTATTCATGGATAAATACACATATCGTCTATCGGATGACCATATTTATAAGAAAATTTCGAATAGTTTAGAAATAAATTGGTGTAGTGTAGAAATAAATTGGAACAGATTTTTATTGTTTCATCTAAAGAATTTTAACCTCGAGATTTCTAAGAATGGATTATATTACTTATTTTATACCCATCATCAAAAAAAAAAAAAAGAGTTACATACATATATTAATTTTCTGACTCCGTTTATAACTCATCAAAATACTGTAAATATATTTCAGTTCCTAATTAGATTCCAAAACGATCTAGTCGCCTGCCTATTGAAAGCATGAAAGGGCCCCTTTTACCCAAAATTTCCACAATGATTTGTTTTGTATTTAAAATTGCTACAGTTTTATAAGTACCAAATTCCAAGAGGAACGGTCAATTATTCGCCCTACCAGCAATACAACACCTATTATGGACAATCAATTTATTGGCAATAAATCGCTTAAAATAAAATTTCGAAAAAAAAAAAAAATTTGTTCAAAGAAGGTTATCATTCTCTTAGAGTCTGTAGAGTTTCAAAAAATCCGAAGTATCGATTCACAATATATTAAGCCTATATATTGGCTTACCTTCCAATATTCACTTTTAATTTACGATTCTTGAGTGTTGTCTTTCTACTTTTTCTTTTATCAATTTATGACCATCACTGTAATTAACCATAGACATTTCGCTCATTTAGATAGATTTATAAGTTTGGTTTGATGTCATTTGTCAATTTGTCTTAATTGTTGTTTGACCAAATTGAAAACAGTAAAAAATGTTCTTTTAACTGTAAAGGGTTTTTGTTCAATTAATAAAAAATATAAGAAAAAAAAAAAAACGGGAGTGTCTGTAAGTAAATGTATGTATGACTTCTTGTGAGTATGTGACATATTATGTAAAACATTTCATACAAATTCATACTCGCTCTTATTTAAAGATCATATGGTTTTGATGTTTGATCTGTTTAAGTTCAGCTTATTATTTGTACCATCAGAGTGTATCTGTGTTTTAATTCCCACGCCAATACTTGTTTGTGTTAAAGTATAAAAAAACAAACACATTCATAAAAACTCTACAACAACAACAATGATAATAAAAGAAATGAGTTTTAATAAAAACTTATGGATATTGTGCTTCGAATGAACTGTAACAACTACAAAGATTGAATGGAGCAAAATATATTCAAACAAACGCTTATATTTGACATACAACAGTGAGTATTCTTGCAAATAAATATATTTGTGTATGTATGTATGTATTTAGTATATTTAATATTCTGCGTAAATGATAAATAACAATTTCACACTAACACGCGAAGTTGTTGTGTGTGCAGATCAGTTTGGTTGGCGGCTGTCTGATCTTTTACGAATGAAATAGTGTTGTGTAGTTTTCAGATCGATTCAGTTCTTATGTTGTTGTTTTTCTTGTCTGTTGTACCATAGTTTTGTTGAAGTTGCTGTTATTTGTTTCCTTGCCTGACTTCTTGTCAGTCCGTCCGTCTGTTTATTTGTTGGTGTATTTGAATCTTTGTATCCAAAAGAATTTTCAATGTTAGCTCTGTTTTTTTTATTTACTGCTCTCAATATTTGTGTGTGATCACTGTTTTTAATTTCGCGTTTTATTTAAATTTAGGTGATTTCCTCCTTATACGTTTATTGTCTATAGAGTGCTGAAAAAATCGGAGTTGCAGACCGCAATAGAACTTAAGTTAGGCTTAATACGACTGAAACTTATCGAAGCTTTAGGGCTTGTTTTGCTATTTTAAAAGGAATATTTTTTTTTGATGTAACAACTTTTCCAGAGTGGTATGAACCATATGATAATCAATATTTCGAAGACCAGATCTCAGACGTTTGCAAAGCGATTTTGAAAGTTGAAACATATTTTAATAGAGTTTTTATGTTTATTTAATATATTGTAAGTCTTCGAGCGTATAGTTTAATATTAAAAAAAACGCTTTGTTAGCAGTACTTTTGTATGATAGTAATGATGTTACTGCTGTTGTCGATGCTGCCCTACATGTTGAGTTGGGATGGGATGTCTTGTTAAAATAATAAATAAATATTGTATAATTTGCAAAAATATTTATAAAAATGTATACAAAATTCTTTAAATAATCTTTAAAATGTCTTTAAAGATCTTTCTACAACAATCTTGTATAAATAAAGAGAGTAACAAACAGATAAAGAGAGGAAAAACTTAATAATGAAAAAACTTTTAACTTTGCCACTAAGCGGTTCGTTTCTTCGTCTTCTCTTTCGGTAACTTATCACCTTGGCGTATGAGCAATAAACTAAACAAGAAATATAAATTTGTTTAAATCACACGTTTCACATTCGCATTTTACTTAATGACACTATATGCTTATTTCAGTTCTTTAATTTCAAAACTGGCATGTAAAATATATACTTGGAAGGAGAAAATGTTTCATTGGGATCTTCAAACAAAATGCATTCATTTAATTTAAACTCTTAAGCATTTTATTTAAAAGCATAAAGTATAGATATATGTGTCTGCTTTTAGGTGCAACAGAGGTTTTTTGTGTGCATCATCAGGTTGCATCTTAATAACCAATTAACAAATTATGATTGTAAGAGTGAACAAAACAGTAACATTAAAAATAACTACACCAACATCAATATTAACAACTACAACAAGAACTACAACAGCAACAATAATACTTAATACATATTAATAAAAGGTAAACTGTCAGTCAGTTCGTTTGTCCGTCTTTTGTCTTCAACATGGTTATAATTTTACGGCGCTTAAAGTATGCAATTATTAATTTTTTTGTCCTCAGTCATTTGTTCGTCTCCAATGAAGTGTTGTTGGTAATAACTGAAATAAAACACAAGAAGGAATACTTGGCATAGACGATTTCTCATACCCCTTCGCTAAGAAGAGATAGATTTATAAAGTATACGAAATATTCAGGTTTTTTAATTACAAAAATTATACTTTTTATTTAGCTTAAAAAATTTTCTGTTGTTGCAAATAAAAAAATCAATTGTAAATCGGTTGTTATAAATGAAACTGTTTCTTTGTATGAGAGTAGAATAACAAATTCATATATTTTTAATAACTTGTCACAAAACATATGACGAACCCATTACTTCTCTCACTTCTGTAGGCAGCTCGAATAAAACAAGGAATGCTAAGAAAATAAAAGGACATAAATACATTTAAAAAACAAGAATTATTAAAAGAGTGATCACATAAAATATTTATAACTTGCAGCAATACAGATTTTTAAATGTTCTTTTCTTCTCCTCTTTTTTATTTGCTGTTTAACCATCATCGACTCCTTAAAATGATCAGAGAGTAAGAGCCTACTAAGAAGGAGGTAATGAAGCGAATACAACATTTTACTAAGTTGAAAATCTTAATGTCTACTTTAATCAATGGCACACAACAAAATAACCATTTATTTTTTGGCAACTCTTCTTAGTTTATACCGCCAAAATATAAAAACTCATGTTATATGGGTCTGGAAATCATTTATGATGTGTTTTTTTTATATTTTGTTTTTGCGAGCTTTTATTCTGTTCTCTAATAACCAACCATTCAGTAGTATGTGCTTGATACCTGGCTAAGGGTTGACCGGCAAATCAGTGTTGTTAAACTTAAAATCTGTGTGTTAAAATAAATAAAATTGAAATTATGTAGGGAATGGGAATGTGTGCTAAGAGTAAACATCGACAAGCGAGAAATTCCGATGACAGAACATGGAAAGATCATTTGATTTTAAAAATCAGATTTCAAATATGCCAGATACATATATGTATAAAATACCTAGACTTAATATGAAAATGGAGTTTCATTAAGCCTTCAATCGGAACTAAATTGCAACGACAATGCTTGTCAAGATCGTTTGATTTAAGAAATCATATTTCAAACCTGAACATGCCAGAGTCTGTAAAACTTTTTAGATTTGCAATAACGTATCCAGAGGTTTAAGGATTAAGAGTGATTAATAGATTACAGACCTAGACTTAAAATAATATATCAGGAAAACGTAAAATAACATATTTTTTATGGGAAATAGAGTAGATAAGCTTTTCTAAGAGGAAAAAATTTTGCAAAGATTTCCGGTAATTTTTTTCATATCCATCAACATTTTTTTGTTCGAAAACTTCAGGAGTTCTTTTTATTGATTTCTATTAAATATGATACAAATATAAGATAATTTTAGGAAATATGCATTAGACTATTCCTAATTACAAATGTGGCAAATATCTTATCGATATACTTTTTACCAAATTCTTATGATACAAAAAGGTCCAAAACATAGGGAAAAAGAACATTTTTGATATCAATTCCCGGGACTATAAACTCTAGTCGATATATAACGATCTTCTGCTTATTTTCCCAAATTCCTTTGAAATACATTGATCGAAAGCAAGTCACTTAATAATTAATTCTGTCTTTTGTTATGCTTATGTGTGTTACAAACGTCGTCCATATAATATTAAAACATCTGAAATTTTCCTTTCAAATTCTCACTAACTTTTACAGATTTTCTCAAAAAGCTCATAATAGAGATCCGTATATTCAAAGATCTTTTTAATAAAATAGTGACTTAGAAATGATATCGAAAGGAAGAAATTAAAATTAATTAACTATATCACCGTAAAAAAATCGCCTTCTTATACTGAGAATACATTCCCTCAGAACATCATTTGTATTCAGTCGGGTACTTGAATTATAAAACCGCCAACTTATCGCCGGAGAGTTAGAGAAAGAGGAAAAAGGAATATGAGAGAATTATGGTTCGTTTTTATGTGAAGAAATACCATTTAGTTGTTTAGTAGGTAGGATGGCCGGTTGGTTGGCCGCCGGTTTATGGTCTGGCTGGACGGTTGATTTAGATTGGTTTTGGATTGTTGCCGTTTATTTATGTAGATGTCCCTTGGAATGCAGAAATGCAAGTTTTTGTTTTTTGCATCGTTTGTAATTTTGGCAAATTCCCAGGAAAGTATTATAAATTCATTTGTGTGCAAACGAAATAACTACCCAATGAAACAAAAAACAAAAACTCCCAAAATAAAACAATACGAATCAGTTGATTATTAGGAACGGATGTTTAAGAGAGGCAGACAAGAATTTGAATGATTACATTTGTGAGCAAAGTAGAGAGGTGTTTGGCCTAAAGGATTTCCAACCATAAAAATAAACTTAAAGAGATGTATGGAAAAAGCCGCCTTTCACAGACAGAAGACATATAACATATAACTTAAAATCATTATGGTAAATGATTTTAACATTAAACGAATAAAAGTTTAAACAGTTTACAAAACCAGACAGAAGAAAATCAAACTTAAAGAGAGTGTGATCACATAAGAAAATACTGTGATTTGAGTATCTCTAAAAACTAAAAGAGAGAGGAGCACTAAAGATCGCAATGTTGAAATACAGGTTTCCATATGATGAGAAGTAAACAACATTTTTGGCGCCAAAATTTCTACAGGTTACTTATCACCAACCAAAATTAAAAACCCCCCAGCCGCAATCCCTTGTTCGTTGAGGATACTGTGAAAAGGAGACATGACAAACAAAAAACGTTAAAAACAATCACAGACAGCCAACACAAATAAGTGGGTAGAAGTATTTAGTGTGTGGAAAAATACAAGTTCAAGCATTTTATGTGTGGGGCCGCAAACAAATTCATGTGGAATAAAGTGGATTTTGAAAAAAAGGGAGGGAATTGAAATAAATTAAAAGAAAGTTAAGGCTGTTAAGGCAATTCCCACGCATGTAATAAGAAATCCTTAAATGAAATTGGCAGTGTGGTCCAGTTTTAATAAAAAATAACACATGTTTTTCATATTATTCTATTGTATGGAAAACGGAAGCTATTAGGAACAATAAGAACAAGATGATACCCAATCAATTAAGTTATAAAACAAGATATAGTTGTAATTGTTAGAAAAAATCAATACACACACTAAAGACACTAATCCCCACAAAATGAACCGCAAAAAATCCCTTAAACAAATGTTGCGAACTACTTTTACGAAATCCTTATGTTTTGTTGTTTTTTATAAGATTTTTTTATTGAAAAATAACACATCAAATGAGGCCACACAAGTGCAAGCAAATATTCCCACTACCAACTTAAAGGAACAGACAAACTGCAGTTGCACTTGTTAATTTTTTTTATGAATGAATTTGTTGTTTGTGTATTTCTAGAAAATATAACTGAATGAGAGGAAAGAAATTCATAATCCGTAAAATTACAGGTAACTTCCTGTGCAAAAAGTGTATATTTGTTATTGTTGTTGCAATTTGTGCAATAATTTTGGCCGAATCAAGAAAACTACACAAACAGAGCAAAATAGATTAGAATGTCCAGACAGAAATAAGAAAACAATCTTAAAAAGCATAAATCCTTGTTATTCTTTCATCAACAATCACAGTGATAAAAAAATAATAACAATGAATGTTATCGATCATACAAGTATCTTATTGAGATGTTTCTTGACGTAGACCTACAGCTGACCGTGCGAACTGAATTTATCAATCATATAACTATAAAACGATTCTATCATCACATTATACGCTTCATTATAATTGTGGATAAGACCGTAGAGAAGATTAGAAATAGTTATGTTATTGTTGCAATTTGTGTAGAATTGCACTATTATCAGTTTCTTTTTGGGAAACTCTTATCATTTGGTAGTGAAATGCGATAAAAAGAACCATAGGGGCTAAAATCGAACTTTAAGGATTTATCAACATTTTATTTCGCCTGATTTCCAAGTACTTTAGGAACGATTTATATAACTATATACATATGTAATATAAACTGATTTTCTGTAGGAGGGTTTATAGGGGGATAAGGGCAATTATGAACCAATCATCATAAAATTTGGTATAAAGGTTTCACTACACCGACATTTTAAAGCCAGCTATGAGCGTCAAAGTAATTTTTTAAAGGGAACCATATATAAAAAAATAAAATTTTACAGAACGATTTTGGTTCCAATGAAACTTGTTCATTTAAGATTTCGTCGCTGGTATTTTTAAGCCAGCGGAAGCTTATATTGGGGTAGGGTAAATTTGGGATCCTTATAAAATTTGACAGTGAGATTTAGTTCCTATAAGACAAGTCGAATTTCATTGCTATACTGGTATTTTGAAACAAGTTATGGAAGTTAAAGTTTCTGAGGGAGACCTTATAAGGGGGTAGGATCAGTTATGTTTTGATTCTCATTAAATTTTCCAGAGATTTTAGTGCCTATAAAACTTGATCATTTATGCCTGTTATGTAATTTTCTGTAGAGATCTTCAGTGTGAGTGTTAAAACTATAATCCAGGTGGGTACTTATATAGACGCTAGGTGAAATTTTTATTTTGTTCATTGATTTTGCTGATTTTCAATAGCGAACTTCTCGAAAGTATATCTAATAGAATGAGGGGCCTTCAAAAAACTGATTTCAACATACATACAGACGTCCACCGGGGGCATGTGATTTCAATCCATGGGGAAAAGAGGTGCTATCAATACCTCTAGTCTTCCGGGAATATAAACTGGTGATGATCAAGGTATCCTCGGCCTTTCCTTGGAATGATTTGACATGGTGTCGAACCAGAGAACCACATAATCTGATACTACGGGTGGCCAGTTGCCCGCAGGACTGGCTGGACTGTTGGTTGAGGTTACTTCGGTATCCACGAAGTAGGTGTGGTTTAAACCCAAATTCGCGGGAAGAAAATGTGGGTTAAAGGACTGATGCCAGGTGAAATCGGGATAATTTCGGTGTGGTTGCCGAAGACAACAGATACTCAACGAAAGAGTGACTGTGGGACTAAGCGTTGGAAATGAGTTGGTGTTAAATGTATATGGTACAGGATGAATGTGGGGGTATACGGATCTCACCCGCCCGTAGTGTGCTGGGTTTATTGATGATGGATGAAAGGAATCTTATACAAGATATACCATTAAATTTTCCTTCCTTGTCCAGGTATGTTCAGGGAAAACTCTGATCATACCAGATTTCCCACAGTATGTTCTCTGTGAGTAAGAACAAAGTCCTCGGCTTATTTGCTGGATTCGTGTTTTGGACGGCAATGTCTCTAGTTACTGTCCCAACCGCGTGGTTGTAAACGGAAGTGATGTTTTTACATCTTAGAAGTTAAGCAACGGGGCAGCAATTAGGCCAACACTGCAGGTGTGCACGTAAAGCACTTCGATATTCATACATACTGACGAACAGAATTCGCTAAATCGACTTCGCTATTTACAGGGATTGAGAATATTTATGTACATATACAAATACATTATTGACAAACATATAGATATGTATATACCCTTCTCTCGGAGGTGAAGAGTTAGAAAAATAAATCTTTAGAGTAAAGACGATTTCAATTGTCACTCCATTTTTAATTCTTGCCACGAAAAGAACAGTATGTATGTATGTATATACCCGATAAATAACCAAGTGTTCAGATATGGATTTTGATTTAAGTAATACATGTGGCTTTACTTTGGCGTTTGAGGTAAGATTGTTAACACATTTGTAAATTACAGATGCTTGGTTTAGAATACAAATATGACTACGGTGACACTATCACACAGGTGTTACTTTAACACTTTACTCTATGAAAGTGACAAATAATTTGGGTTTTGTGGTCAATTTTTATTTACACCCGGAAATGGCAAATTTTTTAGCATTTTATCTCTTTTCTACGAAATTATAATCTTAAACATCCTTTTTAAGATTTTGTCGCACATTTTTACACAAATTTGAGGATTTTTAGTTGCGCTTCTTAAACGCATTTTGCATTTTTAATTACTTATGTATTTTAAAACTACTTTAAACATGCAATTTAAAGAATTTGAACAAAGTATTACTATTGACCATCTATAGAAAATTTTAATTTATATTTTAAATGTACCTGTAAATTATGCAATATTTTAGAATTTCTTGGAATTAGTTGGATTAGAAAACAACCTGTTGATTTATTTATGCCTCAACAAAACTGGCAATTATCTTACGAAACAAAGCAATACAAAAAGGTAATTTTCTTGTGATTATTGGGCTGTATTGATTTTCAATAACAATAAATGCTAAAATCTCTAATATAAAATGTGTTTTGAATTATTAAATAATAAAAAACTAACACTGAAACGTAACCAAAAATAAGTATTAACTGTAAATAAGCAATATTTCTGGAATTCTTAGAAATACAACCTGTTATATTTTATTAAATTTGTTTGTCTCTTTGTGCAGAGTCCTTTGTGGTAAGACAAGTGACAAATCTCCTTAAAACCAATTTAATATGAAAATGTCAAATTATATGATTATTTGACTTTTATGAAGTTTCGTTTTCTTCATGGTTTGGAAATGTATTATATAAAAAATAATAAAAAGGAGCAATTTATTACACATTGTAATATGGAATTTTGTTTTACCAAATTTTACAATTTTCTCAAGAACCAAAAAAGGAAACACAAAAAGTCGAAAATAATGAAAACTAATGCAAGTCCTACTGTGATTGTTGCCATAAAAAAGTGTGTGTTGTATATAAAATTAATTATTTTAGTATACGAGAGTACGAGAATACAATAAGTATTTGTGTTAAGACAACACAAATATTTACCTTCGATCTTAAAAATATTCGACATTTCACACGAATGTATTTTGCTGCTGCCATTTACTCCTGCCTCAAATGAGGACGACGAAGACGATGATGATCATCATCATGATCATGATGAGATGGTGATGTCAAAGGAGAGAAATACAAAAAATATTTTTAAAAGACGGGCCAACAAGTAGTACGTACACTAACAATGTTTTAGGATACTTGTTGCAATATCAACAAAAAAAAAAAAAAAAAAAAAAACAGTAAAAACAACACAGACAGTCTAAAGAATGAAAAAAAGTAAATAAAATAAAAACACAAACACTAACTATAAAAATTAAGATGGAATTCTTGGAAATGCATTAAACCCAACCAACTAAAGATTGAGAAAGAAAACACAACGATCAGAACTGAGCTGAACTGAGAAGAGCAACAAATCACTGAACTTTGCCGCTTTTTTCCCTACAAAATTTGGGATAATAGAGGATTTTTGACTTTCAGTTTAGAAGATTTAAACTATTTTTTTTAACCAAATAGAGATAAACTCACACAAACACAGACATAATAATGGCCGGGTCATGTTATTTTCCCAACACGTTTTAGGAAACATTTATTTTGTTTTCTTGTGTCGTCTAGAGTTTTTTTATTCAATTCACGATAGATCCTTTTTCGTACTGAAATTGGATGTTATGTAAGGAACAACAATAGCAACAAGTGTCTACTGATTAAGGAATTTAATATTTGTTGTTACATTATTTTCTTGTTTCTGGCCGTGAGAAGGACACTTGCTGTGATAAAAAAAATTGAAAAGACAAAAAACTAATTTTTAATTCTGTGGAAATTACAACAAATTCTTCGTTGCTCTGATTTCGTTTTTATTACGGTGTTTTTAGAGTTTTGTTTTTGTTGTTTCACATTTTAATGTTTTAAATATATTTTTCCGTCCATTCGATACGATAATTGACAGCGGTTTTAAATGCTTGAAGTCGACAATAATGGCACCATTTAAAATGTATTTTATGGTCTTCGATTGCTTTTAGACATTCAAATTGTTTCTGTTTTTTTAAGATCTTTCGTAGTCTGTGAAGTTCAGACAAATTCATTGACTGAATTATTTTTTACTTTTTTTCGTGTTTTGGTTCACTTGGATTTTTGTAACGAGCGCGAGCGCGAGAGATGTTAGTTCAAAAGGATTTTTAAGCCTGTTTCGTTTTATGTTTGGGTTTTGGGTCACACACGTGAATTGTGTTAATGTGATAACAACTGACATTTTATCATGCTTTTTCTGAAATATTTTACTTTTTCAGACGTCGGCATTGTTTTTATTCTTTGCCGAGGCGGTCCACTTTTTTGTTTTACATTTTTTCTTCTGTAATTTTAAAATTCAAGGCTTTTTTCCAACGTGATATTCAAACTTTTTAGTTTTAATGTCTTGTAATGATTAGAGAGTAAAACAAGTTGGTGGGGGTAAATTGCTGCATTGATGCTGTCCAAGCTGTGATGTATGTTGTTGTGGATGATCATAATATGACGATGATTAACATCAATATCATCAGCCACATCACACCACACTTAGTAACATGTTAAAGTCCATTAAAATACCATTAACTTGACTTCTTACTTACTTTGTATAGTTTTTTGTTCTCTCGCTTTTCTTTTGCTCTCTTTGTCTTTGGCTTTAACTGCAACTTTTTAACTTTAAACTTCAAACACGCAATTCATTCACAAATTTATAAAATCAAAATTGTTATGTAAGCTAAGGTCGAGGCTTTTCATCCTACTCAAGTATAAATTTCAATTCCATCTTAACCAAAAACCACACACACATCACAATGCAACAACATCCCATCAAGGCAGATCCTTCAAAACGAAATAACCCAAAAAACATAAGAGAAGCAAAGGAAGGCAAGAGACCAGATCAGGAGAACAAACTAAAGTTGACTTAAAATATGGTTATTTAACCACAAATATTGGTTAGCCCAAAGAAACCTTTTGAAAGCACCGAAATTCTTGTCATTTAAGTTGCACTTGGATTCGTAAAATACCTTAAAGAAAAAGTCTCACGTTTGTAATCTGCATACTCACTGACAGATTGTCATTTGTCACCTCATTGTATGTGGTTAAGAAAAAACAAAAGCAAAACACCAAAAGAGAGAAACATAATAAAAACGGTATGTAAATTTAACAACTTGAAAATTCTCATTAAAACCGAAGATGTGCAAAAAAAAAAACTAAAGGCGAAAAAAAGTTTATAATCTGTAAAAAAATTTAACGACGAACCACACCCATCTCTGTATTTTAGTGTTTTTCACTGGTTTCAAAGTCACGGTCAAAAAAGATCTTTATTTAATCGTGGTTCGTGAACAACAAATTTCATTCATTAAAAGGATACTTTTTCATTGGATTTCAAGAAAAAATATTTATGAGAATATTTGGCAAAACAAGTCTGTTATTCTCAAACGCGTTTTGGGGGTTTTATTGGCTCGTAAACGCCTTATTTAGGTTTTCTCTTTCCCCGCAGAGATACTAAACATTTTATGGGAAACTTAATTTTCTAAAAGAGATTTTCTGCCACACCTTGAGAATCACTGTAGGTACTGATTTATTTCATGATTTTTTCCAATTCCATTTCGTTAAATCGATTTAAAATTCCACAAATATTCAAATATTTCTATCACCCTTTAAGACTCCCTGTGTTGCAGTAATGTTAACAGTTGATGAAGTTTTTGTCCAAGATTTTTGTATACAAATATTTTTTTGCTTTCATTAGATCGTTTATCTTAACGTTGTTTGCATGATAATCACTTTTAAGAATTTTTTAAAAAAATACTTTAGAATGAAACAATAATTCCTTTTTTTCGACTTTTGGTCTTGTAAAAGTATAAACTTTTATTTCGTGTTGCTGTTTTACAGATGACTTTATATTTTTATTTTCTTGCATTACTCTTTGGTAAGATCTTCTTAATTTTATGCTGCTTTAGACACCGTGTGTGGTTCCAATGATTATCCAGGCGTCCTTTGCTTTTTATGCCCTTATGGGCAACAAAAAAAGAAAAAATATAGCATACAAAAGTTTGTCTGTCCTTTTGGTGTGGAGGATGGGGTTCCATAAATATAACAATTATCTTTGAAGATTTTTAGTGTGTGGTAATAAAGCAATTTAGGAATGAAAAAAAAAATATATATTTATAGAATGCATATTGAAGAAAATATGTTGCAATTTAAGAGAAAAAGTAAATTAGTCAATATAATGGCACCAATCACAATTGGCAAATGTAAGCAAGCAAACAACATATTGTTAAAAGGACTAGAAGAAAAGTTAAATAAAGCATGCAAGATTGTTGCAATAATGATGTGAAAATATAATTAAATGTGATATTACTACAAGGAATCTTCTCAGATGTCAAACAAAAGAAATTTGTTTTTCATCAAAATTTCTAGAGATCTTTATTGAAAATAATTTCACACAGACTTATTTCAAGTGAAAAAAATGGAGAACAGTAATGGGCTTTCTCTTTTAGACATGAATTTTATTTGGGTTTAATTTTCTTAACAAATTTCAAATAACTTCAGTTAGTAGAAACGATCCTCATATTATGTTTATAATGATAGTCGAAATGTTGCCGTTTTTACTATTCTTAAACTAGAACAGGGATTTAAACTGCCTTTTAGTTTCACCGACACATTGAGGAATTAATTTAACCTCGAGAAGTTATGTATTTCGCTAATAGTTCTACAAAAAGGTAAAAAAATGGTGGAAGTTCTATAGTTCTAATCCATAAATCCCCAGATCGATAAGAAGAGTTTACCTTTGAATTAAATGACTTTGAGAACTTCCTAATGAATCGTCCAGAGAGACATCAATTGCATGGTTATGAAGTTAGTTACATGAGAACTTCTTTGTACATTTCTCGAGAAGGTAGCGAACAATGATAAATTATTATAGCTTAGAGGGCCTCGTTTCTACTTCGCAATTAGTTGTGATGTTGGGCAATTGATAGAAGAAATATGGGCAATTGATAGAAGAAATATGGACTACATAAACATTCTTGTACTGTGGGTTATCCGCGTAGAATTATTTCTTATGAAAATAAACGAATCTGTTCAGAAACCGCGTTAAACGAAGTAATCCTCCTAAATATCCTAACCGATAAAGGTCTTAGACTTGTCTGCTATGCAGTCGATGTCGTAATACTTCTTAGGGGAACCGATCCAAATTACTTGTGTAGAAGAGCTGAAGAGGCTCTGAAAACGGTCTTGAGTTGGGCTCTAAGTATTTTCCTGGGCAAATGGAGACACCACATAGAGAATAGGATCAACAAGGATTATCAGTGCTGTGCGCTATGTAGGAAAATCATAGGCAAGAAATGGGGCCTTGGTTTCACTATGACGTTTTCGATTTATAAAAAAAGTAAAAGTATCAAATACTACAGGGAATTCAGCGTACATGCTCTGGTTACGTTGCAAAACTTTAGGCGAACTGCCCAAAGCGGTTGTAGGACACGTGGTCAAGAAACATTGGAAGGCTATACACAATCATCGGACGTGCCCGATCGCACACTAGACACGGAATATGTCGTAAACTTTGAAACACTGATACCAGATAGAATGTCTTGGTTAAACAGAACCTTAGATGGTTCTAAATTGCGACAAAGATACAGAAATATACATAATAACTATACTAACTTCCAGGCAGAAGTCCGAGCAATAACGGAATGCGTAAATTGGATTAGAATAAATATGGCGCCCACAGGGCTTAACATATTTATCGACAGCCAGAAAGCAATTAGGTCGATATCAGATTATAATGTTAAATCTAAAACCGTATTGGATTGTAAGACTGTTTTAACCGAATACTCTCTTAGAGGTAAAACATCATACCAGGCACTCGAGAGTAGTCGGCAACGAAAGATCGCCGAAATTAGATCCAAATATATTGGGAGTGATATTATTCCAGATATAACATCCTTCACGAACACTAATTGGAGAATTCTTAGGAATTACGTCCAGAAAACTGAGTTTCTGAACATCATACAGGCCCGATAGTGGCCAGGTATATATCTTCGGATTTGATACATCCTCCTATCGACCTAATCCAGTTATTAATTTAATACTTTTCTGAAAATATATTATTGAAAAATTATTGTTTATAAATATCTCTTGGTGGAGTAAACAACTAGTCAAACACGGACTAGTCAAAAAGTTGCTAGCCTAGAGCATTTAATCTTTTCAAGTGTTTCCTAATACCATGGGAAATATATGCCATTAGTTGCTTTTCCATTTCTTAGTTTTTAGAAAACTGCACAACCTTATCTTTGACTTTGGGTAAATAGTTAGAGATTTCTCTTCTATAGCCCGCACCTACTTAAGATAAGACTGTGATGACAGACGACATCCTAGAGTGCTGGCTCAATAAGAAAGAGTAGGCGTTGTTTTGAGCACGGGTTCATTTAATTTTTTCTAACAACAACAATTTGCATAGATTTTCTTTAAGAATCTTTAAACAAACCAAAAAAAAATCCTTTGCATACATTTTGAGTCATGTGTTTAATGAAAAACGAAAATTTTAAAGTGTGGGAACCAAAATCGTAGATCTACAATTCCTTAAAACATGTAGGATATTAAATAATGTGAAAAATAAACACGACAGGACATCTTAAAGAAAAAAAAAAGAAACTGAAAAAAGTGCAATGCAGTCAGAGTTGGTCGATCGGTTGGTGCACAAGCCAGACACAGGTTGTGAACGTGAAGAGCATGAGTTATAACCATGTGCCAACAACAAAACACACGAGTTGTTGTTGAGCCTGAGCCATAAAGACATGAGACGATTGAGAACGTACGAAAGCAAATTCTTAAGACTTTTTCTTCTTTTTGGAAAAAAAGGGATCGTGTTGAGCCGGTATACATACATGCATGTGCAAGTGGCTAAGACTAAGAAGAAATAAAACAACAAATTATTATTTGTATAAGAAATTAAATACAAATATGAAAATTTGTATGAGATTTTAAAACTTCTTTTTTAATTTTTCTTTTTAACACAATTCAAGTGTTGCTGGCTCAACATGGAAAAAATCGTGGGAAGAAATTTTTTTTTCTTTTCGGAGTTGACAATGAGCCTTTCTTTAATAATGCTCAAGTGTTGTCATCTTATATGAGGCCTGTATTTTCCAATTGTTTAAAATAACAAAACGAACATAAAACCAAACTATTAATAATTTCTTTGGTCATATTAATTGATTCCTTTTAACTTATTTTCTAGGGGATTTATGTTAAACAATACATAGACACTTTTTTAACAAATCTACAAATTAGAATAATGTAAATTTGTATTTCTGAATTTCCAAACAACAAAAATGGTATGTGTTAATTTTTAATCGGTTTATCAATTTCTAATTGAAAATGTATATGTAGTAAATGGTAATTATCTCGAATTTTCCTGAATTTTCATTTATCTGTATACATTAATATCATTCGATGTCTATGAGTGATTATGAAGGTCTTTAACACGAGCGAATCTACCCACCATTATTTTATGTTACTGCACTGGCTTTGTTGTTGTTTCTGCTGCTGTTTTCTTGTTGTTTATGATAATGTGTCAAAAAAATACGTTACTTTTGCCACTTTCTTGAGCCATTCAAAATATGTACATACAAACACTCATACGTATACTTTATTCAGACATACACATTTATGTTTAATTTTTGTTCTATACATTCAGCATAATTTATTTAGAGGCACTAATAACATAAAAAAACGTTTCTATTACAAACTAATCATGCGAGTGGTCGTATGTCCGCGGACTTAATGACTTATTATGACATCTTAAATTAATATTTCGTATAGTTTCTTTCTATGAAAATACTTGTTGGTAAAAATAAAAACCTTATAGAATTCACTGAATGTATGTATTAGTGTCCGATGTTAAGAAACTGTTTCCTGGACTTAATTCCTAACAATTTTCCAATCAGTTATCTTGAGGGATGTTATATCCGAAATAATATCACTTCCAAGATATTTGGATCTAATTTCGAAAGCCTAACAATGGCAAAGAAAGCTCTACATTCGTCTGAATCCGAACGTCCAGTTTTGTATAGCTGCACCCGTAATCCAGTGTGTCCACTCAGAAGACGTACCATAGTTAGTTATTTTGAAATCCGAAGAAATACACCTAGGCCTCAACCAGTTCCTCAGATGGGAAACGAACCCACAACCTCCAGTCTACCAGACTGGAACACATACCGGAGGTTACCATACGTAACATCATACTAACTTCAGACTTGCAAATTTTAAGGAGGCTTCTCGTTCTTTGGATTCATAGTATCTTTGTGGTTCTACCCACCGTTTCATTATTCCAAGAGGCCTTATGGCTTTCTATCACCAAAATTAAAATTAAAATATGTCTACCATAATGATATGTCTACCATAATGATAAAGATTTAATTGGAATAAAGAGTAAGTTTACATTCACATTGTGCCAACATTTCTAACCCAGTACCGAAATTTACTATACCACCGAACTACGTAATAAACTCGGAGGACGAAAGTAACGCGTCAGCTTTCTGTCGGTTAATGATTAATTATAGTAAAAATCTGATGAGATAACTTTTTCAGTTCTCGTTAGCTAACTTTGACTTATCTGCTTTGGCTCACTTATAACTTATGGACTAAGACTAGCTGACGAGACAAATATTTCGGCTCTCGGTAAGCTAAACGAATTATGGAAAAAAACGACAATCTGAGACAATCTCATGAGCTAAGACTAGCTAGGGAATACAATCCAACGATATAAATGCTAAAGATGATGTGTAGATATTAGTAACTGCAGGTCACAATTTAAATAAGTTTAAGGTGGAGATTTTCAACTGCAGAATATGAGAAAATGGGGATATACATTTTAAAACTTTTATTGCTTTTAGTCAAATTTTACAGAGTGTAAAAAGTACGTTACGATTTAATAGGAAAACAATAACAACCCAAAGAATTTCAAGGAATAGTATCAGAGCAGCCACACACAATGAGCTGCAGTCACTGCTCATTGCAATAAAATACTTACTATATGTTTGTATGAGTGAGGGGTGCATGTCAGTGAGTGTTCCTTCACAATTAACGAAATATTCTAAGAGCTCAACATTAAACGTCGCGCAAATTTATTTATAAAATTTTCCTCCCTCTGAAATAATGTTTTCTTTTGTTGAGCTCATGATGAGCCCACATATACCACCACTACCATCATTACCAAGCTCAACTAATTTTTAAAATAAAATAAAAAAAACAACAAATATAAAGTACACGTATGATACCCACAGCAAAAACTAACAAAAAAAATTAAATAAAACAAAAACACGACACTTTAAGTATCAACATTAAGAAATAGCAGCAGAACTCTATGGAAAAAGTCATATGAACATGCATTTGTAACGGACGGCTTTGGCGGCTCAACGCTCAACGAGCACAGACGGACGGACGAACGGACAGACAGACATAAAATTCAATATAAAAATCAAAAGAATATGTGAGTATGTATGTGTATTTAATAGTTTTCTTTTTCTCCTGCATTATTTTTATATCTTTAATAGACAACACACACACGAACTCACACTGGCAGCTCAATTTATCGTTGATTCTATGTTTCTTGCCTCATGTTCATATAAAATTTATATAAAAAATTTCAGAATCAGAATTACTTGCTTTGCGGTGCGCATAAGTGTGTGTAACTATCTGTGTGTCAGCTCATAATTGCTTTAGTGGTGGTGGTTGAAAGTACGTGTACATGCAAACAAAAATATCAGAAGAAGAAAAAAAGCATAAACTTTTGTAACGGACAAAATTTCTTTTCGTTTATTTTTCTGTTTTGTTTTTCCTCCTCTCAAGCCTCACACTGTCAAACTGTGTGCATTAGTTGAATAAAAAAAGTTCTTTAAAAAAAACAAACAAAAACAATAAAATAAACAAAAACTCAACATTCAAAAATACTTCTTTGCGCCTTGTCTGTTTTTTTAACTTTAACCTCTTCTTTTCTACGAGTATGTACTAAAAATTCAGTTCGCTCGATCGTTCCTTTCGAATGTTCATGGTAGATGCATCTACTCGTATAAACAAACTCGTATTATTGTTATTGTAGTTCATACATAATTCGATCGTATATGTGGCTGGCTCAACATGAATATGTGATTTTTCTCGAAAAAAAAAAACGTCTTACCCAACCCAATATATGTACATATAACTTCTATTTAGTAGGTTAATTCAAAATTTATCGATACTTATTCGATTTTTGTAAACAAATTCTAACTCTTTAAAAGAATAAGCAAAAAGTCCTGATGGGTTGGAGTTCCGAATTCTAAAATTCGCCTACTAGTGATGGGAGTATTTCATATTCGAAAAATTTAAAGCGCTTGCAAACATTGCCGAAAATCACAACTCTGCTAGCAGATTGAGAACAATCACAGTTTTTTAATCAAAACTTTTCAGGCGATACTTAATTTAGGATTTTTCGTTAAGAAGGATCCATTTTGTTTCTATATTTCTTGAATAAGATTAAAACAAATATGAAAAGATATTACTCCTCAAGAACGTTTGAAAATTACTTAATTGTATTATCAAAATTATAACAAACCCCAGTATGATGGACGGACGTGCGTGAAAATTTATTGGGTATAAGGGTCAATATGTGCGTGTCCTTATGAATTTTAGTAGAGGGATTTACGTTTACATTAAACTTATTTATGCTGAATTTTATCGCGGTATTAGTGTTTGTAAGTGAATTTTGATCTTCAAGTTATTTTCTGAAGGGGACTTTGAATGGGGGCTAAGTTCAAATGAGGCCCGATCAATACGAAAATCGACTACTTATATAGTTTAGTCTTATAAAAAAACTATGTTTCGCCCATCATTTAACGTAATTATAAGCTCCAAAGTCCTATTCGGGGATACAATTGTATGGGCGTTAGAGGAAATAAACATTTTAACCATTTTCAATAGGTCCTTGAGTCAAAAGAAGAGTATGTACCAAATAAAATCTGGAAAATACGACCTGTAGCGTGCGCACAAGGTTTACATGGACACACAGATAGATTCAGAAAGTGATTCTGTATTCCGATTGGTGTACTCTAAGTTGGGTATAGGGTTTTTGGGTGTTACAAACATCAGAACAAACGCATAATACTCTCCATACTATAGTGGGTTAGGGTATAAGATCAGAACTTATCGATCTTAATGAAAAGCACTGTAAATTTTGTAAACTGATCTTTGAATATTTATTGTTGAGAATCAAAAGGAGATATTGTAAAACTGATTAACGGATTATAAAAATATCTTACTAGAAATGTGGTTTGCGTTTCTGTGATTTATATTTGCTATTAGTGCTAGAAACATGACTCCGCTTCTTCAAACACTTCTAAATTCAGCCACTTTATGTTGTATTGAAAAACTTTTCTCATTTCATTATTTAGGTTTGTTAGTTCTCTATCACCGATTCCTTGCACTATAATTGTTTTTACTTATGAACGTACGACTTGAAATAAAAAATAAGTAAAAAATTTAACGGCCGTTACTTTTTCTTTGGTTTTGCCACTTGGTTTGTTATGGTTTCTCCCCATTCTTTTGAGCATTTGTATGACAAGTTTCTATTGGCGCCCGCGCTTTTTTCCACCTCTCTTACTCTATGGCTCTCCCTGAGTAGTGTAGTAGTATATACTTAGACGACTTCTTATCAAAGTTTGTTTTATGTAAAAATCTCTACCAGCCAGTAAAACCAGTATGATTTTATTGTTTTTTTTTTCTCTTTTGTAGACGGGCTCAATATCACAAAAACTCACAAGAATGAAAGACGTTATTGAGCTCATTTATGCTCAATAAATGTTATTATTAGTTGGTTATTTTAGTACTTACATACATATTAATATTTTGTTGTTTTTCTCAAATTTATCAATTGTTTAGCGTTTAATAAATTGAACTATGGATGTGGGTTCATTACGCTGTAGTTTTGTAATATTTACGAAAAAGAAATATTTTCGTCTCTTTAGGGAATCATGAGATAATTTTAATATTTAGTTCAGATGAATGAATTTAATTGAATATACTTTGTTAACGATATCACAATATTTCCCATAATTATAAAATTAATATTTACTATAAATGGAAATTTTTGAACTCCTAAATATCGTTTAAGATCCTGTTTCAAATTAACTTCTATCTAGTGAGCTATAAAAACCTATACATGGAGGTCTTCTTTTTAATTTTTTTTAAATCATCAATTCCCATGACATTGTTGTAATACCAGTCATGTTATTTAGGAATCATTTAAGGCAGTTTCAGTTAAACCCACAATATATCTGCCAGAAAAACACATAGAATTTTATTTATTTATTGCTCTAATGGCAAATAGATTTTTTATGATTTTCAATTTTATTACACATTCGATTTGGTCTTGCTCTAAATACGACTAAGAACATGGCAAACTAAGCGTGAGATCAGCACACGGATGGCAGGTAATCATTGTCATTATAAACAACAACAATTGCATTTACAGGGATTTTGATCATTTAGTATCTTCTATTGAGAGCAGAGTATGAGAAAAATTGCAGGTGAAATGAGAAATGAAATAAAATAAAATGATGGTGCAATATTTACAAAGTGGTTTATAAGCACTTGATGATGTGGCTTATTGTTTGACTTTATTGTTCTAATAATACTGCACAATGGCTCAACAATTACAATAAAATTTGTTATTGTTGAGCCATCTTCAGTTCACTGTATGACCAACTACTGACTTTTCATCTAATTCTATGGGCTCAATGCTCAAAACACACACTTGCACTCGCTTGCACACACTGACTCTGATTTTTTCCCATCGCCTGGGAAAAGGAAACTGAAACACCAGCTGATTGCCTAAAAAAATTCCCATCGATTCGGTTGCTCAAAATGTTGGACATTGTTGTTGCAGTTCCATATTGAGCCACCAGTTGAACCAAACATTCAAACAGTTAAATCTATAGACATAACAGGACAGGCGTACGGACAGACAGGTTCTGTTGACTAAACAACAACTACGGCATTGGAGAAGCAATATTTGGTGTAGATTAGTGCAAAGAAATATCTTCTCAGGATGCATTTTGTTGTTGGCTCAAGGAATCTTTTCTATGACTTGTCCTTACGAAGAAAACTGATATGTTTGTCAACCTGACGAACGGAACGGAACGAAAGAACGAACGAACGAATGTATAAAATCCTAAATAATAAACCGTATAAGTGGCTTGGGCAAATATTAAATGACTTTTTGTGCAGTGACATTTTTGTTGTTTTTCCATCTTTGGCAGGTCTCTACTTACAAATGCACAACAAAGTGCACAACAGCTCTGGCAAAAACAACAACACTTCCAATAACTAACTAAGCAGCATCAGCAGGATATTTGGTATAACGTTATGGTCTCCCTCTGACATTTTAAGAGGTTGGGATTGGATGGGATAAGAGAACAGAATAGAAGATACTTGTCAGTTATTAATTGACCATCTAGAATACAACAAAAATCTTATTTTTCCGTAAGTGCTGGGAAAAAACTAAAAATTCAATCTTAATTTTTATTGTCGCAAAACTATAGTTACTCTTATCTTTCCACTCTCTACTTTCCTTCCATGGCGCAGTAGGCAAAAGGATGACATTAAAGATAGTGTTTATGTTGTTTTGGATTTGTTGTTTGTATAGTAATTGCAAAATACCAGCAACAACATAAGATCAATATAAGAATATTGAGCAAAGTCTGTTTATATCACTGTTTTTTTTTTTGACCCTCAAAGTATCGTATGTCAATAAAACCGTTTGACGATGACATCCTTACGACCATATTTATCTTTGGCTAAAAAATAGAAAAGAACATAAACGAAATAATAGAAAATAAATGTTATTTTATTTTCTAATATTTCAAGAATTTCTTGCGATCATGAGAAAATTCCCAGGCGAGATTTGATGAAATTAATGAATTATGCTCTGGAGATAACGGTGGTCATTAGATTTGTTTATAAACATTATTACTCTTGGCTGAATAATGATGTGATGATGTTGATGTCCCTGATCTTAAAATGAAAACGGATACCATGAAATTTCTGACAGAAAAATAAATAATTAAGGTAATAATTAGTAGAGATTTTGTGGAGATAAGGATTATTATAAAACCAAGGCCAAGGACAAATTTTGAGCGTTTTAGATATACAGATATAAAGAAAAAAGTAGCATACTCGTTCTAAGGAGATTTCTTTAAAACTGGATACTAACCTTAAAAACATCATGCTTGCATTAATAAGAAGGAAAGCTCTTTTAGTTAAGTTCTAGTTCAGTTCAAGTTCAGTTCTAGTTCAGTTCTAGCTCAGTTCTAGTTCAGTTCTAGTTCAGTTCTAGTTCAGTTCTAGTTCAGTTCAAGTTCAGTTCTAGTTCAGTTCTAGCTCAGTTCTAGTTCAGTTCTAGTTCAGTTCTAGTTCAGTTCTAGTTCAGTTCTAGTTCAGTTCTAGTTCAGTTCTAGTTCAGTTCTAGTTCAGTTCTAGTTCAGTTCTAGTTCAGTTCTAGTTCAGTTCTAGTTCAGTTCTAGTTCAGTTCTAGTTCAGTTCTAGTTCAGTTCTAGTTCAGTTCTAGTTCAGTTCTAGTTCAGTTCTAGTTCAGTTCTAGTTCAGTTCTAGTTCAGTTCTAGTTCAGTTCTAGTTCAGTTCTAGTTCAGTTCTAGTTCAGTTCTAGTTCAGTTCTAGTTCAGTTCTAGTTCAGTTCTAGTTCAGTTCTAGTTCAGTTCTAGTTCAGTTCTAGTTCAGTTCTAGTTCAGTTCTAGTTCAGTTCTAGTTCAGTTCTAGTTCAGTTCTAGTTCAGTTCTAGTTCAGTTCTAGTTCAGTTCTAGTTCAGTTCTAGTTCAGTTCTAGTTCAGTTCTAGTTCAGTTCTAGTTCAGTTCTAGTTCAGTTCTAGTTCAGTTCTAGTTCAGTTCTAGTTCAGTTCTAGTTCAGTTCTAGTTCAGTTCTAGTTCAGTTCTAGTTCAGTTCTAGTTCAGTTCTAGTTCAGTTCTAGTTCAGTTCTAGGGATCATTCTGGACTCGAAACTAACATAGAAACTGAATATACAACAGAGGGCTATGGTTACTTACTTCACCTTTTTCTTTCAACACTAAAAGAAAAGTAATTTTACATTATGTACGTGAGATGTGGAATGCCATCATTGAAAAGATTGTGCCAACGATGTTTATGTGCGTTTCTTATCTAAAATATATGTATGTGTTGAAATTTGTTTAGATTTTATTTTTCTCGTTGAAAATTTAAAAATTTTTCAAGTTCTAATCACTGACAAGATTAGAAAAACGAAAACGTTTTCAATATAGAAGAAATACGTACTTGTAGAATAAAGTGCTCGTAAATACAAATAATATGAATGATTACACAACATACTGCGACACGTACATACTCGAGCTATCATATACTCTTGCATATTTATAAATACCCTGCAGTTCGGAGTAGTAGTACAGAACTAGCAATTTCACTAACCATTTTGCTGATTACCAAATTGTTGCTTGTTCTGTGAGAAAATTCATTAATCATTCGGAGACTAAAAATTTCACTTCAATCCTATTGAAATTGGACAATTGATTCTGCAATATATTACTGATGGTCGGTTAAAATACTACACTTAAGGATGATTTACTTTCGAGTTAACCATGGTATACATTGTCTTCCAATTAAACTGCTGGGTATTATCATCATTATTTTGTGCAAGAGTGTGAAACTGATCCTTAAGAATTGATAAGTAAATAAATGTCCAATGAAAAAACACATAAAAAATAAAAGATTTTAACTAAAAACAAAGGTAAACAACACATGAATTAACTTTGAAATTCAACAACTACAACAAGAAAAACAATAAAAATAGTTCAGTGAAATGTAGATTTATCAAAAGTTAAACATCAATATCATTCATAAATCTTATCGTTTCGAAAAAAATACAACGAATTTTAGTAAAAAACACAAGACACACTCACATATTCACACATACTGACAACCGGAGCACAACTACACTAAATACCATGTCCATAAAGTGCAGAGGAAGAATAAAGAGCTGACGACAGGTACAAATGAGGTGGATGTCATAGTGAAGGAATAGTATTTGTATTTTTTTTTCCTTTTTTTAAGAAATGAAATATTACAATACAGTGTTTGTCTAGTTATCCTTTTTAAATACTAGTCTTCTTTTTGTTGTTGTTTTTGATGTCAATTTTAGCCGTTATTCTTGTTGCTGTAATCAGTGAATGAGTGAGTTAGGTGTAAGTGCATATGTATGTGTGAGTGTATCTGTGCGTGTTAAGATTGAGATTCCTTTTAATTTAGCGATTTAACAATAAAATTAAAAATAAAAACAAGTAGTTTAATGTTCATTTATATTTTTCTTTATTTATTTTTCTTCATTCCGAACAACCACGTCAGAGACATGTATAATAAGGAGAAGCAGTAAAAAAGGAATCCTGTTTGAGAAGAATCAACACTTAAATCATGAGAAAAAGCGCCTTGTTTTCTTAAATTTTTTGTTGATCAAGTTGGTTTGTTGTTGTTAGTGCTTTGGTTGTGCCGTTGAGCTCTACTGTTGTCAAAAGTAAAATTCCAAGAAGTCTAACAATAAATACACGTTTTATTTTCATAAAACCAAAATAAATTTAACAAACTACAACTACAAATATTAAGTATAAAAACAAACATGAATACTGTGATATGCACAAGTGCTTATTTAATTGAGATTTGCTCATTTCGATATATTTTTGGGTTTAATTCCACATACACCATTTGTGAAAGTTAGGAAATGTAATAGTGCTGTCTAAGACAGACTGCTTCTGGATACTGCTGATATTTCAGCTACATATTTAAGAGCTTGGACTTCGGACTGCTTAGTTGTAAGTGTAAATATTTAGGAATCATTCTGGACCCGAAACTAACACAGACACAGTTCTAGTTCAGTTCCAGTTCAGTTCTAGTTCAGTTCTAGTTCAGTTCTAGTTCAGTTCTAGTTCAGTTCTAGTTCAGTTCTAGTTCAGTTCTAGTTCAGTTCTAGTTCAGTTCTAGTTCAGTTCTAGTTCAGTTCTAGTTCAGTTCTAGTTCAGTTCTAGTTCAGTTCTAGTTCAGTTCTAGTTCAGTTCTAGTTCAGTTCTAGTTCAGTTCTAGTTCAGTTCTAGTTCAGTTCTAGTTCAGTTCTAGTTCAGTTCTAGTTCAGTTCTAGTTCAGTTCTAGTTCAGTTCTAGTTCAGTTCTAGTTCAGTTCTAGTTCAGTTCTAGTTCAGTTCTAGTTCAGTTCTAGTTCAGTTCTAGTTCAGTTCTAGTTCAGTTCTAGTTCAGTTCTAGTTCAGTTCTAGTTCAGTTCTAGTTCAGTTCTAGTTCAGTTCTAGTTCAGTTCTAGTTCAGTTCTAGTTCAGTTCTAGTTCAGTTCTAGTTCAGTTCTAGTTCAGTTCTAGTTCAGTTCTAGTTCAGTTCTAGTTCAGTTCTAGTTCAGTTCTAGTTCAGTTCTAGTTCAGTTCTAGTTCAGTTCTAGTTCAGTTCTGTTCAGTTCTAGTTCAGTTCTAGTTCAGTTCCAGTTCAGTTCTAGTTCTAGTTCAGTTCTAGTTCAGTTCTAGTTCAGTTCTAGTTCAGTTCTAGTTCAGTTCTAGTTCAGTTCTAGTTCAGTTCTAGTTCAGTTCTAGTTCAGTTCTAGTTCAGTTCTAGTTCAGTTCTACTTCAGTTCTAGTTCAGTTCTAGTTCAGTTCTAGTTCAGTTCTAGTTCAGTTCTAGTTCAGTTCTAGTTCAGTTCTAGTTCAGTTCTAGTTCAGTTCTAGTTCAGTTCTAGTTCAGTTCTAGTTCAGTTCTAGTTCAGTTCTAGTTCAGTTCTAGTTCAGTTCTAGTTCAGTTCTAGTTCAGTTCTAGTTCAGTTCTAGTTCAGTTCTAGTTCAGTTCTAGTTCAGTTCTAGTTCAGTTCTAGTTCAGTTCTAGTTCAGTTCTAGGGATCATTCTGGACTCGAAACTAACATAGAAACTGAATATACAACAGAGGGCTATGGTTACTTACTTCACCTTTTTTACGGGTAATGGATGTGTATCCTAATATAATTTTAAGTAATGACTTATGTTTATCAATACATCAGTATTTATCCCCATAATTAGACCGATAGCCGAAGCATTCATCTGGTCGGATTGTATTCCCTAGTTAGTTGAGGAGAGTTGTTATCTAGTCCTGAGTACAATCAGTATTCCGCTCAGTTATTTACGAAGAGCTTTGATCCATTAATAACTGTGGTAAATAACATTATAAAGGAAGCATACTTCTAAAGACAAACTAGACAAAAAAATCCACCAGATATCCAATAAACCTTTACATTTTTATGTAGGATAGGATAACTAGCATCTTACAGATAACGACTTTTCAGTCCGAAATACCCAGACCATGACATTGGTAGGCCTAATAACATTGGTTAAATAATGAAGTATTCATCCTCTGTTATATGTAAATATCAATAGGTGAATTCGAAAGTAGACTAGGACTTCGGCTTAAAAAGTTGCAGTTTACTGCACCTGAAACCGCAGCAAGTAAAATACTTATAGAAAAAGAAGGCATGATTTCATCATATATTAAAGAGGTAAAACCCTGTCAAAATGAAACTATCTATTCTTTTACAGTCCTTGTTTACAAAGAACTTAGAAAAAAAATTAAACTGTAATTCCAACAATTTAAAAAAACCCTTTTGGAAATGGTGTCGTAAACATTTCCAACTACACATTTGTAGATATTTTTTTGAATTCCTCAACATTCACTTATGAGACACAAACATTTTTTGAGCTCATTATTCTACATGAACTAAAAAATTCTAAGAAAATTGTTAATAAAAGCTTTTTTTCGTTAAGCTCAATGAGTTAAAGAAATAACAATAGTAGGATTCCTTAGAATTGTAGATTTTTTATATCCTTCTTCAGTTTTTCAATTCCTTAAAACAAATTTCTGAATTGCATGTTTCTTTAAGAGCTGTAAAAACAATATTTTAGAAAACCAATACAAAATTATAAAAAAAAACTTCCGTTTCCTATCAAATGTTTTCTACCAAGCTTAACTGGAAATATTTTAAACTCCCACGCTTAAGTGTAGATGTTTGTCCATTTCCGTTTTTAATGGCAACCGTTACTCTAATATTCATGATTTTTAATGTGACTGAGTTCAGTGACATTTAAGGTTGTTTTTCTATGAACAAACAATTTATTGTTTAAATATTTATTTTTATTTTTATGTGGACAGTTTTTCTTTGATTGATGTTGACCGGATATGTTTGATTTGGTTTGCGGAAAACTAAGGATACGTATTTTCTTTAATTTTTAATATAAAGCAAATATTTCCTGTTTAATTTTTATCACCTCATTTTAAAGAAGTGGCTTCCTATTATTTTGAATCATTAACGTTTTATTTAAGGAAATCACAAAGGATATGATCACAGCTAAATAGCGGTAATCAAATGAATGCCTACATTGACATATATAATTTTTCTAAATTTTTTTAAACTAGGAAGACATGTCTCAACAACAAAAACCTACAGTAAATAACTTGTGAGATAATTTCGCAAAACAATTTTAATAAAATAGTAACAAATTCAATTTCTTGGGTTTATTAGGGTCTCGACTTTTTTACATTTTTTTTGAATGAAAGCAAACTATAGACAATTCCGTGGAATACAAAAAAATCATATCTAGGACGATAATTCATTGGAACGAATGTAAAAAAAGACCTAACAGTTCTATGCGAAATTCAGATTTACTTGTGAAGTCAATTAACTGTTATGTTAGATTTTGACGAATACAATAAAGATTTATTTAAATCTCAACAAATTGTTGGTGGAAATCTATAGTGTGAGAAAAAGTAAGACTTTAAAATACATACATATATACATAAATCCTTACATATGTATGATGAGCATCATAATGGTGTTGTTGGTCTAGGGCCGTTGTGTTGGCATACGTACGTTATACTCATCGTTGTAAACAATGCCCACGATTTATGATGAGATGGGCATTTTTAACACCGCGTTAATGAGGTTTTATGCAAACAATCGTCTAAATCTTTTATTTTTATTTTTGAAAACTAAGTTTACAACTCTTTTGAGTTCTGCAGGATGTGTATTTATGCAAATGTCTAGCTAAACCAAAACAGGCTGACCCTCAAAATCTTCTTGACTCGTTAAATAAATATTGTAAATAAAATAAACATTTTGTAACAAAACAATTGAAGTTTCTTACTCTTTTGGTTCTTGAAAAGGCGGCATTTTCATGAGGACTAAAATTAATACTCGAATACCAGCAACTAGAGAAGAGATTACCCCAGTATCATTGCCAGTACCAGGAGAAATATTTGGTTTATTTATTCAACAGTATTATTTCAAAAAATAAAGTATTGAACCTAAAAAAAGGCGGTAAATTTCTGAAATGTTTTCCTTAAATACGAAAAGTAATATTTAAAGTTAATACGAAAGAAAAATTCTCTATTGTTTGATGTTTGTCCAAGTTACCACTTTACCAAGCTATTGACTTTTTGTCTCCACTTACTCTGCTTTATTTGATACCTTGGAATTCGTTACAGTTTTGAAGCAAGAAATTTTTGTTTTACCAATAAAATTTTCTCGGATTTTCTTTGTTTTGCCCAGTTAAATTTTCTTCCAAGGAAAATTATTATAAAATCACTTTTTATATAATAAAGAAATTAAGTGTGAAGACTTCCAATTGATGGATTTTTGCCAACTGAGTACTATTGGAAGCAAGGATTTTGAAAAGAAGACTAAAGATCGACAGGATATTTTTGCAAAAAAAAGGACTTTAAGATTCATTAAAACCAACTGAGTTTTAAACTCGTTCTAAAGTTTCATTGTTCTTGAGTAATACTTTCAAGAGCATTTTCTTTCTTCGATCAAAATAAAGGTTTTAAGGTCGGAAAAACGATTATATTCACTCGAAATGTGAAGTATGAATCAATGAGATGTCATAAAAAAACGCTGCGATTTTCATAATTTTTGCCGCAGTGTGAAGCAATTCTTTTGTACAAAAATGAAAAAAAAAAACAAGTTTTTAACTTTAATACCTGTTTAAAATTTGTTGCTGCTTTATGGCCTAGGTTTGCTTCTCTGTACGCATTTTATGAATGTCAGTTATGAATTCATATTTTTCTCTTTCTTCTCGAAAATGACATTTTTTATGATCTCTTTTGTTAAACAATGGTTTAAGCCATTCACTAACACTTTCAGTAGTTTTTGTCACGTAATGTAAGTGATATTTGTATCCTGTTACAATGTCACACCAGGCTTTAGCTAGATAAAATGTTCAAGTACTTTTTTTTGTGCGAAAAAACTACGACCCGCTGTTTTCAGTCATTGTGTAGGCGAATTTTCAATGGCCATCGTTTTCAAAACCGAAGACAATTTTTCGAGGTTAACTGAGGCAAAAAGGATGTATGTAATATGAACTAAAAACTAAATAATGTTTATACAGTACTTAAACATGTGGACTTAAAAATACAGGGTGTTACAAATATTGCGTAGCGATCAAGATTGTTAACTAAAAAAGGATTTGTTTCTTTTCTTTTACTTAAAATGTAGTTAAATATTGACTTTTTGCTTTAGATTCCTGATTAAATAAACCTGAAACGCCAACTTGTTAACCCACTTCTGAAACAGACAATATATTTTAAACAAACAAATCAGCTGATTATATAAAATTTAAACAGCTGATCGAGATATAAGTATATTTATTTTACTTTTTGTGATACTAGTTTTATCCAAAAATAGTGAAAAATTATTTGACAGTCTAATTACACCCTCACATTCAGGTGGGATAATTTGAGTACCTGACTTGTTTATGTGTAATTTTTAAGGAAAGGTTTCTAGATTTGTTTGCTTTTTCTTATATAAATTATCTTTGTTTTAGTTTAAAGGATAAATAAATTAAAATCATTAAAAATAATGAGTTTAAGATTTATAGCCTGTTCTAGAGATTGTGATAGTGTGAACATGACGGAAAGAGAAAATGGAAAATAAAAAAATTGGTTTGATGGTTGGTTTGATTTCGAAAGATTTTTACTTCAAAAAAGATTAAACAATATAATCCTCAGAAATAAAGAACATTTTGAAGATTATGAGTTCAAAATTAATATTTCATTCTAGACCTCATAACACAGTAATACCCTAGTAATGCCCGAAATTTCAACATATAGATATCTACTGTGTAAAATATCTAGTATATGTATTTCAAATCAGTACCTATGGATTAAAATTACCAAATATTTTTACACCAAGGGTAACTATGTACTGATAGATACCTATTTGTTGAAAATACGGGCATAAAGGCATGTTAATGACTTATACATACTCAATAACTTATATTTTACTAAGAGGAAGGAGTCTAGTAATGACTTACAAATAATATACTATGTAAGTACTTGTTTTTAACACAATGGAATTTTTTTTCGTGAAAACTAATAATAGAAGCAGTGGACGTATCCTCGTAGGCAAAGTACTTACCTAACTCCCTATTTGTAAGCGAGAGAAGTAAGTACTTGCCTCCAATGTTACACCTATGTTAAAGTAATGACTTAAAATGCTATTGCTGGGACGTTTATTATACCCATCCTCACACTGTGGTTATAAGTCAAAATTAAAGAAAATAATTAAAAACATCTATATTACCTATTTTTGAAGTTACAGTAGGTTCTATATATGGGCTATTTCATGTAAAGTGACTCAACTAAAAAATCTATTTTGATGAAATCGGTCAAGAACTGCCGAATTGAGAGGGGGTCAAAGTTGGACAGGGTTTTACTCAAATCAGTGTAACTTTTCACCTATTGGTCCTAGCAATAATTGTCCAAAGGAGTATGACCAAAATGTCCAACTTTGACCGATAGAGCTGAAAATTTGTTTCTGGTCTGCTATCCATATACATAAATTTTTCCTGTTACAATACAATCTTGGAATAAATTTCAGCGGGTGTTACAGAATATAATTTAATTACAGAGATGTTCCTTAGAAGTTTCTTTATGATATAAATATAGTCATTAGACGGACTTCAACGGTTTTTGACCCAACTCAAAAAATCGATTTGGATTCACCTATTGGTCCTAGCAAAAACTGTCTAAAAGAGTTTCGATAGCTATTTCTTCACTGTTTCGAAATTTTTTGTATATATTTTTTTTTTCAAAGAAATCTTATACAATTTCCTTTAAGGTCTTTATAGTCGCTAGCCAAAAAAATAAAAAATTTTAACTAAAGAATAAGATTTTTTTTAACATTTGGCACTTTATTTTGGAAACAATGCAGAAATAGCTATCTAAAATCCTTTGGACAATTTTTGCTAGGACCAATAGTTGAAAGATTACGGTTCTTGACGGATAGAGCTGAAAATATTATAACGATCGGTTCATCATTGACACTTATCGCACAGTAACTGCAATGAAAAGAGACATTTTCTAAAAAGTGCTTTTATTAAGGACTGCGTCTTAGGAAACCACCAGTCTATTCAATGAGATATTGGTTGATAACACTTTAAAGTTAAAAATGCATTTTAAAGTGGCTATGTATAGTTTTCTTTGCTACAGTATAAGATTTTGCATAGACGAATTCTTGTTAAAAACCCAAATTCCTCAATCAGCATTGTTTTAAAAGTTAAAGACTCGTCAATATATGTATGTATTAAGATAAAATTACTAATAGCTTATACTCCCAGGAAAAACTTACATTGAAAAGTAATGAGTTAAAAAGCTAATAATACCTCTTTTCACTACTTCTTCATTAGCATTTCAAGTCATTATTTTAACACGGTGCTGTCACTGGAGGCAAGTAGTTCTACACTCGCTTACAAATAGGGAGTTAAAGAAGTACTTGCAATTTCACTTACAAAGAAGTTGTTTAGTAAGTTGTTGTATTTTTTAATAATAAAAATAGAATACGAAGCAGGGACTTCGGTTTATTAGTCAAATGTTCCACTCACTGCACCACTGCTTAGCTATTTTAATGGGCGTCAAATAATGGGATTCACATACAAATTTAAATTTGTTTTCTTTTTTGTAAAACACAATTCTTAAGTCGCAATCAAATGAAATGTGCTAACAAAGTGACAAAGCCGAAAATAAAGTACTTCGATATCAGATTATAAGAAAGTCAATTCTAGAGTACTTCTAAGTAATGCAGACGATAAGTAGTAGTCATTAAAAAGTAAGTAGTTATAGAAGTATAACCCAGTTTTTGCTGGCCTAAGATACTTTTGTTGCAAATCAGTCAATTTTCAAGAAATTCTCAGTTAATTTACATTTCATAAATACTAAACATATTAAAATTTTAAAAATCATTATCAAACGGTCTTCAAGAAACTAAAATAAGTAAAAACTTTGAAATTCTAAAATATTGTTGTTCTTAATTGAATATTTTAAAAATCCCCATTACCCCAACAAATTTAGTGAAATATTTCCAATGTTGGAGCACAAAAACAATGTTATTTATTTATTTGAATTGAAAAAAGGAATGTGCACAAACAAGTCCAAAAAATATCAGTGGGCTACACAGGCAGAACGACAGACCAAACCGATCGACAGACACATTAAAATTTAACTGCCAACCTAAACCGGCAAATGAGCAAAATAAAAGGAGAACAAAAATTATGCTCGTATGTTGCACAAATGATGGGATTTTAAAGACACTTGAATATACAACTAAATTTTGGCGCGAAAAATTTCATTCCGATAAAAACATAAAGTAAAACAAAATCAAAACTAAATATAATATAACAAGTAGTACATGAAGAAAATGATCAAAGAGTGGGCTTTATAAAAATTGTCCTAAAAGAGAATTTGAATTGAATTGTATTTTTTTTGGTATTTTAAAGTGGTTACACGTTTTGAAAATAAAATCTGTAAAAATAATAACAGAGGACACTTTTTAAAGAGGCGTGAATTTTATAATTTGCCGTTTTATGGCTCAGCAGTTATTATTTCACCCATCAAAAAAAAAGTTATTTTAAATCTTAATCTTATCCCTATATTCAATAATATTTATTCATTACATATGATTTCAAGTGTGGGATTTTTGTAGTTCTGATTCAGGCCATTTTTGCATCTCTTTGAAATCTGAATCACAGTGCGGTTATTGTAAGTGATGATGGTAGATTTTGTTGGTTAATCGCATTAAAATGTTTTTCCTTAGAAATCCACTTTATTCTTCATTTGGAATAAAAGAGACCTTCTCAAGAGATGCGGTAACATGTTGTCACTTATGTTTGTTTTATGATTTTATTACAATACAAATTACATTTTTTTGAAAACCAAAAAAATCTAAAATTTACATTCTTGCAATCCTATTGCAGTTTTATTATTCAAGTGTTCTTTTCTAACGAGACTTTGACCAGTTCTTATTGTAATTTGAAATGTTCAAATATAAAGTGCTTTCATTATATTTGGCTTTAGGATAAGTATGTCCTTAACGGGATTATGTGGTGAAAAATACTAGAGTTATAAACAAATCTTAATAAGATTAAATGTTTTTTTATGGATAGGTTTTCTTATATTCCAAGAACACTTTGTGTGCAAAAATCTAACGAAATATTTGACACTTTATTTTCTTGAGTTCGAGTATAAAATTACAAACAAGAAAAAACCGATAGATAGAAAATAAACCAACTCAACTGTTATTTAAATTTAAATTCGTGGAAATTATTGCAGATGTTTCGTAGTCATAACTAGTCACATAAAAGTTATTAAGTCATATTGCTTAAGGAGAGTTAAGAATGTTAAAAAGTATAACGAAATCTGAGCCACTATTTCTAGAAAATAGAAGTCCCTGTTCTTTAAAAAACACAAATTTTTATTAAAATGAAAACTAAAGCTGAAAATAATAGAACAAAAGTTATTTTAAAACATGGAACAAAATCTAAAAAGAAATTGGTGTAACAATTGTTTTTCAAATATAAAATAAATAAAATTTAAATAAACAGAAAAACAAATAAACACAATCTTCTTAATTTGTGGTTTAGAGATATTAACAAATAATTATGCAAAAATAAAAAAAACAGCAAATATTTTTTCTACAGATTTCTGTAGCAAACCATGATAAATCTTAAGAAACAAATAAAACCACAAATGTAGAAAAATATGAAATAAAAAAGATTAAAATTTGAACGGTTA
Organism: Lucilia sericata; assembly: GCF_015586225.1. Classification (NCBI taxonomy): domain Eukaryota; kingdom Metazoa; phylum Arthropoda; class Insecta; order Diptera; family Calliphoridae; genus Lucilia; species Lucilia sericata. The sequence continues at coordinate 297,703 of NW_023994046.1, forward strand.
CAATTTCTAAATAAATTTAACATACGGGCATCGTATTATAAACGTACTGTAAACATATGCCTAATGAAAACAGTTGTGTTAAATTAATTAGCACACTTTTATGAACAATGGCAATAGAAAAAAGTTAAAATTCCCTTAAAAGCTAAATGCACTGTAAAAAATATTGTTCGAAATAGGATTTGGAAATATTGTTGGTTTAGATTATTTGTTATTAGTTATCAGACTAAGGTAATAAGTTCTTTTATTAAAATTGCAGGTTTGCTATTTTTAGTAATAGTGCTGTTAAATGTAAATAATCCAAGGTCGCTTGTTTTCATAAGAGAACGCAGGAAGTACCTACAAGATTTTATTATAAAACCACTGGTTGCATTGATAAGAAATAACATTAAATACTACTTGTTGTTGCAAAAAGTTTATATGTACATTTGTATCGCAGCAGTTTACAATTGTGCAGCAGAGCACATTTTCATAGGTTTTTTATTACGTTTGTAACGTGAATTAAAAATTGTCTACACAACACAATGTGACAATATTGCAATAATAAAAATACTAATTCTATTAATTTGGCAGTCGTGAGTTCGATTCCCAGCAAAGAAACTGGTCACCTCACTTTCACTTTCGATCAACTCGGTAAATTCAGTTATTGTCGGTCACTCTGGTCGGTCTTGTATAAAATCAAATGTAATAATCTAAAAAATAAAAATTTTGATTCATTATATTCCAGTTAGAATCCGGCCTTAATTTGACAGGATTGTCAATTGTATTATACAGGTTAGGTTGTTAGGAGGATGTATGTATCCACATCAAATCTGAAGAAATACACCTAGACCACTTTCGCGCCAGTCGTGCACTACTTTTCATAGTCCGATGGACGTAATTCCTACGAATTTTCCAGTGTTAGTGAGGGTTGTTATCTATTTGAATCTAATTTAGGCGAAAGCCTGACAATGGCGGGTTCTCGTCCTGCTCTCGCCAGGGATACCCTATAGGTTCTTTGTAGTTGTACAGACCGTTTCATTATTCCAACAGGCCTTATGGGGTTCTCTCATCCATATTTTTAATTCTGTCCCCGTTGCATCAAATGGTTTTGCGATCGTCAGGTTAGCTACCACGAGCTCTCCTCCCTTTTAAGTTATTATATTCGTTCTCTCGTTACCGACTAATTCCGTGTGGCCTGGTACTCATCATTTTTTACAATCCAATGCGGTTTTAGATTTAACATTATCATCTGTTATCGTCCTTCTGGCTGCCGGTAAATATGTTAAGCCATGTGGACGTCATATTTATTCTAAACCGGTTTACGCATTCCGTTAAAGCTCGGACTTCTGTCTGGAAGCTAGTGTTGTGATTATATTTCTGTTTCTAGGTCTCCGATATAGAACCCCAGATCCACTTTGTCCTTCAATTTAGTGCCATCCGTGTAACAACGGATTTCTACAATTATTTGCTCTATTGTTCCGCTTGAGCAAAACATTCATTCCATAAGAGATCAGTGTTTCAAAGTTTCCGACATATTCTGTTTCTGGTATGCGATCGAGGACGTCCGATGATTATGTATAGTCTTCCAATGTATCTAACTTCGCCTAAAGTTATGAGGCGGCACTTTCAGTGCCGCCTTATATTCTATATATCTTTAAATGGGTGGAATACCTAGCAACATTTTGAGAGCCATTTTTGACGTAGCACTCATGACACCACTAATACCCAAGCAACTGAACTCTGTAGTAGATTATTGAAGCACAAGCTTGTAGTGGTCAAATTGCACTTTTATAAATCCAATGTGTCATATTATAAGAATTAAGGCCCGTTTCATATCCTATATGTGGTGTCTCCATATTAATTTCCAGTCAAGGATTACATCTAAGTACTTAACTCTGTCTGACAACAGTATTTTTTACCCAGTAAGCGGTGTTCAGTATACTTAGAAATCTTGTTATATAACCCGTATAGAAATTGGTCCTACACCTGAGTCGAATCACTTCTTGACTAGATTTGACAATGACTGTCTATCGTTTCATCTATCCATGTAAACAGTGTTATCAAAATACGTGTCACAATTTTCAAGGACTAAAACCTAAATAGGTCCGTATTCAGCTAGTTTTCATAAAAGAGGGCCATCGATATGTGTTAGGGTTATAACTTTTAAAAAAATTTTGGAAAATTTCCATTCCACTTAGAGTATAAAAAAGTAAGTCGAAAAATAATATTATTTCTTCCCGAGCGTTAAAAAAGTTTCGGCTAATGCTTTATAGTATTCGATATTTACTATAATTTTATTAAAAATTTAAAATTGGATATATCAGTTAGTTTTATAATCAGGTTTATTTGACTAATTTGATATTTTTCTATAGCAATATCCCAATACCAGATTGTAGAGTGCAGCAAATTACTCATTAAAAATAAATATTTAACAATAAACTTTACTTTATTAAAAAAACGTGTGCAAATGTTGCCAAAAATAAATTTCATTCATAAAATTCCTCAAGTGCTTATACGAAGAAGCAGCAAAAACTTTAATGAATGAAAAATTTGCGCCTTTTTTAAGTTTGAATTAAATCATTTTATCGTCATGGATATCGAACTCAACGTTCAAGTATTTTGAATTTAATTTTTTATTTACGCAAATATTTGCTTAATAACAACAATACAGAGTAATAAACATTTATTTATTTAAAATTAATAAAAAGTTCATTTATAGTTCAATTATGTCAATAAAAGATTTTTACTTGGAATACAAGCTGCGCTCTTTTTTTTTTATTTACAGCAGCAACACATGGCGCTTCTTTTGCCAGTGATCGAGGAGTTGTAGATATATGCAGTAACTGTATGTTTTATATACAAAGTGTTGCTGTTTTTTAGCACTATAGTGCAATTTCCGGTGTGGATCAGACGAACAAACATGTCATTCAAAAATTCAAATCAACGCTCAGTGGTGTTTCACACACATGCGCACAAACACATAAACGAGTATGTGCAACTAATATCTATCTTTTAACCGTCAAAATTACGTGATTCTTTTTATTTCTTATTGATTTCTGTTTTTTTCTTCTTTCTCTAAAGAATGAAGTTTAAACAAATTTTGGTATTTTTTGGCAACTACAACAAATGAGCAACCGTACAGATAACATGGTGATAGGATAGTATAGTGGAGAACGTAGTGTGTAAACGAGTGACCGAATGTTTGAAGTACTGCCTCAGTTATCAGTGTGTTGAAAATAAAAAATACAATGTTTTCCTTCATATTGATTTTAAATTAAACAAATTGCTGAAAATATATTTCACATTTTTTTTAATTTGAAACATTTTTCTTACCTTGTGGTCATGCTGTATTTTTTCTTTTTTGGGTTGTTGTGATGTTTGTGGACATTTATGTTTGTGGTTGATCTTTTAAATATCAATGGTTGTTCGATGCATATAAATATTTACTGCACGAGTACAAGTGATAAGATATGTTGCGATACCATTTGGACCTAAGAAATCCAGCAACAATAAACACTTCACGAACAAGACATTAATCCATTGTCAAACATTGAATGTTGGTGTATGGACATGAACTGCTGATACAACAATTTGTGGGCAAATATTTGATCACTGAACCAATAATATGCAACATTGTTGCAAAGTGCTATTACTTTTCTTAAGTTGTTTCTTCTTGTGTCATGCAACAACATCAAAAAAACCACAAAAAACACCTTGTTAAAAGGTTTATTATTTTTAAATAAAAAGGATCCAATATAGATTTTTAGCTGAATCCTGTGACAAATTTGTATTTATTTAAGAAATGACCACCATGACATTGTTTAAGGAAATTTTTGTCAAAAATTTACCAAGATTAACACCAAATGTTAAGATTTGTTTGTAACAGATTGCAAGAGTAAAATTGACAGTTTATCGGTTTTACGAGAAAAAGGTGTTGAATAAGATACATGTATGTAGGTATATTAGAATCTTCCGTAACCCCTACATTACATTTTTGGTGGTTATTAGATATATGTATTACTAAAAATAGTAATATAAATGTTCGGGTCTGTGGGAAATTATATCAAAAAGCTAACCCAATTCATCTTTATATTTCCATATATTAGATAACAAACTGTTTCTTCTCAAGGAAAATTCTATTAAATTTAGGTATCTCAAAGATCCCAGGAATGATGAAAATTCGGTATTTATGGAAACCTGTCGTGACCGACACTTTAGAAGAACGCAGATTTTTATTTAAATACACGATCTAAACCATAAAAAAGACTTCAATTTGATTTATTTTACAATAACCTTTGTGATAACTCCTTTGATACTTTGAGATAAGATCCCTTCAATAAAAAACTAAACATTTTGGCGCCAAAATTGTATATAAAACCTTAATTTCTCTAATTGTCCTTTTTGACTATAAAATAATCATAAAAAAACAACCATAAATCTTCATAAAAATCAAATTTTAAAAACATTTAAATGGTAAAAGGTATTTAAGATGTGAATAGAAATAATTAGAATGAAGGTGTGTCCCATTGAAGAGTATTTAGGTGTAAAAGACATGTATTTTACAGAAACAAAGCAGCAAAAAAAAAAAAAAAAAAACAAAACAAAAAAAGTCATTCAAATCCTTAGAAATGAATGCAAAAAAAGTGACACAAACCAACAATACAACATTACATATAAAAATTCCAAACAATTTTGTCACGTAAATTCTGCCATAAACAAAAAGGATTTTACAACAATAAAATTATTGTAGGTGCAACGCTGGCAAACAAAAACAAGAAAAATAACAATTGCAATTGCAACCGCCATACAAATAAGTCGTTCAAACTGCCAAATCATGTCACTGAATACAAAAACACAAGAATCGAAAAAATCACAAATCAATGCAAAAAAAATAAATTCACTTGTGTGCCACAGAAAATACACAAAAAGGTGACAATCATGTAAAACAACAATTGACCATAAAGAAGTGGTCAGTTCGTCAGTCATTTGTACCTGTGAGACGATACCTTGGGAAGGTTTTTGTTTTCCTAATGAGTGAATGAAGAAAATGTAAGAAAACGCTAGGACTTCATTGTAAGAAGTCCACGTTTTGATATAATTGCACTGTGTTGCTTAACAATTTGCCCAAAAATAACATTTGACAATTGCAATAAAGATTCCCAGGCTCGAGAATTGAACGTGATTTCTTTAAAATTATTTTTTAAATGTTGGGAAATTTTCAGCTAAAATAAATAAAAAAAAATGTAAAGAAAGAAAAATATGTTTCGAGTCTTTAAAACACAATGCAACACTGACATCTCTACAAATTTTGCTATAATTCCGTTTAAGCATTTCAACCATGGCCAGTAATACTCTCTCTAAAGAAAGTAAATTTTTCTTATTATTTTTGATATAAAAGAAAATTAATAATGTTTGAGCCTCTTGAAAAGTCGTTATTTGTTGACAACAAATGATTTTGACTGACTGTGAGAATTAGAAGATACAAAAAACTAAAAAAACGAAAAACGTCCTTTTTTTACTTTAAGGTGTTGTTGTCTATTGCAGAATTACAACAATTGCAACAAGTGAATAAATCGACAAAGGCCACAAATGAAATATGAGGTAAGACAACTGTGGGATTTGTAGCAGAAATCTATAACATTCTTATAGGTCATTTAATTTAGAGAAGACAGGGATGTAGAAGAAATCGTTCCCAGCCAAAGATTATCACAAATTTACAATGTGATTTTTTTGTATTGCCCTTCTTGTGTGTATTTTGTGGGTGAGAAAAAGTGCAAGGTGCCTGCCTCAGTATATTTGGCCGTGTATTTTGCTCTACAATAAACACAATTAAATCAATAGATAAATGTATCCTTGTTTCTTGTTTTTTATAGAGCTACAACAAGTACAAAATAAAAAGAAACTAAAAAACTATTAATACAGAATCAACAAACCCAACTACGCTCCCACAGACGGACAGACGCGATCCTTGAGGATAATAGGGAGAATGAATTAAAAAAAAGAAAAAATATTCTTATTGTATTAAATTTTTTACTAACAACAAATTCGTTGTTGTTATAATCAGCTGATTTTGTGACCTTTTAACCTCAACAACAGATTCTCAGCTGATTTTCTCAAGATTTGGAATAGAAACAACAAATGCAGGGCTGGTACCTGTTGTTATTAATTGTCTCGCCTTTACAACAAAAATAAACAAGGACAAAGAGATCGCAACATCAACATAAAATGAACCTGTGTTCAACGTACGAAACAAATAAAATCCTTAAAATCAAATGACGTTGCATGTTGTTGTTTTTGTTGATATTATTACTAATTCGTTTTATCAATAGAGCATCCTTTCAGTCTACTCCTCTCACTAGAATTTGTATACTCGTTCCTTGCACGTGTAAAACTGAATAGAGTAGAACAGGCTCGTGTTTTTGTTGTTGCCACAAGAGTTGTTGATGACAATGATGATGTTCGTTTGGTATAAAAAAAGGATTTGGTATCGACTTTAGATTTGTTTGTTTTGTTATTTTTATTAGTTTTTAATACACAACTAAAAGGTTTTCTAGAGTAAGTGCATAAATCAGCTGATTATTGTCCCGATACCTGTTTGCTGCTCTGCTACCTTTAAATCTTGGAGTCCTTGTCTCAGGATGTTGTTACTTTTTGCATTAAATACATTTCTATTGAAAGCGGTTCCTTTCGCCTTTGAAAAGAAAGGCTCCTTCGTGCTAGTTTTTTTTTTTGGTTTGGTTTTGTGGGAAAGTTTCGTTTTAGATTTTGGTTTTATAGACTAAATGATAAAAATGAATCAGCGTTAACGGCGAGCAAGATCTTATTGTCTGTGGAAAATAACCGACGAGGGTAAGGAAAGGTTTTCTTCACTTTTTTTTATTGGTAAGTGTAATTACTGAAGAATTATATTTTGTTTTATTAACAGAACTATAAAATGTAGATTTAGGAAAATACTTGTTAAATGGAAAACAACAATAAACAAATATAGAATTTGACTTTGACTAAAGAAGCTGAATTTATGGCAACTGTAACAATAAGCAGACATTTTTATCTTTTTTACTTTTCAGGATGTGAAACTTTATACACTTGTTTGTTTATTTAGGAAGGAATATTGCTAATGTGGGAAAAAAACCTTAAGCTGTATATCCTTTTAGTCATTACTCTCTAGAAATCATTGTAAGCGGAAATTATTAAAAAATTTGTTTAATCTGCTCGCAGTTCCTTTACTTATAAATAAAAGAAGGACACCAGCGGCTATTGTTTTAATTTTATTGATACGAAAAGCTCATTATTAAACCTTACGGACCCAAAGAGGTCCGTAACTCAGAATGAATTTCTGAGTCGATTTAGACATGTCCATCCTTCCTTCCGCTCATACGGGTTTCTCGGTTCATGGTCGAAGCCTATTGAAAATGGTTGAAATCGAACCTTACGGACCCAAATGGGTCCGTAGCTTAGAATGAATTTCTGAGTCCATTTAGACATTTCCATCCTTCCTTCCGCCCATACAGGTTTCTCGGTTCATGGACGTAGCCTATTGAAAATGGTTGAAATCGGACCTCACTGAGTTCCCTACCAGCGATTGAAAATTATGATCTCAGTGCAATGTGTGTTCGTTTAGCTCGTTTTCGGAAAATAACTTCAATGACCAGAATTTCATTAAATTTTGTAACGTTTTTTGTAAATTTAAAAAAAACAACAATTTCTTAACTTATAAAAAGAAATAAAACACTGCGTAATTTACTTTGAAGTTAAAGTTTTCTTTAAAAAGACAGCTACAATTTAAACAAATCAAAAACAATACCAGAATGGGACAGAGGCAAAAAGGCATTAAAAATAAATGTGAAAACATAAATATTCGACTTAATTACATTGAAATGTTACATGAAAACATAACAATTGAAATACAAGACAAGACAAGACAACAGATCATAAACAACAACAAAAACTCAAAGAAAAACATACATTTTCATTAAGGACAACAATGACAAAGCCAATGAAAAAAAAGGACGAAAACGCGAAAAAAATAATTATAAATTAAAAACAAAACAGGGAAATGCAAACGTGGTGCAAAACTCAAATACACAAATTTGAACTTTGATCTAATGAGTGTCACAGGAAAGAAAGGAAAACAAAGGATATAAGAAACTCACAGACATGTAAGGACATAAAGAAAGTTGTAAAGAGAATATGTGGACATTTTTTTCCATTATTAAATTAAAAATTTATGTTGTCAAACATTTACGCGTATTTTTTACACGCAGATACACATTTAGTAAATGGGTAAGAAAACACACCAAAATGTATTTACATTCTCAAATGGGAATTGAATGACAAAATCCTTGACGGGAGCAAGAAGGGGTGTTTTGTGGAAACAAACAATGAATGAAAGGATTAAAACTGTTGAATGGACATTTGCAAGAAATCACAGTTTATTTCTTTGATAAATGTCAAAATTTCGTGTTACATCTGATTGATAGCGGCTGATAGCAAATGTGAGACAGTGAGGTATAGAAAGAGCTCTCTATACACGCGCTTTGTTTGGCCACCACTGTCCTGTTACATTGTGGTCAACTTCTTGTCGTTTGTCTTTTAATATTTGATGTAAAGGAGACGTGATGTGGTGGTCAGTTTTGAGGACATTAAGCAAATTAGACACATGATGTATTGTTTTGTGTCCTCTTTGTTTAATCTTTCACAAGTCAGTTTGTTTTATTTTTTTCTAAAGTTTTCTTTAAGAATTTCAAAGACATTTGAGGAGAATTGATGAGTTTGTGAGCTTTTGTTGGTAATTATGTTGAAGGAAAGAGAAATAATGATTTTTGTTTTTGCCACAACTTAATATTAGAACCGGTAGCTATTAAAGCAGTTGATCTAGCAATAAACTTGAAATGCACGTTTCTATGTATTATTTTATATAAAATAGTTTTTTTCTAATATATATTTATATAACTAGTATATGTATATGTATGTACTTTTAGATGAAGGTATTTTTGAAGTTTTGTGAGAAATGTCTTTTGATTTAATTTTGTCTTCATGCTTTTCCAAAGGACATGTGCAATATTTGTTACGCTTGTTACCCTTACACTCGCAACTGTGTTCTACATTTTATCCTTAATTTCCTACTTGTATTTTGTCATTTACTGCTAAAATATGTACAAAATTTAATTATTCTCACATGGGATAGATGGAAGGAATTGTATTTGTAGGGTAGGGTAACATTAGTTCAAGAAAGGCGAAAAAACCCAAAACATTAAAAATATGTATCACCAATATATGTAATGTATTTGTTGTTCTGCAGAAAGCAAAAGGTTGTACTGCTGTAGCGCAAAAAAGGACACTTTTCAAGGTCTACTACTTTATTTTCACTTTTACTTAACTTTAGTTTCCTTTGCCAGATTTCTTAGGGAAGTTCTTCTGTTTTCTACCTTCTGCAACCTTAAAATTTCCAACTTTACACAACTTGTATTTTCTATTACTTAGCATCAGTATGTAGAGTGTAAATAATTTCCTTCTTCTACACCATCAAATATTCATATTCTAGTTTTTTTTTTGGGTTTTAATTTGCATAAGTTCATTAACCAAAAAAATAAATATTATGTATTTTGGTTGCTAAGTCTGTCTGTGTTCAATAAATAGTTTAGTTTCATTTTAAATTGTTTTCCCACCAATATCGAAACAAGAAAAAACACCAAGGTAACCAAAATGCCACCCCAGTTGAGTTTCAAGTAAAGTTTTCTTTCTGAAAGGTGTTCGAAAGAGAAAAGGTGTTCACAAAAATCATCTTTAGTTTATTCACATGTATTGAATATTGATGAAATATTTTTCAAACATTCTCAGTCTAATGTCTATTCATGAGGAACAATTTAATCATAAAAAGATACAAATTAGTTTAAACATGTTTCAAAGACTGAGTATCTTTTTACCTCTTTATACTGGGAATTTAGTGGAATTTATAATTAAATAATCCAATTATCGTAGTGTTCAATATAGTTCGTCTAAAGATGTATTGATTGAATATTGTTTAAATACAAATAAGGATTTGTTTGCTGCAAAGGGACGTACAAGAAATCCTTTCCAAGTCATTTCTTTAATATAATTAACACAAATGAGTGTTAAAAATATTTTAGAAGTTCTTGGCTATAACTCGCTGCGATATAGATAGTGAAAGTCTGGAAAAGTTGTTGTGAGGCTTTAGGCAATATGGAATATGTTTCTCGCTACTTATTTTGACATTTAGTTATTTAATTAACGTAAATGAGGGAAAAAGACATTTTACAACTTCTTGACTATAACACGCACCGATATAGATAGCAGAAGTTGTTTTGAGGCTTTAGACGATATGGAATTTGTTTTTCGCTATTTCCAATAACATTTAGTTGGTTAATTAACACAAATGAGCGTTTAAGGCATTTTAGAACTTCTTCGCGATAACTCGCACCGATATAGATAGCGAAAGTCTAGAAAAATTGTTGTGAGACTTTAGGTGATATGGTTTTTGTTTCTCGCGATTCCTTATGACATTTAGTTGGCTAATTAACAATAATAAGGGATAATGGCATTTTAGAACGTCTTGGCTATAACTCGCTCCGATATAGAAAGCGATAGTCTAGAAAAGTTGTTGTGAGTCTTTAGACGATATGGAATTTGTTTCTCGCTTTTTCTAATGACATTCAGTTGGTTTATAATAAAGCAATTATCCTGAATTTTAGCTAATTTCGACATACGTGTGCATTTAAAGATGAAAAACTTATATTTTAAATGGAGACTTATATGGGAACCAGCGGCCCTTTAAAATGTTCTTAATAATGTAAAATGTTCTTAATAATGTAGTGACTGGATTCGTTTATTTATTTGTCCAATACAATACAATTACAAATTATATTCCAAGCCCAAAAGCCCTTTTCGGGGATTCGCTTGTATGGGGGCTAGGTGAAATTATGAATCGGTTTTAATAAATTTTAGTAGGCTTAGTCCGTGGACTAATTCGTGACAAATTTTTAATGAATTGTCTTAAAAATTGCTTTTGCATGGACTCACGAACGGAAAGACATTGTCTAGGAAAGTGAAAGTGTCTAGAACGATTATTTTAGTCCGTTACAAACATCAGCACAAACGTATAATACTATCCCCACTATAATGTTGTATATGTACATATAAATATGCGATAGGGTATTGAGAAATCATGTTGTAATATTACTTCGGACTATTCGGCGAAATAAGTTTCAAAAAACTGTTTCATTGTTTTCTATTTTTTTGTATTTACTTTCTATTTATATAATAATTCTTGCATTTAAATTAAAAAAGGATATACCATGATTTTATCCTCAAATTTGTGGTACAATTTATATACAAAGAGTTTTTTAAACTAAAACTTAAGATAAAGGATCAACAAATAACAAGTAATCTATACCCAATTTAATGATAAAGGCTAAAAAAAATAAATGTCCTTAGCCTCCATAAATAACAATAAAATTCAACAAAACAAAGGACACTGTCACTATTGTAAGTCAAAATATTGTAAGGACCATAATAAACTAAATCTAATTTAAGATGTCCTTTTAACCTGTAAAACAGGTCTAATATATTGATTAAAAAAATCTTTTCTTTACTCCATTCCAAGAAATCTTTTTTATCTTCAAAATAAAAAAGAAATCACTTGTTGTAAAAAATCACACACCAGCAGATCTTAATCAAACAATTGTTTGGTTTACAATTAAACTGAATTTTTACCATTCAATTTGGGTTTCACAAAAAGAGGAAAATTTCTCAACCGACTCATTGAGATATACTTACTCGTTGTTGTACAATAAAAATGCAATCGTGCGTTGAAATTTATAAAATATTCTCACGTTTAAACATTTTTTGATTCAGCAAAAAACTACACAAAAATTCGAATTTTATTACAAAAATTATAGAGAATTTGAACAAAGAAATCAAGCAAATCAATGCAACTGAAAAGAGGCGCCAAAAAACCCATGTAATTCTTTCTTAAACAAGGGATGCCATGCCGTCCGATTTAATACCAAGAAAATAAAAATTTTGAAAAAAATAAAGAAAAACGTTATAAAATATTAATGACATGACATGAATGCAAAAAAGATTCCACAACGGAACCAAACACCCAATACAAGCCAAAAATACTATCTCCATTCTAGTATCTCAAGGTTTTTGTAAATGTTGTATATGAATATCCTTTGGATAATCCTGGAAATGAGTACTTGAGGTTTTTTGGCAAAAAACAACAAAACGCTAAGAAATAAAATGAAAAAATAATGACGAAATAATAAAAAACACTATTGTTGTTAAACAATTTATAATAAACGAGCCAACAATGAAAACAAGAATTTGTGAATGGGCTCAAAACCTAAACAGGTCCTTTATAAAGTAATTTGTGTGTGAGTGAGTCTAATACTGTGTGATTATCCTTGTAAGGAATGTGTGCGTATACAATCATTGTGTGCAAAAAATATTTAATGTATATAAAACATGAATATTTTGCCGAAATTTTTCCAATGAAAATTTCTTTTTAGCATCATGTTACGCAAAACAAGAGGATGGGAAAAATATTTTCTCATTAAGAGGAACTCACACTCTATAAGTCGTTTAAAGTAAGTGATAATCGCGCTCAAGGAAGAAAAAAAAAACATATAAGAAGAAAGATTATGCCGCAAAAATTCCTAATAATGTAACCAAATACTACAAGGTGGTCTGTCTGTCCACTTTCCTATGCTCTACAAGTCTATTGGGTTTTTGGAAAATTATTCCTAGAATTGTTTGTTTCCATAAATTGAGATTTCAAGTGCAAAACAATAATAGTTTAACAAGTTATCAATGAACATGTTTAGGGCTCAAACAGAATAGCGGAACAATTACCTAAAAGGACTTCCGCAAAATTCCTAAGTATTCTATTGTATTTGGTTTGAGTTTGTTGTGTATTTTTAAGAGAATAACAAGTGAAAATATAGGAAAATACTAGAACTATATGATAATAGAGGCGGCAGAAATCACAGAATATTTAGTTTTCTTCAAAATACATACTCTTCTATTCAATACTTTCTCTTTAAATGCGGCTCGTTAGAGAAAAACTCTCACATGTGGAGGGTATAGTTTATAAATTTCACCTACAGCGTTGCAAAAAAATAGAATATATCACGTCTCTACAAGATTATCCCAGTTTAAAAATACAATTGACAAATTTGTTTATAAAAAAGTAAATATTTTTTAAGGAAAACACCAAGTATTTATTTGGAACTTCTTTAAGGAAAAATGTATATGTAATCAATTCAATTACACCATTTCCTATTTAGTTTAGGAAGTGTTAATCTGCAGTATTGGACAAAATCTAAGTCAATCATCCCGATGTTGTGTGTATTTTAATTTAGTTAATGTGAAATAGCGATAAATAGGAAAAGTAAAGTCAAGGGTGCCCTAAAAGTCTAGTTGGTAGTGTGTTGCCTTTGCAATCTGGGGGTTATGAGTTCAATTTCCACCAGACTCTGGCCTGCTTCATCGTGACCTCGATAAATTAGGTTCGAATATAATTTGTACACAGAGGAAAAAAACATACACGCCTGGTACCAAATTGACACCAAATTTTTCAATAACATTCGTTGACAAGTATATACATACATTCAACAACAACATGTAATGTAGACCACGCAACTTTGTCAACATTGCAACAATTCATTGTCGCAATCTACACTTTATGCACATCCGTTGTCTAAATGTTCACAAACGTGGTAAGCTCAAAATGCATTGTAAATAGTGAGCTTACCACGTTTGTGAGCATTTAGACAACGGATGTGCATAAAGTTTAGATTGCGACAACGTTGTTGTTGTATGTATGCATATACTTGACAACGGATGTTATTGGAAAATGTGGTGTCAATTTGGTATCAGGCCTGTATATTTATTTTTTCCTCTGTGTAGTTGACAAAAAATTAATAAAGAAAATATAGTCAATACTCATACCGATACATTTAAAATCTCTGTAAAACCCTTTTTAAGACTTTTGGCTCCCTTTAAACTTTAATTTTATATTTCAAATTTTTTTTAGACCACTATTATTTTCTGATAAACTGTAGCTAAAAAACAGAGAAATCTAGAAATTAGAATCTAGTTCAATAGAAATGGTGTAAGAAAACAACAACAAAATAACAGTAACAAAGGATAAAATGAGTTAATAAGTAAATGAATATGTGTAACACATGTTAGTTTTAACTAAATCTTTTGCACAGCAACAATTGCTGCTCATTGACTGGACATAGAGCAAATGATGTACGTGTCGGTAGCTGGGAAAGGATATTGAAATGAAATCTAGTGTACGTGCTCAGTAAGCAGGACATTCGTTTTGAATGTTGGAATATTTGTATTTAGAATTAAAAAAAAAAAAATAAATAAAATAATGTTTATATTTTATATTTCCATTAAAGTCATAGAGAGAAAAAAAGTAAACAGAGTTATTTTTGGGCGGGATGTATGGCAGTCACGTTTTATTATTTATTTTTTTGGTTTATTGTATTTCAAGAGTTTTGGCGGGAATTTCATATACAAGGTTATTTGAAAACAAATCAAAAACAATATTGAAACAAAAAATCAATCTCTATGGACAAGACTAAAATAAACATGTTAAAATAAACAAATTGTAAACGGACAGGAAATGACATTGAAATCTCTTTTAAATCAAATTCCATTTGGAACAACTATGCAAATGTTTTTGAACCATAAATTTGATGATAAACTTAATGACCTTATTTTCACAAGCGATTATGCAACAAAATCAAGGTTGCTCTTAACACCAACACACATACACACACGCAATTGATTATTGCAACACAAATAAACAGCCAGCGACCACCTTGTTTTTAAACAGTAATAAAGGATTTAAAGGATTTAAATTGTAGTGATTTCTTTAACTCTTTAATTTCAGTTCACACCTCTATAAAATTTTATGTTTTTATAGATGTTTAACCTTAACCTTCCGCTAAAAACAATGTGCAAGTGTATTGCATGAATAAATCAATGAAGAAATGAATGAATTGCCAGAGATTGTAAATACTTGTGTCCGGGTATGTGTTCAATTTAGACCGTTTGGGTATT
This sequence comes from Lucilia sericata, assembly GCF_015586225.1. Classification (NCBI taxonomy): domain Eukaryota; kingdom Metazoa; phylum Arthropoda; class Insecta; order Diptera; family Calliphoridae; genus Lucilia; species Lucilia sericata. The sequence goes on from NW_023994046.1 coordinate 312,784, forward strand.
TTTAAAACCTGCCGCGTCATTCATTGCGGATTTTTGGTAAAATTTTTCTCAGCACTTGCATTGAACCGTATATTAAGCAACCAAACATGATTAAGGTGATATTTTCTTTAGTTTGTCACCTGAGGTGTCATACAAATTTGTTTGTAACATATATCATGCGTGAATGAATGAATGACTGGAATGTCTACATACAAGTGAATGGGTGAAATGAATTAATGAATGGCAATTTTATTAAGCATTACAAATTTTATTTAAACAATATTTTCATTGAGAAAATCCCGGCATAAAATTTTCTAATACTTTCTGTAGATGAAATGAGTTGTTTGCAATTTTTTTTTTTTAAAGAAATAATTCTTTCTTTCTGTTTTCGGTATAATAAAGTCTTTTGGGACGTGCTTGACAATTTCTTGGAAATTAAAAATGTTTGACAACAAGATGCATTTTTTCGAGTATAATTTATGATTTTGCTAATTTGAAAACTCACATCCGTTGTATGTTTATTTTGGCAGTGAGCGTGTGAAATTACTTTTATTTAGTTTTAAATTTCTAGAATAATCATCAATTTATACACTAAAAGATTTAGATTTCTTATAGACGATAAGGAAGTTTATGTATGGATCACGCGTTCTAAATTTTCATAAAATCCCCAAATTGATGTTTTGTAAACTTTCATCCCATGTTGCAAAATTTTAGTATTTATGCATGTGGGTGGTTCACTCCCCCTATTGGCGGTTCGCATATGTTTGTTTTAAAAATTATAGTTATAGTATACTGTATAGTACTGATAGTACAATACACAGTCCAATACATAAAAACTCTGATTGTAATATTCTCCCAGAGTTAATTATTTTTCTCATTTCTGATGTACCACGCCTACTTCTAATAGTTCGCCCATTTTTCCCAAATGTTAATAAGGACGGCAAAGGGAACAAAATTTGAGAATTCTATAAGTTATAGTTCCATAGATATAATAATTCTACATATTTAAAATATATGGAAGGTGCCACGCTTACTTTTGCTAGTCCGCCCATTTTTCCCCAAGCGTTTGTGTAAATATCAAAGTTGCTTGGGTAACATTTAAGAACTCTTTTAATATCAATTTTGTATGTAGGCATGGCACCTCGCCCACTTGAATATTCAGAACAAAAAGTGTCCCACGAGATATACTTCAACAACTTCCGAATATTCCAATAAAGTTTATATACAGAAAGTGTGTAATAAAAGGTTCCTTTCAGTATATTGTCCCACGAGATATACTTCAACAACTTCCGAATATTCCAACAAAGTTTATATACAGAAAGTGTGTAATAAAAGGTTCCTTTCAGTATATTGTATTTTGACACACTTATAATACAGTGGTAGACATTCGTTTGTACGCAATATATTTTTTTAACTTTTGAAAGAAAGTAAATAGTGTTTTAAGAAAAAAGGTTTGCGAAATAGTTTGATACTATCTTCGTTACAAAATTATAATATAAAATTGTAATATTATTTGCTCTATTAGCAATTCCAGAGAAAAAATCAAATTTGTCTGAGACATTCGTTTGTACGCACTTTACATAATTTATAATAACCATACAAATGATTTGTACATTTCTCTTTTTCTTATCATAACATTTAGTAGGACCTCCATAATTGTTACTGACATAATAGATTTCATTAGATTTTGGATAGGTCAATTTTTAAAGCGCTTCAAAAAGAATTTCCGAAGGTCATGCTTAAAAATTTTTTATGTTATTTAAATGCTAAAAAAGTATGTTTTTTTGTTTATAAATCTTTTCAGCTATGATTTTAAGAATGGTTTTGATTGGTTGTGTCTTAAAATTCCTCCTGGTTAAGGAAGAGAATTAAAATATTTGTCGGAAAATCAATCCAAACCCTTGTCAAATACCCATTTTTGGATAGAAATTGTATCTCAAGTCGCAATTTTTCATTATTTTTTCTGCTAAACAGTCTTCTAATGAATCAAAGAATATTACAAATCTAATTTTGGGTGAAAAAATTCCGATGGAAATCTGAAATTTGTATAAGAAACATGTCTAATTCACCCCAATTTCCCAATCGAAATGTAATTTGTACTTCTAGCAGCGTTTTGGTTCATTTCGCATAATACGTTAATGTAACGACTTAGATAATATAAGTTTAACTTATTTTCACTTGAAAATGTTAACTTTTAGAAATTATTCATATCCGATATCGGGCCGTATGGAGAGTGCAGTTTTCTCTCCTTATGAATCTTAATAAATCTTGGTTTACAAACAATTCTTAACACAGTAATGACTAAATCAAGGATAAAGGAATGATAATAGATCTTTTATTGCAAGGAGTACAATTTTTTGTCTTTATTTCATTAAGAAAATAGGGATTTTGTGTCATAATTTTTGGTTTTTTTGTAACATTACTCTTGTAAAATCGAATAAGGAAGCCATTTCTTAACAGTTTTTCATAGTTTTATGCTATTTTTAATACAGCATGAGTATCTATTACGAAATATTAAAAAATCTTGTTCAAAATAATTCAAAATTTTGACATTTTGATAAAATATTTCCTAATTTAGCTTCGACAGCGATCAAATCGCAATTTCTACAAATAATATATCTTTATAAAGATTTTTATAATTCGTATGGCTATAAAATATATTAATTTTATATCTAAACCCCCAATACTCGCTCAAAAGAATTCAATTATTCTCGTAAAAGTAATAATTACATGACTGCGTACAAACGAATGTCTCAACGAAAATAAATTTTTTGTCTGATATTTTTATTAGAGAAAAATATTTTATAATATTTTTCTATTATTTAATAACTATGATGTATTCAATCCAGTTTCTAAAAAAAGTTTTACAATAAACCCAAAAATGGCTTTAAAAATCAAAGAAAACATGTTGCGTACAAACGATTGTCTATCACTGTATGTACCACGCTCTTTTAGATTTTAAGCTCATCGATACTGTAGCTCATTCTAGTCATATTCTAAATTTTAGATTTCTAAGTGCTTTCTGAGTCGAGTTAAACAGACTTGCGCGCTAGATTAGGCATTCGGTCCACTGGTATCAAAAATTATCGCCGGAAGGCAAGAAAATAACCGGACATTCTGTGTTACAGAAAATTACTCAGAAATATTTCGACCTTGATAAGAATTGGCTAAGACTTACTAACTGGGTACTTTATAATTGAATCCACGAAAGAACCTAGAGGCTATGTACAGCAAAATTACTTCAAAAACCTTTCAGACGAAGAATAATTCCAAAAATCGTGCGAATTAGGGAATTTTTGAAATTTGTAAAAGTGCAAAAAAGTTATACTTTAATTTCTAATTCCTGTCGAATATTTTAAAGAAACCTCGTCTGATTGTGTAACATTTCATGCAGGCGTTAATGGACTAATTTCATTAACTCAATAACCAATTTCATCAATGAATGAGTGGATTCGTAAAACAAATTCATAATATTAATGAAACATTCTCCATTAATGTAATGAAGGGCTATTATAATACTTAAATAATGAACAATTTCATTGATAACATAATGATATTCATAACTGGAATGTAGATTTTTCTCTTAGTGTAGTAAAAGCTAGTTACTTTGAAAGGAAAATGTATGTTACATCAGATCAGGGTCTTCGGTGGGAATTGAATCCACGACCTCCAGGCACGTGTAATAGTAGATCAGTTGGTCAGTGGATCAGTTTTGTTTTGTCTGATTTGGTTTGTACATATGTTGCCTTACAATTCAAAAATTAAAATTCTGGGAAAAAAGTTATTAATTGGAATTAAAATTATACCAAATTAATATTTAAACAATAGATTTCTTTGAATTATATTATTTTAACCCTGCAGCAATTATTTGAAGGTTAAAATTAATCCGCTCTAAAAGTACTTTTTACACTTAAATTCTGTTAAATTTTTTTCTGTTAAAAGTGATAAAATACTTTGGTTTTATTCTATTTAATCTGCTCTGCAACACCTCACCAAAAAGAAACTGCTCATAAATTAAAGGCTTCATTCAGCAAGGGCAACAACAGCAAAAAGGGTAAACAAAACTATAGTTTTGTTAGAAGATACGAAATAAATTGAAGAAAAAAAAAAAACTCTTGAAAATTAAAAAATTTATTTATGCATCATAAAAAACAGATCGTAAAATATTTATCTTTGCTCTTAAAAATAATAAAACAACAATAGCAGACAAGAATTATTTATTTATTTCTTCTTTTTGCTGTTGGGTCCCAAAAGAAGATGCAACATTAAAAAAAATCATGTAATTTTCAGTTAATCGTTAAGGAGTGTTTTGTTGCACTTAGGAATACAACAATAACAAAAACCAACCATTATTCCTTAAATATTCATCATTTCAATTGTTCCTTTAAATGTTTATTATGCAACAATTTAAGGTTAGAGATATAAAATTTATGGTTTTAGTAAATTTCTTTTCTTTTTATTATTATTTCTAAAAGTAATTAAAAAAAAAGACGCGATATTTTGTGGATAAATTAAGGCAAAGTTGTTAAGGGAATAAAAGGGATGTTCTGCTTGATAAAACACAAAAAAAACGTAACAAGGATTTAGTAGAAAAGATTTAGAGAATGTAACAATAAAAATAAGTGAAATAATTTTCAAAGGATTTTTACATAAAAAGAACATGTATGGAAGTGTTTTAAGTACTAAAATAAACATTAATAGAATGATAAAAAAGTTTTTGCGTTTTTAAAAAAGTCAGAAAACAATTGAATATGAAAAGCGTTTTTCTTGGTTTCTGGCACCATTATTAAGTCAAGTCTTTAGAGAATTTAGTATTTTTTTCACTTTAATCGCAAGAGAGTTTATTTTGAAATATTTCATTATTTGTGTAGGTGTTTTTTTTTCTTTCATATAATTGTTTTTATAAGGCTGTGAAAATTTTCATTTAATAACATTTTATGCGCCACTCCTCTTCAAATCAACCAAAGCAAATCCTCGAATGTGAAATTACTTTGATGACTCTCTAATTATGAATTCCAAGGAATTCATTAACAGGGAATTGTTATTTTTGACTACTGTGATTGATAAATTATTAGATAATGACTTGAATTAATGATGTGGCGCATTTTTTGTTGTTGTTGTTGCGTAAACACTTGTTACGTTTCTCTTCAGCATTCCAATGGCGTATGAGTATGCGCAGGATATTAAAAAAAAAAACTGAGGTTCACACAAACAATGACCCATAAACTTAGGAAAAGAATAAAGAAAAGTAATGAAATATCAAAAGCCAGTAAAGTGGTTGTATCTTTTATAATTTCAAGTAGACATTGTATAGAAAATGTAAACGTTTCTTTACAATTTTATAATTCTAAAATCAATCCTTTTGTTCACACACATACGAAAACCCTAATAAAAAGATACGAAGAAATCAAATTTATTTAAAAAGAAAGAGAATCATAAAAAATCCCTAAAGACTAAAAAAAGGAACCCAGTCTTGCCCCAGTGATTTAGTTTGATTAGTAGGCAACACCGACACACACTTGTGATAAATATTATTCATTCATTTACACTTCACAAACAGGTTTCGTTTTCTCATTTATAAAACCAATACGACTGTGAGAAATTGAGCAACCGAACTCAATAATAAAAAAACCCTTTTTTGTTTTATTTCTCTACAATTTAATTATAATAAAAATAATATAAAACACACATTCTCACATACACAAAATCAAATCAAGCCACAACAACAACTCAAGAGGAATACTATAGGGAAAAATCATGTGTAACAATCAATCTAGGATCTGTTTACTGTATTTGTTGTTGTTCGCTGTTGTAGCTCCTTAACAAGTGGTTTCTTGGTATAATTTTCCAGTTATTGCACCGTATAACGTTGAAGGAGATATATTTTTTTTGTTCTCTTTTTTTATGGTGTAGTTTATTTGAAAAATATTCGAAATTCTTTTTAAGATTTTTTTTTTATATTTTAAAACCTGTTTAATTTTTAAGTATTGAAGATTTTTTTCTTTATTATGTAACAAAAACAATAACAAAGACAATATAACTCATGCTCATTATTAAATTAAATTCTTGCATTAACAAAATACCTATCTGGGATGAGAAATTTTATTCAAAGAAAGGTACTTTTTGGTAGCAATCAAACGTAAATTGGTACTATATAATTTTTGTCGTAGTTTTTTTTATAGTTTTGGGTTTCTTAATCCGTTTTTAATAATACAGGCAAATCCCGGTATAAGGATAACAAAACAGCAAAATTTTTTATACAGCGAAAAAATACCTAAAAAATCCAGCTTTTGACTTTATATTGATATTGTTAATGTCAACAAGTAGGAAAGTATAGTCGGGCATGGCCGACCATATGATACCCTACACCACTGAGTATGTTAAATATTTAATAACAACGCATTTAAGTTGTTTACCTTAATTCCGAAATATTTTAACAATTTGTTGAAAAAAGTGATTTTCTTAAAGAGGGGTTAATTAGGGACAAGGGTAAATATGGGCCTAACGTTATACATTTTGATACATGGCTTTACGTTTACATTAGAGTTATGTATGCTGGATTTCATTGCGATACTAATGTTTATTAGTGAATTATTGACCTTCAAGTCATTTTCTGAAGGGAATTTTGTATGGGGGCTAGGGTCAAATAAAGTTCGACAATTATGAAAATTGGTAGTATTATTAAGACGTATATAGAACTAAGTTTTGCCGATTTTTGTAGAGATACTACAATATTTAACATAATTATGAACTCAAAAGCCCTTTTCGGGGGGTAGGGTTGTATGGGGGCTAGGTGAAATAATGGACCGATTTCAAACATGGTCCAAATTTCATCAAAATATCTTGAAAATTGCGAGCTGTACCTTGCGCACAAGGTTTACATGGTCAGCCAGCCGGACGGACTGACATGGCTTAATCAGTATAATATCCTTCCCACTATGGTGGTGTAAAAAAACGTGATTGAGCAATAAGAATATAATCTAAAAATGAAAGAAGTCGTTCATATTCCTAATTTTAGTTATTCTGCATATCTGACCTATCGAACAAAATGACAAAGGACAAGGATATTCCAACATGGCAGAATTATTCCAGGGTTTAGAAATTATCAGCATGAGACTCATTTATCGATTCTCAAGTTCAGTTTTTTCCTAAAAAGAGTTTAACTTTATCTTTTGAATTTAATTTGGATCTTACAAATAAAATTAAGTTAAGGAAATAGCAGGAAATTTAAGTTGTTAGAAAACAAAAATCCATCAGCAAATTTTTCAAACAGTCTAGATGTTCAAAATGGAAAAACGAGTTCGTTGTTCATAGTTATTTGAAATAAAATTTGAAGTAATAATTTCATACATTAATTTGAATCGTTTTTTGCCCATTAAATAAAGAAATTTACTAGAAAAAATAACGAAAGGAACTGACATTATATCATTGTATAACCTTCCAATGTGTCCAATATACATTGATGACGTGTCCTATAACCGCATTTGACCAGTTCGCCTGTTCGTAAAGACCGGTTCGGCTGTGAGCAACGCCTGATATCTTAATGGAATATCTAGCAACGTTTCCAGAGCCTTGGTTGAAGTAGTACACATGGCACCACTTATACCCAAGCAGCATGTACTCTGATCTCCCTGTAGTAGTTTGATATTACACTTTTTGTCCGAAGCAGGATTATTGAAGCATAAGCTAGAATTGGTCTAATTACACTTTTAAAAAGCCAATTTGTCATAGTAGGACTAAACCCCATTTCATGCCTATTGTTCTCCTACATATCGCATCGGTGCTGGGCGATATGTAATATTTCTTTAAAAAACTTCTAATATTGACTAGGGTTAGAACCACCAATTAACTCCTTATTTGACGATATAGACAATTGGCTACAAACCCTATTCAAAAAATTTATTAATGTTATTTATAACGGCCACTCATTACCAAGTAATGTATGAAATAACTATATCGCTACAATTCTCATTATCAAAATTTGAAAATATTTTAATTGGATGTTTCATTTTAGAAATTTTATTGTTATTGGCCAAATTTTCCTGGAATACCAATCTAACACAGAACATAATATTATGACTGGAAATCCACTCTTAACCCATAAGACGAATGATCATAAGATTAAATCGCAAAGCTTAAAAAATAAATTTCAGTTATCATGCCTATGAATGAATCCATTCTGGGATCTCCTTAACTTATGCACTAGTTTGTTAGTTTGTTTAAAAATAGAACCAAAACCGATGAAATACACCTAGGCCTTCATAGGACCTTTATCTCTGTTAGGAATCGGAAATAGCTTAGGCAGACACTTATGCACAAAATTCTAGCACTGTGGTCCATTTTGGACTGATTAATGCCAGAACAATTTTTAGACCATACGTGTATAAGTAAAAATGTTCAGTGAACATTTATATTGACATTAAACTGTATAATAAGTAAGGCTAATGATAGACAAAGGAAACTATCAACATTGCGACACGTTACAAACGGAATAACAAAATTATCTGTTCCAAGCTAATAATTTGGTACTTTTTCCCAAATTTTATAGCCACATCCCTGACACTCGTTTTTTTAAAGAAATACTAAAACGCTAAAAGAGAATATTTGAATTGGTTTTACTTTTTTAATGTTTTCTGATAATTTTATTTTTGGTAGAGATTAAGAATTTTGTTTTTGTTTGGCAGCTCCGTTGAACTAATTCTCACGGTTCATGTTTTTTATTCGTCGGTAGGCAGGATATTATTTTATCATTTTTGTCTATAGATTACGTTTAAAAGAAGAAGAACTAAGTAATACCTGTTTGTATGTGTATGTTTGTTGTTTAGTAATTTTATACAAATTGAATTTGTTATTTTAATTCAGTTACAACAAATTTTAAGTTAATTGGTGAAAAAAATTATTTTTAATTATAGTGTGTTTGTTCTTTGTTTGATTTGGTTTTTAACAATTTTAACTATCTTATAGGATTCATTTGGTGAGAGAATCTACGAAAATTTAATGATTTGGGAAAATAGACAAATTGTATGTAAAGAAATATAAAATTAATGCGGAACAGTAATTAAATTGTTAAAAATTAAAGGGAAATTTTATTGATAAATATGTTTTAAACATAAAAATCTCACATTTCAGGGAAGATTTATTTGAAAAAAAAAACTAATTCTTAATTGTGTTCTAGTAAGCAGTTAAGCCACTTTGTCATACTATATAAAATCATAATTGTTAGATGAAATGCTCCTATGTACTACTTTTTGATGACTTTTAGCCCCTTAATTAAGTCCCCTATTTTTCAACAACTTAAGTCTTTTATATGCATTGATAATGGTTAACCGGCTTAGTTTGGACTCTATTAGAAATGAATTTAAGAATGGTGTAGACAAATTCCATTTTGGCTGTACCAAATAAATTATATTTATTTACGATAAACTAAATATAACAATAATATTTTTTGTGGATAAATTAAAAAATCGAAATATTTAAGCCCTGCCAGCAATTTTGTAGTCGACTACGAGAAAAATTCACTTCTAGTTTACTTTTACAGACTGACTATAAGCTAAATACAATGTTATGCAGAGCTGTCCCGAAATTTTGTATTTGGCAACGTAAAGAACCAACTTTTAAATACTAACTACAAGCTAACTATAATGTGATGCAGAAGTGCCTCAAACTTATCTGGAGAGAATTAATTGTATTTCAACATGTTTTCTCTTGTTTCTCTATTATTATGATTTTATTTGTTAATTTTAGTAGACTGACTATAAACGAACAAAAATGTAATGCAGAAATGTTCCAAAATTTGGTATTTATTAACGTAAACAACCGACTTTTAGAGACTAGCTACAAGCTAACTATCATATAATGCGGGAGTACCCCAAAATTATCTGGAGAGCACTTTGTTTCGACATGTATTCTCATGTTTCTTTATTATTTGGAATTTTGTTTTACATTTTTGTCATTTTTTTGTATACGTCGTGAAGTAAGAGTCAGTAAATTGGAAAAATTAATTATAAAAGGTTAAATATTTCAAAACTCTGGTGATTAATACTGTAAATATAATACATTAACAGTTAACATTACACATAACATTTTAAAATTTATTTTAGATTTGGATCAATCGGAATCATGGAAAAAATGAACAAATCATTCATAATTTTATGAATACCGGTGTTATTATTAGTTCCCCTGCAGAAAACTGATGTCTATTAATTTTAACGAACTAATATCATAACTTGTATTACAGCGAAACGTAATTTAGATAACTAGTAGTTAAATTTTAAATATATTTAATTAAAATGTAATTAATTAATACAGTAGGGAATACAAAAGAAAGCTATTACTTGACTTTTCTGCAACTAACTTTAAGTTAGTTAATAAAGAGTTACCTTTAAGCTAATTTTTTAGTAACTAACTTTAAGCTAGTTGAAAAGTCATGCATAGTCGGACAATTGACTACTGCGTAGGACATCGCCATGTTAAAATAGTCAGTTGGCTCTATTAAAAATAATCCAAGAATCAAACATAACTAGTTGATGAAAAAGTCGACTTTTAATGCATTTAAAGTTAGTTGAGTTGCTGGCAGGGAGGTGCTAACAATAAATAGCCCTCAAATAACCCCTGAATAAATCGATATGAAATACTTAAATAAACAATTTAATCGTTAAAATATTATTTTTTATTACCACAAAAATGGTAAATGATTTATATACCAAATGAAAACTATTTTTTATATTTTATCATAAAAATCTAAATAAATATTCGGTTTATATGTTAAAGATACAAAATGTAAATAAAACTCTACTAACACAGATAAATAATAAATACTCGTATACATTAAAAAGGAAGGAAATAGAAGAAGATCGTAAAAAGTTGTACAACTGGGTTTTATTTATAAGGTTTCTTAAAAACCAGAACAGACAAGTACCCCCAACATTACAAAATAAGGAAATGCTTTATGAAAGAAACAAAAACTATATGCAAATATTATGTTTAAGTTCAAATATTTATTATTTACATTAATAAGAACTCAAAAAGTTAAGTATAGTTTAGGTTAAATATTACACTCTGGGAAATTTAATTAAAAACACTTAAAAACAGTTTTAAGTTAATCATACAAAAAATTTTAATCTATGAATGTATTGTTTTTGATCCTAAGACGATTCGAAGTTATTTTTAAACAACTTATTTTTATTTTAAATGCAATTTATTTTTCTATAACTTTTTTTCTTTAATTTTATAATTATCGCCTGCAGTGCTTATGATTATTGTGTAAACTACTTAAAAGTAATAAAAAATAGTATTTACTTAAAACAATATCAACAAAATAACACAATCTAAACAAATATTTATTTGTATACAAAAATAAGAGCAGAAATGAGAAGAAGGAATTCGTTTCTAACATTAACAAATACAAAATGTTTGGCTTCAGTCTATGTACTTCTTCCAGACTTTGAAATTTATTTATCTTAAGTAAAGAAACGACTACAAAATATTTAATGCATCTAACTAACAAAACTAACTATGTGGTGTTTGAACTGCTCAAACATGTGGAGGAAGAAAATTTTAACTCCCCTCTCTCTAACACCAGACTTCCAAGGAACGATTTTTGTACTACGTAATAAGTTTTCGGTGAAAGAGTCGAATATATAGAAAATCTCACAGTTTAGTTTCTTCATGTGCCAAAAAAAAAAAAAAAAAAAAAAAAAAACAAAATAAAAATCATTATATTTGTTGCCTTTAATAGAGAACTGAGTAAAATGGAAAGGAGTTTCAATACTTTCTTAAAATTCTCTCCATTTTGCTCTCTTTTTGAAGCAGAACTTTAAATACTTCATTTATTTTTTAAATTTTTGTTTCTTTGGAGGCAATTAATTGTAAAAAAAAAAAATTGAAAGTTTTCACATGACTCCTTTTGTGGAAGCAACGACAATACGTACTATAGACTAGACTAACGACAAGACTATAGGCTAGACTATAGACAATATTATAGACTAGACTATAGACTAGACTATAGACTAGACTATAGACTAGACTATAGACTAGACTATAGACTAGACTATAGACTAGACTATAGACTAGACTATAGACAAGACTATAGACAAGACTATAGACAAGACTATAGACAAGACGATAGACAAGACTATAGACTAGACTATAGACTAGACTATAGACTTGACTATAGACTAGACTATGGACTAGACTATAGACTAGACTATAGACTAGACTATAAACCAGACTATATACTAGACTATAGAATAGTCTATAGTCTAGTTTATAGTCTAGTCTATAGACTAGACTATAGACTAGACTATAGACTAGACTATAGACTAGACTATAGACTAGACTATAGACTAGACTAGACTAGACTATAGACTAGACTATAGACTAGACTATAGACTAGACTATAGACTAGACTATAGACTAGACTATAGACTAGACTATAGACTAGACTATAGACTAGACTATAGACTAGACTATAGACTAGACTATAGACTAGACTATAGACTAGACTATAGACTAGACTATAGACTAGACTATAGACTAGACTATAGACTAGACTATAGACTAGACTATAGACTAGACTATAGACTAGACTAGACTATAGACTAGACTATAGACTATAGACTAGACTATAGAATAGACTATAGACTAGACTATAGACTAGACTATAGACTGGACTATAGACTAGACTATAGACTAGACTATAGACTAGACTATAGACTAGACTATAGACTAGACTATAGACTAGACTATAGACTAGACTATAGACTAGACTATAGACTAGACTATAGACTAGACTTTAGCTAGACTAAGACTAGACTACAGACTAGACTATAAACTAGACTATAAACTAGACTATTGACTAGACTAGACTATAGACTAGACTATAGACCAGACTATAGACTGTCTATAGCCTTTTTATTTAAACGAATGAATTATTTAAATTTTCTGTCAAAAGTCTTTGATTTCGATTTATTAACAAAATGGCAAGAGGAATAAATCTCTTTTCGCCAGAGTCTTCAAGAGTGTTAGTTAGTCTCTACAGTAGTTTGTACTCTTAGTAGTCACTGGTGGTATTCGTGGTAGTAGTAACAGTCTTTAGAGGAGATGTAGTAGAAGTTCAGTCACCTTAATGTTGTTTATTTATTTTATTTGTCTGATCTCGCGGTTTGTTTTCAAATGCGCCTGCGTTGGACTGCCTGAGTGCCTGTTTGAGTTTCTTGAGCTGCATTGCTTTATCTCTCTAAGAATTTATTGAAATTCCAAAGCACTTTTTAGTTTTCTTTAGATATTTTGTATTTGTTTGTAGTATTTTTATTTGTCCATTGTTGTATACCATTTATGGTTGTATGTACACATAAATATTCAAAAAACATTCGTTACAACTGAGAAATATTGGGTGGATTAGAAAGTTATTTCGATTACTATAAAGTATAATCTACAAATCTGACAAATTTTTATAACTTTATGAGGACTAGAAAAAAATGTTACAAATTAGAGAAGAGGAGTTTTCGGACATAATTTTGATTTGTATTTCTTTAAATTTTCAAAAAAATAAATTACTCTAAAGACTTACAAAAGTTTTCGAATTTTATTACGTAAATTAAAAAAGAAATAATGTAAACATCAACCCAATGCAACCGTTTTTAAATAATGTTCAAAATTAAATGGAAGAGGTAAAATTCATGGTATGTGTGTCCTATTGATTATTGAGCCTTAAACCGTGATTTAACATTTTGTTAAGAGAAATGTTTAGAAAAATAACAAATAATGAAACGGAAAAAAGATAAACTGAAAAATAGGAATACAAATAAATATTCTGTTAAAAATTATAATAATAATGAAGTTTTGCTTCTCATCATCTTTATAATGAAAATCAGTATGTCTTTAAAAAAAACCACAAGAGAAGTGTGGCGGCCTCAACATTTTGAAAGCGTTGAATGCGTATACGTACACGTACACAAGTAATAAAGGAGACGAACGAGCTGTGTTGGAGGCAAGTAGGAACGAAGAAAAAAAGTACCTCAACATCCATTAAATTGTATGCGAAGTCAAAAACGTGTGGGCGCGTCTCGTCGATTATGTTTATTTTCCTTAATTTTAGATATTTTTCTTGGTGTTTTTGTTGTAGTTGTTGTTTGTATTTTCTTAACAAGAATAAGTTGGCTCGGCGTTGTTCAGTGTTAAAACGAATCAGTATAATAAAGGCTGTCTTTCACAATTATTATTATTGGTAACGCTGTCAATTGATTTGTTACGCAAATAATCGTATTAATATTTTTGTTTTAACTAGAAATCATCAACATAAAAATGAAGGCAGCAATGTTATCGTATGGCTGGGTAACTTTACTATATGAAGGAACCTAAATATTATTTAATACAAATATCAAAAATATGGAAAAGTAATTTGGACCCAACAAGGAAACCCAATCTTAGTGGTGACATACAAAAGCATGGTTGAAATAAGGGTTTTATGGATAAAAGATTGCGAATGGTTCAAACAAAACAGTTGTTAATGGTTATTTACGCGAAAAGATTTATTTCGACTTACCTCGACTCCAAACATGTTAAAGATCTGAAACAGAAAATAGTTAATTAAAAATAATAAGACTGTTTTAAATATTTACAAATGATTCCACTAAAATTTGATAGTCAAAACGTTTTTAAAAAAGTTTGTAAATTATTCGGAGTTATCTATAAATAAAACTTTTAACAAATATTCAAAAAAAGGTCCAACATATTTAATAAATTAAAATTAAGTAAAATTTTGTTCTGAAATTTGGTTACCAAATCACATCTATCTATTTATCTATCTATATATCTATCTATCTATCTATCTATCTATCTATCTATCTATCTATCTATCTATCCTATCTATCTATCTATCTATCTATCTATCTATCTATCTATCTATCTATCTATCTATCTATCTATCTATCTATCTATCTATCTATCTATCTATCTATCTATCTATCTATCTATCTATCTATCTATCTATCTATCTATCTATCTATCTATCTATCTATCTATCTATCTATCTATCTATCTATCTATCTATCTATCTATCTATCTATCTATCTATCTATCTATCTATCTATCTATCTATCTATCTATCTATCTATCTATCTATCTATCTATCTATCTATCTATCTATCTATCTATCTATCTATCTATCTATCTATCTATCTATCTATCTATCTATCTATCTATCTATCTATCTATCTATCTATCTATCTATCTATCTATCTATCTATCTATCTATCTATCTATCTATCTATCTATCTATCTATCTATCTATCTATCTATCTATCTATCTATCTATCTATCTATCTATCTATCTATCTATCTATCTATCTATCTATCTATCTATCTATCTATCTATCTATCTATCTATCTATCTATCTATCTATCTATCTATCTATCTATCTATCTATCTATCTATCTATCTATCTATCTATCTATCTATCTATCTATCTATCTATCTATCTATCTATCTATCTATCTATCTATCTATCTATCTATCTATCTATCTATCTATCTATCTATCTATCTATCTATCTATCTATCTATCTATCTATCTATCTATCTATCTATCTATCTATCTATCTATCTATCTATCTATTATCTATCTATCTATCTATCTATCTATCTATCTATCTATCTATCTATCTATCTATCTATCTATCTATCTATCTATCTATCTATCTATCTATCTATCTATCTATCTATCTATCTATCTATCTATCTATCTATCTATCTATCTATCTATCTATCTATCTATCTATCTATCTATCTATCTATCTATCTATCTATCTATCTATCTATCTATCTATCTATCTATCTATCTATCTATTCTATCTATCTATCTATCTATCTATCTATCTATCTATCTATCTATCTATCTATCTATCTATCTATCTATCTATCTATCTATCTATCTATCTATCTATCTTCTATCTATCTATCTATCTATCTATCTATCTATCTATCTATCTATCTATCTATCTATCTATCTATCTATCTATCTATCTATCTATCTATCTATCTATCTATCTATCTATCTATCTATCTATCTATCTATCTATCTATCTATCTATCTATCTATCTATCTATCTATCGTGTATTTTTAGACTAACAGAGTTATTTTTCCGGATGACATCCTTTATAAGTTTTGGTTTTGTAACTGTTGGCTTTAATATTTGCAAAGAGGCGACAAATTGCCAAATTATTAGATAATACTGGTAGACTTGTTGACCATTCTATATGTGGTGCTTTCAAAAGTATGCAACGCCCCAAAGCTATTAAAGCTATAAAGAAATTCTCTACGAAAGCAAGAGTTTTTTTTAATGAAAAAAATGTTACGAGTCCATGCTTACACATTTCGACAAGCAATGGAAGTGATTTTTAATGTGATGGTATTTTGAGAATACACTTATGATGGGGAATCGTGAACCATTCCGAAGTTTTGCAGTAAGTTAAGAAGCCATTCTATATCATATTTAAAAACGAACCACTGAACAAAATCTAGCTGAATGGTTAAAAACTAATTTCAATGCAATCAATATTTTTGTAGTTTATATCTGAATCCATGAGATTTCCATGAGAATATTTTAAATTTTTTTAAGAAAATAATCCAGCTAAAATTATTGGCAATATAATTTTATTAAAAAATTTCTCACCCTAAATCTTCGGACATGATCCGATTAAATATGTCCATAATATTTATTTATATGACATTTTTATTAGGGTTGTGTAAAAAAAACAAAACATTTTGATTTTGTCCCCTTAAAAATCTTGTTTTTTATTGTTTTACCATTACCAGTCTTACATGTGACTGCACTTGTTTTCTCTATTTCAACCAAATCTATGTTTCCTTCCTTCCGTTTATGACTTTAATCGGTTTATAAAATAATTCACATTATTTGGGAATCGAATTCAATACAATAGTATTTCTTGGTGGCTCAATAAAAATAATTTTCTATAATTTTGAGCAAAAACACAATTTTATAAGCGATTTTATAAAAAAAAAGGGTTTCCTTTGTTTGGAAAAAGAAAAATTCTGTTTGTTGTTGTATAAGTCAAAGACCTGTAGAAATTATAAAATTTCAATTGAAAATCTAAAGAAAATATGAAAGAAAAAAAAGAACAAGTTGACTTAACAAGTTTTTCTTTGTGGGAAGAAAAACTGGTCTTAAGACTGTACTTTTGTTTATTTAATATTCTCTTTGTTGTTGTTTTTGTAACGGCCATCCTTCTCAACGAAAAGTCAATGGAAAATTGTGTATTGGTTGGATGGAGCCTGCTGGGTTCTTCATTTATTTTTTTCTCTACAAACTACAACAAGTTCTATCACTAAATCTAAGAATATGTCTAAGAACAACAACGACAAAAGAACTGAAAAAGGGGGAAAAGGCCAAAACAAGTCAGAGCCAAGAAATTGTAAACAAAACAACAAAATCTTGTGTTGGTGTTGGTAAAACGACACAAACAATAAAGCCTTCTCAACGTAAAAAAGAGAAATAAATAAAAATAACAATCATGATTGAATTTTTTTCTTAATATTGTAAATAGATTTTTACATGACTTTGAGCCAACTGAAACAGACAGACCGACAAACCCAGAGCGACAGTCAGTCAAACAGTCAATCCTTTATTATAGTGTTCGATGAAGTTTGGATCCCTTTGAAATAGACGGCAGAGCAAAGAGGAGACATAGAAAGAGAGAGAGCTAAAAATATTACGTTACGAGTATAAAGAGTATTGAATGGTTTATTACACGTGTGTAAATAAATCTCCATTATTTGTCTATGTGCTGTGGCTCTAGGAAGGCTTAAAAAAGGGCAACAAATAAAACTACTACAATGTCTAAAAAGGGTTTACAACAAACATAAATAATGAGCATTGTATTTGTTGTTGTCAATCACCTGTATTATTGTAACCCCAACAAAAACAACAATTTAAGCCGAGATTGATTTGCTGGTTTTGTAAACAAAAACCAAAGCAAAAGAAGACATGAATAAGAAGTTAAAAGCGAAAATATAAAAAAAACTCATAAAAAATTAGGGAAATGTTGTAACAAAAGGAATCATCATGATTGTAAATAAATAAAATGCACAGAGCAAAAAGGATTGAGAATCGTAAACATTCTTGTGATAAGCAATTTTTTAACATTAAATTCCTCTTACTGGTTGTTTGTCTGGAATATGTTTAAAGTTTAGATTAATGACATTTTTAGAATTATAATAAAATAAATAGAGAAAAATAAATTAAATAAATGCATAAATATTGTAGCGCATTTATATTCCTATTCCATTCATAAAACAATCCATCCATCTATCCAACTAACCAACATCAGTTACCATTCCCCGTTCCTACATAAACACAAGCTCATTATCTATCCTTTTGCGTTTGATTTTGGTATTGAACAACAAAGTCTACTTCTTTCTGCCTCTATCTCTTTTTCTGTGTTCCCTGCTTGCTATCTTTTCATACTTTTGGTTGATTGCTAAAACGCAATTTGAATTCATAATTGAATTTCTTATGACACACAGACTTTTCGTCACTCAGTCAGATAGTTAGTCGTACATTAAGAATGAATTAAACAGTTTTGTTGTGATTGAATGTAGCTGGTGTTAAATTACCAGGGATCAGACTTAAACGAATAATACTTTCGATTAAATTCATAAAAATACTATAAGAAATACCTATGTGGTTATCAACCGATTTACAGTAGCGATCAAATTTATCATACATTTATGTGTATCCACTGGATTAGAAGATTGTTTGGTATAGAATTACTGGTGTTCTAAAACTGTAACTTAATTTACAGGTCTTAAATCCTAAAGAAAATAGGTTAGGTTAAAATCCATAGAAATAGGCCCAGGTCAATATCGGCCCCTCATTAACTTTGTACATTTTGGTAAAATGTCCTGTATAAAGGACAGATGTTTTGAAATTTGGATAACTTCCATAGAATTTTCCAATCAGTGTTCCTCCTGAGGGAAGTATCTGGTATATTATGATGATAATATCAGCGAAAGCGTGGTAAATACGTAGAAATTGTTCCAGCGTTTTACTTTGCAAACTCTTCATTCGTACAATTTGGTGCAATTTTGCCCGTACTACGGTCCTCGACATACTGTACTGTGGACACACAGAATATATTCAATCATACTAACCTCAAACCCATTTGGGCCAGCCCATATTGACATCTCATGTATATATTCATCGGCTGTATGGAATTCTCTTGATTTCGAATTCACATTTCGTTCTATAAATAGAAAGTAATATATATGTTTACTATACCCACCATCAAAAAGGATATGCCCCACATCTTTGATTGATTTTGTTATTCCGTTTGTAACACATCGAAATATTGGCCATAGACCCACAAAATATTCTGGGTTCTTATTAAATTCTAAGACGAAAGCACGATAGAGTCCGAACGGAATGAGCTAGGGGGTTGAGATATTCTCCATAGGTAAGGTTTGTTTGGTATTGAAAACGGGCAATAGCGGTCCATGTTTTCGGATAGCTCCATACAAGTGGACCCCCGAAAAACAGCTTTAACGGGCATATCTGTTTAAAAAGTAGGAGCATAGCCAAATGCGACATAAATAAGTTTCATACGAGCCAAAATCTCCTTACCAAATCTTATGAGGATCGGTCGGAAAATTACTATAACGCTCATTACTGGCTTAAAAATACGAGTATAACAATAAAATTTAACATAAGTAAGATCCTGAAGAGCCAAAACCTCTCTATCAAATTTTATGTGGATCGGTCCAAAATTGACCCTACCCCCCATATAAGGTCCCCTGCAAGAAATTGCTTTAACGCTCATTACTGGCTTAAAATTACGAATATAGCGATAAAATTGGACACACCTATGTTTCATGCGAGTCAAAATCTCTCTACCAAATTTATGTGGATCGGTCAATAATTGACCCCACTCTCCATATGAGGTCCCCTTCAGAAAATGACTTTAACTGTCTTAAAAGTATGAGTATAGCGATGAAATTCGACTCACATAAGTTCCATGCGAGCCAAAATCTATCCTCACTAGCAAATTTTATGTGGATCGGTCCATAATTGACCCTACCCCCATATAAGGTCCCCTCCAGATAATTACTTCAAAGCTCATTACTGGCTTAAAAGTACGAGCGAAGAGATGACATTTGACATAAGTAAGTTTCTTACGAGCCAAAACCTAAGAAACTTTTATAGGAACGTAAATCTTCCTACCGAATTTTATGCGGAGTGTCGGGAACTGATATTCGATGTAAACATGTTTTATATAAACCAAAATCGGTCTAAAAAATTATGAAAAATTGTATAAAAACGGTCAATAATTCACCCTATCTTCGGCATAGCCGAATATAGCACTCTTACTTGTTTTTCCATCTACACTGTAAATATTTTACATAAACCTTTTTTAACAATCATTAATTTCCTTTCAATATTTATTTCCATTGAAAATGAAATTAAATCTATGTCATCCTTTAACGAAAAATTAATAAAATGACGAGCGAGAATGTGATGAAATGGAAATAAAGAAATAAAAAAAATTAAAAATATTTATCTGATTTTAAAAATTTTGAACGTGTTTTGACGCTTTTATAGGAAGCGACGGAAGTAATAGTAATGATGATGAGATTTCTTCAATGGTTGTTATTGTGGGAATTAATTAACATGTTTCCAAAAACTTTTTAAGTCGTTGAAAAACACATGAAAGAAAGGAAAAGGATGTGTACAAGTACAAGTGAATTGAATAAGAATTTTGACACGCGTTACATTGAAGAATTTCATCAGATTCTTCTTTATTCAAAGATATTTAAAAGAATTTAA
Source organism: Lucilia sericata (assembly GCF_015586225.1). Classification (NCBI taxonomy): domain Eukaryota; kingdom Metazoa; phylum Arthropoda; class Insecta; order Diptera; family Calliphoridae; genus Lucilia; species Lucilia sericata. Next base: position 333,603 of record NW_023994046.1, read on the forward strand.
ATAAATGTTTTATACATACACATGTTTCAGGAAGTTTAAACGAAAATAACGAATTTTTCGAAAGATTAAGAACAATTTCAAATGTTACTTATACACGTGCAACAGACCCAAATATATTACTAATTATTTATATCATTCCTCTTAGTGGGAGTGTCACTTTGTGGTATGGAGATACGCTTCTATATGAAATTTAAACATCTCATTATTAGAATTTACTTAAACCTTAAATTTGTTTTATATTTAACTATATCTTATAAATCTAAATTAAAAATTTCATAGATAATATCTGGAAAACTCTATTGAATATTGAATTATTGGCAAGTTATGGCAAAAAATAACATAAAGAATTTTTTCATGGAACCCAATAACTCCAACAAAGAATTCCTAAAAATTAGAAACCAATTCAGCATGAAATCTTTCCATCAACCAACTGTCAACACGTTCAATGGTCATTTCTAGAAAAGAGGAAGATCAACACAAAATCCAAACAATTCAAAAAGTATGAATATTAAAAACTCATGATGAATTCTTTGTTATTTGTAATTTTTTAACATAAAAAGGATTTATAAATTTCCCTAACAATGAATCCTTTATGTTGAAAACAAAAAACCAAAACAATGTATATAATTTGAACTAATCATCGATGGTATTGTATTGTCATTATTAACATCATCATTATTATTGCTGTTATTGTTGTTGTGGGTGATATTACTTCGAACATATTCCTATATCATACATCATGTATATGTGGTTATAGTTAAACATTTTATTAAAAAAATCACCAAAAAAAGGCGGGAAGTTTACTTCCTTAAAGAAAATCTAATCCTTCCCATACAAAGCGGGTTTCTCTGCTCAAATGCACAAAAATAACAAAAAAATCCATAATCACCGACAACAATAATAACAATAGATATAACAAATTTTAACATGACAATAACCCTTCACAGCAGGACATACAAAATCAGCACACACCGACAACAACAAGTGAACACAGGACAACGGACGAAGAAAAAAAGGATAACGTATTGCAGAAAAACAAGATATTTGCAAAAATAAAAAAACAAAAACATTTTAGCGCCAATTATATCTGTAAGTGTATAAGTGAGTATCCCTGCAAGGATATGCGAATCTTACTGTTTGAAGGTTATGACAGTTGAATTGAGACAGGCAGGCAGTTGCTGAGGTCGAGAGTAGGATACGCTGGATGAATCTTAACAGGTTTTTAACTAGAAAATGATGTGATCACTTTAGTTGCGCAGTAGTTCAGGTGATTTCATGCATATTTCGTTTGCAACTGATTTGAATCTGTAAGAACGTTTCTTATGGGTTGGCAGTTTGGTAATGCCCAGTTAACAGATTTCTTGGCAGATTAATAATGATGAATAAAATATTATAAGGAAATATTTTTTACTTTCTCGGAAGTTAATGTAAGATGATTCTTTTTTAATTCAAATCTGGAGGAAGTTTAAAATTCTTTGAAATCGTTTTTATTCACATATTATATTTTGTTTATAAAGAAAACTTTTTAGAAAGTTAAAAATATGCTTCTAAGCGGGATTCTCTGGGAAATAAAAAAATGTAAATTCTTACTAACCGGAAAAGGACAATGCAGAATGGACCATTAGGGTTGTATTGGACACCCTCGAGGGTTAATGTTAATAATAAGTAGTATTATGTTTGGAATTATGTATCCCATTTGATTTCAATACTTTTTTAAATTTTTATATTTTAGACGTTTTAAATTGTATTGTACCGAAAATATTATTTAAACTATTTTATTTTTTTATATTTAAAATAGGGTGTCTTTTTTATAAAGATTTTAGGTTGGAATTTGCTTTAATTGCTAAAGATTTAATTATGAAAAATTTTTATTCAGGAAGAGGCTTCATAGGGGAGCAAGACTCAAATAACACTTCTTATAAGGCATTTATGGACATTTATGTAATTTCCTGAAGTGTACTTTGGGGGCAATTTGTTTAAAGAACAAAAAGTACCAAAAAGTTTTCTCTTATAGATTCTCATTCAGGGTCCATTATTAAAGATTATTCATAAAGTGTTATTTGGTGAATGAAAAAGTACTGAAAAGTTGTTTTCAAAAAGTACCACATTTTATGTGGTTTAGCTTCATATTATAGATAAACTAGCATACCCTGGGTGCTTCGCTACCCTAACAAAATTAAATACATACAAAATTTTGATTACTTTTATAGAAAATTTTAATTGATTAAAAGTTTATGCTTTTTACGTTCAATATTATTGAAATTTATCACGTAAATAAATTCGCATTCAGTAAGGAGCATGTACTTTTAATTTCATTCGTTTAGATTTCGCATTTTAGAAAATTTTGAAAGTACTATTTGAAAAAGGAAAAAGTACTATAAAATACCTTTTAGAAATTTTCATTCAATCAAAAGTTTCTGTGTTCAATATGATAGAAAATTTAAAAACTATAATTTGATGAACGAAAATGTACCAAAAGTCGCTTTCATTACATTCTCATTCACTTAGTCCCTACATATTAAATTTTATATTTCTATGTTCAATATCGTAAAATCAAAAAGTATCACCTGAAAAATGAAAAAAGTACAAAAACCTCTCACTAAATAAATTCTCAATTAAAAAAGACCGTGTGTCATGTTTTCCGGTTACCCATTATAGAGAATCCAAAAGGTACTATTTGATGAATGGCAAAGTACCAAAGAGACCCCAATTACAGATTATTATTCATTCAGGACCATAAAACGTACTAAAAAGTTCTATCCTAAAGAATCTTATTCAATAAGGACCGTCTATCTTTAATAATCATGTGTTTTGGATTCATATTGTAGAACATACAAAAAGTATCAATTGAAGAAAATAAAAGTACCAAAAGTGGAATAAATTCTACCTTTTTAGAAAGTACTAATAAAGGGATTACCATTTTCCCCCCTTGCGCTTAGGAATAGTCTTTTTTGAAAATTAAGTTTAAGAAATATTCCGTGTTTTAATCTATATATCACAGATCAAACTCAAACGATTCAAATTTGCATTCATTTGTTCCAGAAAAATTGTGGTTTCAAAAAGTACCAAACAATTTACCCGAATTTGGTCCTATATAGACCTTAGTACCCAAATTCCAAAATAATATACCAATAGCTTATTTTGTGTGAGTAAATTAACTATTTTTTTAAATTTTATAAAAATTGTCTCAAATTGAATAAATAAAATTTCACCTTTTTGTACTTTTTTTCCCCAGTGAAATGGCAAACATTTTGTTTCAATAAATGTTACAGAATTAGAACATAATTTAATAGGTTACGTCAATAAGTCGAAAAAGCCTTCTTAATGTGCTAAAAAAGTACCAAAAATACAGTTTTTTCCCTTTTACATCCAAAAAGAACTGAATTTTAAAAAAGTACGAAACAGGTGTCTCATAATTTTGGAAGATATATCCAAAATATTTATAAAAATTTGATTAAGTTTATTTGTTAAAAAGTTATAAAGGGCCAAAAAAGGTACCAAAATCACTTTTGTTGCACATTTTTACCCCTTAAAAGTACGAATTTCAAAAAAGTACCAGACACCTATCTGCTCATTTTAATATTGTGAAAGATAATTAAGAAAACCAGTTTTACCCGTTTTTTTCCTTTCCCTCCTTAGTGGATCTATATATCCAAAAACACATCTACTGTCAAAATTACATGATTCTAGGTTCAGTAACGCTACTCTTTTATATATACTAAAGATCAAATAGTTAGTTAGTTAGATAGACGAATACAACAAATCCGAAGGAATACATCTAGACCTATATCGGGCCTGTTGTGCGCTCCTTTACCAGTGCGGAATCGAACCCAAGACTTCCAGACTAGAACATAAACCTACCAAACATCCAAAAACAAGGTACATCGGTGCTGGGCGCAAAGTAGGAGAACCATAGGCACGCAACGGGGTCTTAGTCATTCTGCCATACGCCGTTTTTATGAAGTGTGATTAGACCAGTTCTAATTTTTACTTCAAAAATACGATTTATTTCTTTGGACAAAAAGTGAATTATAAGTACAGTAGTTTTCCGATTTAACGAACCCATATGTTGTCAGGCCTGTTCGTAAAATTGAAAAGTTCGTTATATGCAGTACTAACTAAAACGTGGGTTTTTGGTAGGAAAATAATTAAAAATAGGTACATAAAATATTTTTTAAATGTATTTTATAAAAATTAATTCTTTTTTTTATAAAAATAGCACAAAACACAAAATTCCGAATCTTATATACCCACCTTCAAACCATATTTGTGTCGAATTTAATCGCTGTATTTTTAATTCAGTTATTTCTCGTTATTTCTCGAAGTTCATCGCTATACTCGTATTTTTAAGCGAGTAATGAGCGTTGAAGTAATTTTCTTAAGGGGCCTGATATGGAGGGTAAGGTCAATTATGGACCGATTCCCATAAAATTTGTTAGAGATTTCGGTTAGTATAGAACATGTTTGTATCGAATTTCATCGGCGTACTCGTATTGTTAAGCGAGTATTGAGCGTTAAAGTCATTATCTGAAGGACGGACATAGCTACATCGAACTAAAATTTTAATAAGAACCCAGAATGTGTTACAGTTTTGGGTATAAAAGCACCGCTTAAAACAACGGTATAGTTTTTTGCTACAACTTAGGTTATTTGTTATTTTTGATAAATGTCATTTTATCTTCATTTAAATAATAATATTTTTATTAATTCGTTAAACAGAGTACAAAAAACAAGTTTTGTTCGTTATTTAAGGTAGTCAATAGGAAAAATTAGCTTGTTCGTTAAATGCGATGTTCGTAGAATTGAATGGTCGTTAAATCGGAAAACTACTGTATATCACTTCAGGGTGCTTCGGTATAAGTGGATATATCTCCTATTGAAGCATATTTAAGACAAGAGGCGGTAATCAGGCGGACACAAAGGAATCCACTTCCAAGCAGAACTCCATGCAATTACGGAATTTGTAACATGGATTTGAATAGATATAGCGCCAACAGGAGTTAATATATTATATAAGATCGATATTATATTTTCCATAAGTCCATACGACTCACCATAAAAAACTTGCATTTACATGCATGCAAGTACATATTTTGGTTTCTCTGATAATGAATCAAAATGCTAATGGACAAGTATTTTTAGCTTTTTAAATTACCTCTTTAAAATGTAAGTTTTTGCTGGGTACATACATATGTATGTACATTAGGGTGGGTCGAAAAAAAAAGTTGAGTCAGTCACCCCCTACGATTAAAGATATGTTAATAACATTTCCAAAAATATAAAAATATTTTTTTGCCACGCCTAGAAATACCGCCCTTTTTGTTTTTTATATATAACGTCGCCATTTTAAGTCCGATCGTAACATATGATATATCAATATTTATGGCTTGACTGTAGCTATATTTCACTCTTAGAAAATTTTTTAATTCGACATCATATTCTATGCACGACTTCTGATATCTCGGATCCTTCCCCAAAATCGAAAATTGTGGCTATACTGGAATAAAGTACATTGAATTATTTGAACTATTAGCTTTTAAAATGCTCACTTTTATGCATAAACACCTATTTTACAGGTATTTAAAAATACCTGTATAGTTCTAACTACAAACAATTAATTTGCTAGAGGGATATGGTCGAAAATGATTTTTTCAAATTAATTTACAATACACAAATTTCATTCTGCCCTTATCTTAACACAAGGAATATAATTTTATTTGGCATTTAATTTTATTAATTAATAACAAAATCACGTAGGTACATAAAAACATTTTATTTTATAAAAATATTTCTTGTTTTTACCATACAATTACTTGCATGTCTCTTGCTTCTTTTTTAAACAATTTTCAAAAATGTTTATACTAATTTTTATAAAATGTAATAAATTTATTTAATGATAGATTAACTTTTCTTAAATAGTTATATATTTTTAAAGAAGTTCTTGAAATAAAAACTAATAAAAAAATATTAGTCGGGAATGGCCGACCATATGATACCAGTTATGAGTATATCTAAAACATGATTTTTTTTTAATAAAGCATTTATATTGAAATTTGTCCATTACTTTTTAAGCAATTTATTGATGAAAAACAAATTTTCTGATATGGGAGCTAGGATCAATTATAGACCGATCCTATCAAAATTTGGTGGATGGATTTATGTTCATATAGGAGTTAGATATGCAGAATTTCATCATAATGGAAATGTTTAAGAGGGAAATAACGACAAGCCTGGAAAATTGCGACTTGTAGTTTGATTACAAGATTTAAATGGATGGACAGCCGGACGGACATAGCAAAACCACTATATTGCTGTATTGATATATAGTACATACATAGTTAACTTTCTGCTATTTTGAAAGGAAGTAGGATCTGAAATGGTTTGTAACTGAAAAAATAAAACGGATTTCTGTTATATATAGTTCATTTAAAAAAAATTTCGACTGTTTTTCCTGGCAAATTAATTGTTTGTTATGGGAACGGTTGATAAATACTTGAACATTTTTAAATATCTATAAAATAGGTGTTTATGCATAAAAGTGAGCATTTTAAAAGCTAATAGTTCATGTAATTCAATGTACTTTATTCCAGTATAGCCACAATTTTCGATTTTGGGGAAGGATCCGAGATATCAGAAGTCACGCATAGAATATGACGTCGAATTAAAAAATTTTTTAAGAGTGAAATATAGCTACAGTCAATATAGCTACATAAATATTGATATATCATATGTTACGATCGGACTTAAAATGCCGACGTTATATATAAAAAACAAAAAGGGCGGTATTTCTAGGCGTGGCAAAAAAATATTTTTTATATTTTTGGAAATGTTATTAACATATCTTTAATCCTAGGGGGTGACTGACACAACTTTTTTTTGTCCATAGAGACCGACCCACTCTAATGTACATATATGAAAAAAGAAAGATTTTACTACATCCCAGCAGTTCAGTCGGACAGTCCCGAACTATCTATTTAACCTACCACTAGCCACCGAATGCCCAGGGGACAAGCTATTTTAACATGTGCTTGTCCTACGAGGAAGTCAATCATCACCACATACATATATTACGAAGAGACAGACAAAAGGCTTAAGATTTTTTTTTTAAGTGTCCACTATCTTGCTTACAAAGGGGACGATTATTTATTCTCGTATACAAATAAGTAGTACATCCGTGGCGAAAGATGCTTTGACGCTTTGTCGAATTGCTGGTAATATACCAAAAATAGGAACGATTATTTCCTCTTATTCTGAATTTTCAAAAAATACAAAATTTGTATATATATTCTGTCGATAATATATTAATGTGATATAAGATTAATTTCCAAAAAAAATTGAAAAAATCTCAAAAGCCTCAAAAAAATTCTTCTTTATTCTTCAGAATTAAAAAAATCCCATCATTACATTATGAAATGAAAAAAAAAAACTAATTTTACAAAACTTTAAAAAACATTTTTGAAAATAGTTTTTTAAAAGCTTTTTAACTAAAACATTCATTAATTACAAAAAAATTAAAACTGAACAAAATTGAAATCAAGTTTTTTTTTGTTTTTTTGCATTGGAAAAACCTCACTGTAAAACGTTACAACATTTATAAATTAGAAACTGGTTTATTAAAATTTCTGTGAGCTGTATGTTTTTAAAATAAATGAATCTCTTTAGCAGGATAAGTTCAGCGTATCCTGATGAATGCATAATAATTATTAGAAGATCCCTGTTTACGAAACATACATACACACACATACCTCGTAATTTGCATATTACAACATGATGATGTAGATGGATGGATCGAGAGACACTACGACACATACAAACACTATAACGGACAGACAGCAAATGACAAAAAAAAAAAAAAACGACAACATAAAAATACAGGAATATGAAAAATTCATTATAAAATCATAGACAGGATTTACAAATTTCTACTTTTAGTTTTTATAATTCAGGAACGAGTCGTTTGTAGAAAACAGCAGATGTAATAAAATCATACACTTACTGCAGCAAGAAATGATTCCAAATTGTGGTGGTTACAACATTTTGCAGATCTTCCACATTAAAGTTGGCATGTGTAAGTAAGTTTGTGTTAGTGTAAGTAAATGCATGAGTGTATCTTCTATCAGTATGTGGTGCGTGCGTTATGTGTTTTTATCTGATTTATTTGAGGGGCGTATGAACTTTAGCCAAGGAAGCAAAAAAATCTAAACGAACTTTGATACTGGTTTTGTTCAAAATCTGTCTGTTTTTTCTAAAGCATCATCATCATCATCCTCATCATAATAATTCACATAGTAAACTGAAATGATCCTTTCTAGCTGGACAACCCCTGATTAGAAAGATTTCTTGAGATTTTTCAAAATTGTTGTCCTGTTTCTCTTGCAAAACTCAGTCACCCAGAGAAAAGTCGTCTTGTTCATTCATTGTCCTAGTTATCATTATTATCATTTTATAATTTTTCAAAATTGTAAATAAACAAACAAAGAAATAAATGTCAAAGTGACAACATTACATCACACATCATAAATGTGGACCAACCAGACATAAATTCATTCAATCTACTGGGATTTTACTTCTATTCCCGTATTTCTGCCAAAATAATGCTGGAGATTGTTGATGGTCAGTTGGTCTGTCATTTCAGAGCTTAAAGAAGATTAATGCAAAATGGTCAGTTTAGTGTGTAATTCATGCAAGAGCTATGAGAGTAATTTATTTATTACAAAATTGTATTTTATGGAAATGTTTTTCACCATCTCTGTCCTTGTGTTCCTGTGCTATATTGCCGTGTCATTTGAGATGGTGTTAATGATTATTAAAGCAAAAAACAAATAAAATTAAAATTGTGGTTGGTCAACTCAGATTTTTTACCTTGTTTGCTTTTCTGGCAGCTGAAAGTTATTAAATGTTTTGCATACTAAATTTACATACACACATAATATACAAAAACTAGGATTTACTCTATTAAAGATATAAATACAACTGAGAAGAAAAAAATAAATAAATTCCTATTTCTAGCAAACAAGTTCCAAAGCACACATCTAGTATAGAAATTTGAAACTCTTTCATTAAAAATCTTTATTATTTAACAAAGAAACAACAAAATAACAGCAGCAGTTCCTTTAGTTACTTCCTTCATCCATTGGCTTTATTTTTGCTCATTTTTAGTTAAAACCATAAAAATGCAAAAAGGACATGCAAAGCATGATTTGCAAAAACTACAAATGAACAAAGATTTCAGATTAAACCACAAATCTTAGCAAAACACATCAGTACACAAAAATATTTTTTAAGAAATAAACTATGCAATTCTATTTCATTTTCATAGTCTATTCGAAAAAAAAAAAAAACTAAGAAAAAAAAAGGATAATGACATTGTGCAGCAGAAATCCTTTAAGGTTAAAGCCGCTACTTTTAACTGTAACTCTACACTTACGGTCAAACGTACATCGTTGTTGTTCATCTTGCCAAAACTAACTGATAGATAATATTTTTTAATCTCTGCTTCGGTTGGTTGTTTTAGCTCAAGCAACTAATTAAATATTAGTCTGGCTTAGTTTAGATCTAAATGCTAAGATTAAAATAGATCCTTTGGCAGAAGAAAGATATTTTAATAGTGAAAATATAAAAAAAGAACAAATAAGTTGTTAGAGTCTTTTTCAACAATTTTGGACTTAAGAAGTCCAAACCAAATTGTGAGGAGAAAGAAAATTGTTCGAAGAGAGGGTTGGGTATTTGATTTTTTTAAGACTAATAATGCTTTATAAAATGTTTTTATGTTTTCTAAATCCATGCAATAAATTGCTTATTATTGCACTATAATCCGGTTCCGAATATTGAATCATAGCTCTATAAACCGGTTTACCATATATTTTTTCAAAATTTTCAACTTTGAGTGTTTATAATTTTCAGATGTATCCAGACTTGGTCTTGAATTCTTGCAGGTATTAACCTCAAATGTTATAAATAAAATGACATCGAATAAATATAAAAAAAAAAAATTGGAGTGAGGTTTTGTATATTAATATCTTCAATCCTATAATAGTGCTATTTGTTTTTATAGAAAATTTCATTTCTAATCGTTTAATTAGCCAAGGGTGATTTCACAAAATATTAAGTAACAAATTTGACAGATGCCGCCAAAATGACAACTCCGCTAGGTACTGTCAACGATTCGATGCGGCCATTTAAGAAAATGCACTCGTTTTGAAATTTCTTTAAAAATGTGTTAAACTTCTGCTTGTACACATACATACAATGTCGGTCTATTTTTTACATCTATCTCTTTATAATTTTATTACAAATTTCCGATTACTGATATTGAAATATAAACATAAAAATATTATTTTTTTTTAAGATTTTCATTCAACTATCGATGAACAAACAGTCTATATTGGCCTGCCACATGCAACAAGACAAACACAGAAGACGACATACTTCTTCTCGACTTCTTATCTTCAAAAATGTAAACCAAACATCAAATAGACGTTTGACTGTATGAATGAATGAGTGATTAACTAACACCATTTAACAGATTATTTTGCGCATAAAAATGTTGTAAAAAAATATCAATGAAAATATTAAAAAAAATATTAATGATTCTTTAAGAAAAAAAAAAAAAAATAATAAATCTTATCTGGAACTCAAACTGTTCATCCCTAACGAACTCTACTGATAAAACTCAATCTTATTTTTTACTTCCTAAAAAACAAGAAGAATAAAGATTAAAATTAATACAGAAAAATACTGATTGCAACAACAAACAGTAAGAGAAAAAGAGTTTCTTTCATGCGAAGAAAGAGTGGGCGATTTGTTAAAGTTAAATTATGAAAGATAAAATCTTTACAGGCCACATTCTTAAGATCGAAAGGATAGAAAAATTACACACACACATACACTTTAACGTTCATACTTTACCCGCTTTTTTAAAGAATTGCTTTTTCATCGCCCGAAAAAAGGATTAAATCATTAGTAAAGACCTTTACTGTGTGTGTGTGTTGGACTTATTATTTTGTGCACAAATACTTAGGATATGAAAATGTATGTTGTTCTTTTTTTAAGTTGGTTTTAAGACTAAATTAATAAACTAACAGTTTAGTACGAGGGATGTCTTAAAAGTTCAATGTCCAGAAGTTTTGAACATATCTTTATTCAACATTTTTAAAACACTTACATTATTTTTTTATATACAAATATAATGGATTACTTTCGTAAGGGATCTCCCGATAAAAATTTCGATCGATATACAATTCCTAAATTTGACTTCTGTTTACGAATTGTTCCAAAAAAATCCCTACCTAGCATAAACTCGGTGACTTGATGACTTGTATATACATTCAATGACTGCTACATACAGAAATGCCGAAGTGCTTTACGTTAGTACCTGCCGTGTTGGCCTATCTCATGGTGGTCTTTTTCATCCGGTCCATTATACGCGCACTTTGCTCAAGTACTCGAGATATATAATCTCTTGCCATAGTAGTCCCGTTGAGGAAGAACAGGTGTCATGAGCAAGCTCAATCTAACCCCGACAAAGGTAAAACCTTAAATGTCGCTGAACCACACTACTGAGATGGCTCTGTTGATTCGGCAACATGCCGATAAATTAAAGAAAGGTCAGTGACGATTTACACCACAACTCCACCTCCATCCTGCCAAAACATCATAAGCAAATCACTCCATCCGTCAAATCCATCAATTACACATGAAAAAGCAGAAATGTACCTTGAAAATTATATTTCACCATGTATCAGTCTTTTAACCAAGCACCCCCTTCCTGCGATTTAGGTTTCAACCACAGCCAATACGTGGATCCCGAAGGAACCTCAACCAACTGACTAGCCAGGACAAGTCCAGTGAGCAACTCGCCACCCGTAGTACCAGATTATGTGGTGCCCTGGTTAGACCTCTTTTCAATTCATGCAAGGACTAGGCCAGGCAGTGAATTGTAAACACCAGTTTATAGTCCCGGCAGACTAGAGGTACTGGTAGCACCTCTTTACCCCGGGATTGCAATACACCATGATTGGACATTACATCATGGAAACATGCCCCGGAGGGGACTGCTACATACAGTCTGCATTACTTTAAGTACTTGTATAATGACTTACTATAATCAGATGCATAAGTACTAAGCAGTGGTGTTGTGAGTACGACAGCGAACTAACGAACAAGAAGCCCAGGTTCGAATTCTCAGTGAGCATTCTTTTGGTGCGTAAAACAAAACAAATTTTTAACTCCATATTAGTAAAAACTTATTGAAGTAGTTATTTGTAAGCGAGCGTGGTAAGTACTTCCTTCCACTGTCATTACTGTGTTAAAATAATGATTTAAAATGTTAATGAATAAGTAGTGAAAAACGGCTTTTTAACTTTCCCATTACTTTTTAATGAAAGTTTTTGCTGGCATTCAAATACCAAGGTTTTCGATAAAAGATTTATACTGCAAAAGTTCCTCAGCTAACCAAATATGATGTCTTTACACTTCCCAGATGAACCTCCAACCAAAGAAGTTTCTTACTACATGTCCATTTTAGTACAACTTCATTTAGTTATGGTAAAAAATTATTAAAGAAAAACTAAAAAAATAAAAGCAAATCTAATAACCATATGTGTATCTGCAAAAAGATCTAAAAACAATAGGAAACTAATAACTAATAAGTGATTTTCATATATGTACGTCTTCCAATAACCCAGAGATACGCATGAGTTAAAAGAAAAACAAAAACCTAAGTCCTAAAAGATATCATATCATCCATACCCATAGTGTAGGAAGGAAGAACTCATGCTAAGCAAAAAATAAAAAAAGGGATTAAATAAATTTTGCTCGCTCACTTGCATTCCTAGTTACGCGCGCAATCTTTTCTAAGGACATCTTACTTACTCAGTTGGTTAAGTTAAAGTAATATTTTTCTTAATGGGAGTTATTGTTGTGTTAAAATATCTGCATGTATGATTGATTTTTCTTTAAAGGACGCACACACACTGACATTTATCTTTCAACCGAGATAGGAAATCTTTATCTTGATCTCTATTAACTAAATAAATATTAGAAATATTCGTTTTAGGTTTTTGTTCCTGTTTTTGGAAAATTGAAACATTTTCAAGTTAAAGAGGGCTTAGCCAAGAGTAAAAAGGAAAAAATGTAAAGAAATGTTTTGTCGTTTTAACTAGATTTGAATATTTAAAATAATCATTACAAGTAAAAGACTAGAACAGACAATTTGACCTCTTTCCCTAGAAATTCTATTTCACATGTGTGTTTTAACGTCAAATTCTTTTTTGTTTTTTTTTTTGCACTGCACTCATTTTATGTCACTCTTGCATTTAAATGTGCGAAAATATCTTTTGTGGACATACAAGATCATCTTGATCGTCTCTATTGTCAGTTAGTCTATCTGTATCTGTTGGTTTGGTCTATTTGTCTGCCATTGATTATACAATAGATCAGTTAAATACTCTCTTTATAACTTCATTATACTACTTCTTATTTTATTTCTTCGTTTTGTGTTTATACAAATGTTTCTTTATGTTTCTAAATAGAAAATAAAACATTGTCAATTTCTGTCTGTCTCTGCTTCAATTCCCTGAAAGGTTCTTATCTACGAATATGCATTGTGCATATTTATGCAAATTTATTTCAGTCCGCAATAAGTATTAAAAACTATTCCCGGAAATGTTTTCTTTTCTGTTTTTTTAATTTCTTTGTGACAATGTATCTATCTACAAAATACCACTTCTACTCTATACATTGCAAATAATTATTCGTTTTTTATTATTTATTTAACTATTTCCTTAAAGACTTTAAATGTAAACAACTTTAGAAATAGTAATTTGTCCCCTTGAGGTGATAATGTAGAAGAGACCTTTAGTGTTTTGCATTACAAAATAAATGTTGTACAAATGTTTTACATAATCTTTACATGTTCTTCAAGTGAAACAAACTCTAGTTCTTTGATCTCATTAAATTAAAAACGACATACACTACATTGTTTTTACAGAGTATTAAGAGGTAGTTGGATTGTTTGTTTAGAAATGTAACGCTGGAAGTAAATAAGAACCTATAAAATTGAACCTTTTGATACGTTTTCGTTCTTCAAAAGGTATTTTTTGAGTTTTCTGAACCTGGAAACATTAAATGAAGCATTTAGAGCCCGGAGTAAGTGAGAACCTATAAATAGGAACTTTGTGGTACTTTTTCGTTCTTCAAAAGGTACTTTTTGAATTTTCTATAATATGACGCTAGGAACATAAAATTAAGCACGCAAAGCCTGGAGTAAATGAAAACCTATAAAAGAGGACTTTTTGGTACTTTTTGAATTTTCTACAATATTGAACCTAACAGAGGGAAAAGAAAATATACACGCCTGGTACAAAATTGACACCAAGGGTTTATAATTTTTCAATAACTTCCGTTGTCAAAGTATATACGTACGACAACACTATGTAATGTTGACAAGGCAACGTTGTCAACATTGCAACAATTCCTTGTCGAAATATAAATTTTATACACATCCGTTGTCTAAATGTTAACAAACGTGGTAAGCTTACTATTTCCAACGGATTGTTTGTCAATAGTGACCTTACCGCGTTTGTTAACATTTAGACAATGGATGTGTATAAAATTTAGATTTCAACAACGAATTGTTGCAATGTTGTCAACATTACATAGTGTTGTCGTACGTATGTATATACTTTGACAACGGATGGTATTGAAAAAATATAAACAGTTTGTTGTCAATTTGGTACCAGGCGTGTATATTTCTTTTTCCTCTCCTGTACAAACATAAAATTATGCATAGAGCCCGGAGTAAATGGGAACCTACTAAAAAAAGACTTTTGACAATTTTCTCTTCTACAAAAGGCACTTTTTTCATTTTCTATAATTTTTAGCCCAGAATAATGGAATTAAACATGCACCACTCTGATTGAATGAAAATCTATAAAAGGGGTTTTTCTTGTTTCAATCGAAAAATAAATATATACTGTGGATAAAAGACAATAATGTAAACTGCTCTGGATGTTTCACAGACGTGTCCGTACCCTACGTCTTTATATATTTTGATAGGTTATTTTACCTGAGCCATCTGATGAAATTTTAAAATTTTAAATCAGAATTTTTATACCCACTATAAAAAAAGATGGGGGTATAATGTTTTTGTCATTCCGTTTGTTAGACATCGAAATATTCATCTAAGACCCATAAAAACATTTATATTCTGAGTCCTTATTAAATTCTGAGAAAATCTAGCCATGTCCGTCTGTCTGTTGAAAACACAATAGAGTTCAAATGGAAGTAGATAGTGCGCAAAAATTTTGAATTGATATATTATATTACAGTTTGTTTGGTATTGAAAATGGGCAATATCGGTCCTGATTTCGGCAAGCCCCCATATAAGGTCTCCTCAGAAAATTACTTTAACGTTCATAACTGGATAAAAGAAGCATATATCATTATAACATTTTTGTAAAATTTTATAAGGATCGGCCCATAGTTGACCTCTAGCCCCATATAAGTCCCCCTCAGAAAATGACTTTAACGCTCATAACTGTCTAAAAGAAGCATATACAGCGATGAAATCCGACATGAATATATTTTATAGGAACCTTAATATCTTTGTTAAATTTTGTAAGGATCGGTCCATAATTAACCCTATCCCTCATATAAGGCCAACATAACATAAAAAAGATTTGTATAAACTAAAATCGTTCTAGAAAATTTTACGAGGATCACGCTTAATTGTTAACCCTCCACATAAGGTCCCCTACAGAAAATTACTTTAAAGTTCATTATTGGCATAAAAATACGATATAAAAAAGATTTCTATGAACGAAATTCGTTCTACAAAATGAGAAAATTGATTCGATAATAACAAAAGCATTAATTCTTAAATATCAACGTTTATTCGTAAGGAAGCATTCCTTTTCGGCAATATTTTGATGGTTGGTATATAAGATTCGGCACGGCCGAATATAACACTCTTACTTGTTTGAACTGAGTAAGAAATAGTAAAAATACTCGAAGTAAATGAGTGGTATGAGTTTTTCGTAAGCTATTTTAAGAATATTGCTAAACATCTCAGAAAAAAAGTGGAACTTCCAAAGAAATGAGAAAGAAGTAGAATGGAAGTACTGAAAAAGACCTGAAGAAGTGATTTTTTTAGACAGGTTTGTCATATTTGATTCCAAATTCACTACTTCTGAAGTCATTCTCAAGAAGTAATTTTTATGTTCTTTTTTTGGGAGTTATTTGGAAGTGAAATTGTAGTATTATAGAATACAACTAATTTGACTTAAATAATATTAACATTAATAAGCGAAATAGACATAGTTTTGAAGTGATAAATGTTATTCTTTTGGAAGTACTTCGTTTTATTTTTGCTGGGTATTAATCAGGCAGCTAAGATCAATATTTTCATTAATAGTTTAAAATCACATGATTTTCTATAAAAAAATTATTAGAAGCGATATAAAATTTTCTAATTTTCTCAAATGAATTGCCAAAAAAATATTGATAATTCCCACACTCCATTTTTGCATTTAAAACCTTTCGAATGGACCTGCAAAATCTCAAATCCCGGGAGTATATTTAACAAAAAAATAATAAGAATAAAAAAATATAAACTGTATAAATCTTAAGTCAAACAAAGTTTTTGTTTAAAACAATATTTTGTAAAGAAAGCAAAATTTATGTTTCGACAATAAATGTAACGGTCATTCTTGAAGCAAAAATAAAAATTTTGCTTAATCATGCAGACCATGTTTAATCAATTTTATGATTTCAATTCCCACCATAAAGATGAACTCACACACACAAATGGTCGGTTTTCCTCTCTAGAGTAAAGGCAAACGAAAAACGCAAATAAAATTCATTAGTTTGACATTTGAATGGAAGACATTCAAAGCATGACCGAATATACGGACTACAATGGTTTAGTGGTCAACAATAATTTGCAACAGTTTAAAGACAGTCAGCTGAGCAGCAGCTCTCATATGAGTGTACGGTTACTTAGTGCAACCAAGTTTGTGGCAGTTAAAAATCATTAATTATAATTAGTGGTGTTAACTGAACAAGGATTTTCAAAGTCCAAAGGAAGAGAAGTATTTTAAGCAGGCGGTCATTTCTCAAAGTAACAATAAGTCTTTTTTCAAATTCTTTTAAGGACAATAGATAATTTGAATATTTGTTAAAAAAAAGAGTGCCAAAACTATGATCAAGCCGACAATGTTAAGATTTTTGTCATATATGTATGTATGTATGTATGTACTTTTAATTTTAGTAACAGTGATTTTGCAAATTTTAAAAGAGTTGGACTAGTTACAAACAATTTGCCGACTGACACTTACAAAGTCATGGTATAATTATCTGGAGCTCACTTAGATTTAAGCCGACAATGGATACAATATAACATTTAAATTTTTACTGCGTTGGTCCTAATGCTCTTAAAATTTTAAAATTAAAAAAAAGCAGTACAAATAGATTAGATGTATTTTCTTTTGTCGTAATAGAAAATCGTTTTAGTAAACTTTAAGAAATAACATTTAAGGTCTCACTTTAAATAGTGAGAAACCAAATCACTTTTAACCGAGTTCATAATTTTATTTTATAAATAATTTTTTTCTTCATAGTTCTAAGATCTCTGGACATACTCATACATTTTAAAAATTTTAATATGCGCGCCCTCTGTCGATATTCCTTCAAACTACACATAGAATTGTAAAGAAGTTAGAAACATGTGACTACAAGTGTGAATATCACAACAATAATAACAACAACAGAAATCTGTGTTAATTTGTAAAATACAAGTAGAAAAAGGAAAAAAATCAGAAAAACAAACAAGAGACAACAGGTACATTTTTTTGAGTCTAAGAAGAAAAGAAATCATAACAAAACCACTTGCGCACGTAAAGGAAAAGATAAAAGAAAGTGAAATAAAGAAAAAAGATTTTCTCCAGATTTCTCCAGCTGGCTCAACATAGATACACTAATACACTTGTAGGTGCAAAGAGGAACAAGTGATAACTAAAGACAAGTAGGGGAAGTAGGATGGAAATGAAAGAACCTGTTAGGAGAAAATCCAACAGGAACCTGTTAAAAATAGAAGGAAATCAGAGAATGTGTAGGACCATAAAATATAGAAACCAATTAGAAGGGAACAAGTGTAAAAACATGTATGTTTTAAAATGGAAAAAGAGAAAATCAATCTCAGTTAAATGTGTTAACGGAAAATGTATATTACAAAGTGAGCGTAGCTGTTAGTGGGGGGAGGGGGGTAAAGACGATTATAAAGACGTTTAATATGAAATAATATCAAACTTAACAAGTTTGTTATGTCGAATCTTATATACCCACCATCAAAGATTAACCCTTTCCGTGGTTTTGTCGAATATATTCGACATTGCAAAGGACTATGTTTTAAATCATTTTTTGAGTATAATTTTTAACTTTAGTTTTAATTTTCTTCTTTTAGATTAAACTTAAGACTTTATTATATTTATAATTGAGATTTTGAATGATCTTCCATATTTTTAAATCAGGTTTTAAGAAATTATCACTAATGACTACTTTTGAAAAAGTGCTTTTTAACAACATATAAAAAATAGCTTCATTTAATGGCCAAAAAAATAGTATTTTGCTAGATCGGACTATACGAATTTAAATTGTATTGTATTGTTATAAGTGTAAGAAGACATTTTAAAAAACAATATTTATAAAAAATATTGGTGGTACTTTTTGGTGACAGTTTTTGGAATGTCGAATTTAACTTTGATGTCTTATATTTTACTAGGGATAACTCTAATTCAAAAAATATTATTTTCCCGAATTCAGCATACTTAAATTATCTTAAATACAAGTTTTCAAGTTTTTTTTCTCGACATAAATTATTTTTGACCCTGAAAGGGTTAAGTAATTTTCGGAAGTTTGCCCTATATATGGATATATGGATCATAAGATTTATTTGAACGTCTGGGTGATTTTGACCTTCAATCAGGAATTGGATCATTAATGGAACAATCCCTCCCGAGATTAAAAAATTATTTGATTTATGTAAAGGGGTTTATATGAAGGGTAGGTCCAACTATGGACCGATCCTCATAAAATTCAGTATATATGACATTTTAAAGGTAGTTATGAACGTTAATGTTATATTCAGGGGGTATGGTTAAATATAGACCGATCATCACAAAATTTTGTAGAGTAATTTCGGTTAATATTATACTCTTTATGTCAAATTTCATAGATATACTGGCATTATTATTAAGTAGGGTGATCGACTCGATTTTTCAACCGGTTTTAAAACCGGTTTTTTCTGCTTTACCAGTGTCGGTTTTTTCTTAATGTTGATTTTTCGAATATCGAATAACCCGGTTTTTTCACTTTTTAAAACTCGGTTTCGAATACTTTTATTTGCTTTGTATTGAAAGATTATTTAAATGAAATTTTTAAGTAAATAATAATACAGCCCGTCTAAATTTTAAAAATATTCGAGTCGAGGAACTAGAGTACATTTTCTACAGCTCTTTTGGTTAAACTTTTTTGATTTTCCTAATTAATTAAAAAAATTTATTTGTAAAATTGATAACTGTTTGATAAAATTTATCAATCTTAAGATTATATTCCAATTACAATAATTAATTTACGGCTGAAATTTTATGGAAGAGTTGGAATGCCTATGCAAATTTCCTAAACAGGGCTTTTAAAATAAGCTAGGATTACATAGTACCTTATGTTTAACAGAAGTGTCCCACTTTTTTCCTAATTTTTTTATATTAAAGAAATAATGTAAATCAGACGACTAGATCTAAAGTTCTAATCTTTTAAACTGTTAAAAATCATTTCGGGCCATGTTTTATTAATCAAATTTAAACATAGACATTAAGTTTTTCAAATTAAAATATATTTTTTTTAATTATAATGAAAAACCGGTTAACCGGTTTTTTCTGAATTTGAAAAATATCAACCGGTTTTTTTTAAATGTCAACTATTCGAACTATTCGAAAACCGGTTTTTGGAAAATGTCGAATAATCGATCACCCTATTTTTAAGCCAGTTATAAGGAATTTTTTGAAGGGGACCTTATATCGGGCGTATGGATCAATTCTCAAACAATTTTCTATAGAGATTTCGGTTAATACTAAACTTGATTATATCAAATTCTATTACTATACTGGCATTATGAAGTTATGAACTTTAAAATAATTTTCTAAAGGGTAGGGTCAATTATGGACCGATCCTCATAGAATAGAATAGAATTTGTGTAGAGATTTCGTTTAATACTAAACTAGTTTATGTCAAATTTTTTTGCTATACTGGCATTTTTTAATTAGTTATGAACGTTAAAGTTGAAGAGGTCCTTATATTGGGGGTGAAGTCAATTATGGACCAATCATCATTAAAATTAGTAGATAGTTTTCGATATTAATAAAACATTCTTATGTCGAAAATGTAAGTGCTCACAGATTTTCG
Organism: Lucilia sericata; assembly: GCF_015586225.1. Classification (NCBI taxonomy): domain Eukaryota; kingdom Metazoa; phylum Arthropoda; class Insecta; order Diptera; family Calliphoridae; genus Lucilia; species Lucilia sericata. The sequence goes on from NW_023994046.1 coordinate 354,060, forward strand.
CTATACATATTCGCAATTAAGTATCTACACCCGATTTTAGGGTTTTCATATAATAATCGATTTAGGTGAAGTGTTCACAGATGTTTGCTATTTTCTCAATTGAGGCATTTTTTAAAAATCTACATACAATTTTCTTCGCTATTTTCACAATTCGGGCTTTATTTAAGGGTGTACAGTTGATTTTAACTTTAAATATAAAAATAATTTTTTGATGGAAATATGAGTGATCAGAATTTGAATGTTTTACAAAAAGTAGGCGTGACATCTAATGAAGATTTCATATAATTTTGAAGAGTGATTTTCGATCAAGATCTAATATAATATAGTTCATTTCGGGGTAAGACCTATCGGTATGCCAAATTTCAGTATGTGTACGACATTACGAGATTCTGTTGTTTCAATGCAGTTTTGCGGCCAAATCGATGGGGTACACTTTCTTCTGAAAAACGATTACCACAGAAACTTTTTCTAAGACATTGCCACTTTTAGTTTTTAAACCTTTCCTGATATTCGATTTCAAAAATTTATTACAATGTCCAAATATTACATGTTTTTTAATATGTTTACTACAGTTCAGTCCTTTTTACTTCACTTTTACTTTTTACTTCCTTTTTACTTCTATACACTTTATTAAACCAACTCCCAGTTCCAGTCAATTTTAAAAGTGCTATCGCCAAATGATGGTGTTAATCAAGTACCCAACGAAAACATAGTATGCATGCATAAAATAAATCACATCTGTGAAATTTTTCCTCATGATTTAACAAACAACAGATTTAAGATTTAATAGCGCAAAGTGAAATCGATATAGTTATTATATGTAGCAGATCGTCCATTAAAGCCAATAAAAAACAAAACTTGCAACATATGTTGCATGTTTCAAGGACTCAAGCGAATATAACGAGGCAGAATATTATAGTATAAACATTAAATTAACTACCGATTGATATTCTAAGAAAACCTTTCGAAAATCTGGAAAACAGAAGCCGCTAACTCTCAAAAAGAGGAATAACATTGTTGTTGTTATTATTGTGTTTGTCATTTTTTTATTGACAGTTTAAATTGTTTACATAATTGGACAAAATAACAGTTAATCACAGTGAAAGAGGATATTTTTACTGCCTTCAAATTATTGCCTCTCAACCTACAAGAAGACAAAAACGGGACCATGGCAGAGAAGATCCTTTAATATTGATTTTTTTATGAGTTATTGTATGTGTGTGGGTTAATGCGGTATGTGGTAAAATTTATGATGTTGTTCGTGCTGGTATAAACTCTGCATCTTAGTAACATTCTTCCACAATATTTTCAAGTATACTAAGATCAAATTTCCATAAAAAAACAAAAACTCAAGAAAGAATATTTTGGGTTTAATGAAATTCACTCAGCTATAAGAATACTGAGGCTGAATATAATGATCATGACGATAATGATGATTATCCTTGTTGTTTATTTTATAATCATGTTTGAATGTATGTAGTGCTAAATCTCAAATAACAACAATTATATTGTTTGGGTCAAGGCGCGTCACATTGTAGCACTTGTTGAAATCTGCTTTAGTTTTTTTTTTACATTCATATAAAATTGGTTCCTTTTAACAGAACATTAATGTAATTGATTTGTTTAGACTAGACTTTTTACAAGGATTCCACTCAATTGTCAAGCAAACCCAAACGAGACATAAACAAGACCCATGCCAAGATTTAAACCAGTAAAAGGATTTTTTTTCGATTTTCTCACAGACAAAAATCCCCACAAGTTGTTTGAGGTTGGTGGTTGTCTATTTGCCACACATGTTTCATTATAAAAAAAATAATTCCTTAATTTCTACTTCATTTCAAGTAATGTTTTTCTTACAAAAAATCATTTACTTTAAATAAATAAAAATTTGTAAACATTCTATAATTTAACCATTAATCATAAAAGAAACAAAATTTGTATATAGAATCCTTAAGTAAAAGAGATCCATGCATAAAAAGGATTTGTTTTCGTTAGATTTTTACAATAAAAACTTAAATGTACAATTAAGAAGAAAGTAAAGATCATATACAAAGAATAAATAAATAAAATAATATTTTCATAATGAATCCACAAACACTGACTGCGGCATAAAACTCAAAATTTTGCCATCAAAATCACAAAGTCATGTTCAACAATTCGTTTCGAGTCTCTAGAGGTGATCAAGTGATCCTGCGGCAATGAACATGCAACAATTGCAATTGTGTGGCAGACTTTGACGTCGTCATCTTATGCCACAAATCCTACATAAAGGTATGTGTGTGGTCGGTCGGTCGGTTAGCCAGTTAGAGTTCGGCAACTTCTTAAATAATTGTCAACAAAACACAAGTGAAAAAGTTAAAGATTTTTGTTTTTATTTTGTTACTTGCAGCAACTAATGATTTCGTGTTTCCTAGAAGGACATCGATGTACGCTATGAGAATATTTTTTTAAGACCAGCCAAAAATAATATGAAAAGAAAACAATAATGAAAGTGAGCCGCAAATTAATTTCTATTTCTTTTTGTTATGTTATTTTTAGCCCACATGGAATAATGGCAAATGATAAATAAGTCTATTGAAAACACACACACACACTCACTTGTTGCACCACTAAAATAAAATTATCAAATTCTTCTTAAATCAAAAAGATTAGAACTGAAGACCGTGTGAAATTTAGTGGCCCAAAAGAACAAACTAAACAATGCGAAATTACAGATAAAAACAGGTTGACAATAGTTGATGACATTAGAAATTTAATGGCAATTTTTGACAGTCTCTGAAAAGAAAAGAAACAAATTAACTTTCTAAAATGTCGCTATTGTCTGCAATTGCACAATTGTGAGTTTGCTTTGGTCAGTTGATTAAGAAATGTCTTATTAATGTTTTGCAAATTTCCGAAAGAATAGAAATAACATTTTAAGTCAATTTTGAATTGCATTTTATTTTGTATGGAATATAATTCAAATGTAGAACTCAAGTGTCCATTTTAGAGTATTTATTTATTATCCTTTTGAAACTTTTCTCGGCTATAAATATTTAATTCAATTTCACTTAATTCCAAGCCCTAAATGACCAATGGAAAACTAACAATTACTAACTAAACACAATTTATTTTAAGAGTAATGTGAAAAAAAAAGGTTTTGAGATCAGTTAAAAATAGGAGGTACTTTTTTTAAGTACAGTAAGATAATTAGCATAACCTCTTTGGCCTTGACAATGAGGCCTGGAAACACTTCAAATTTGATTTAAGATAGTTGTAGGTACAACTCCTAACATTTAAGTGTTTATGACAGACATCCTGTCAGACAACCAGACTAAGAAAAAATCAGTGGCATGCAGATTTTCCTTGAGTTTTTTAACATATGGTTTCGTTATCTTATCCTAATTCACAGCATGATATATTGAACCTAAAGTGCTTTCCTAGCTTGATGATCGTACTTTGTATAATTCTTATAAATGCTTAAAAATTTATATAAATTTTACATATTTTTATTAAACTAAACCTTATCCATTTTAATAGTGAAATTAAAGTCATTTTCCCACCAAAATTAGATTAGTTTTCAATCCTTTTGGCCTTAGAGGCGCTATGACAAAAATATTAAAATCAATGATTACTTTTATTTCATACAAAAATTCGACTTCTTCTGAAAACTTAAAAGTCCATTTTCTGACATAAGCAGAGGCGCTAGAGTTTTAAAGATTAAAAACATTTCATACAAAATTTCGTTTTTTTTAACAAAAACCTAAAAGTCCATTTTCTGGGGAAACCAGAGGCGCTAGGCCCAAAAGCATTAAAATCTGTGATCACTTTCATTCCATACAAAAATTCGATTTCTTTAACAAAAACCTAAAAGTCCATTTTCTGGAGAAACCAGAGGTGCTAGGACCAAAGGGATTAAAATCTGTGATCACTTCCATTTCATACAAAAATTCGATTTTTTTAACAAAAACCTAAAAGTCAATTTTCTGACGAAACCAGAGGCGCTAGGCCCAAAAGCATTAAAATCTGTGATGACTTTCATTTCATACAAAATTACGATTTTTTTTTAACAAAAACCTAAAAGTCCTTTTTCTGACGAAACCAGAGGCGCTAGGTTCAAAAGCATTAACATCTGTGATCACTTCCGTTTCATACAAAAATTCGATTTTTTTAACAAAAATCTAAAAGTCCATTTTCTGGGAAAACCAGATGCGCTAGGACCAAAAGCATTAAAATCTGTAATCACTTCCATTTCATACAAAAATTCGATTTTTTTAACAAAAACCTAAAAGTCCATTTTCTGGGAAAACCAGATGCGCTAGGACCAAAAGCATTAAAATCTGTAATCACTTTCATTTCATACAAAAATTCGATTTTTTTAACAAAAATCTAAAAGTCCATTTTCTGGGGAAACCAGAGGCGCTAGGCCCAAAAGCATTAAAATCTGTGATCACTTTCATTTCATACAAAAATTCGATTTTTTTAACAAAGAACCTAAAAGTCCATTTTCTGGGGAAACCAGAGGCGCTAGGCCCAAAAGCATTATAATCTGTGATCAATTTCATTCCATACAAAAATTCGATTTTTTTAACAAAAACCTAAAAGTCCATTTTCTGGGGAAACCAGAGGCGCTAGGTCCAAAGGGATTAAAATCTGTGATCACCTCCATTTCATACAAAAATTCGATTTTTTTAACAAAAACCTAAAAGTCAATTTTCTGACGAAACCAGAGGCGCTAGGCCCAAAAGCATTAAAATCTGTGATCAATTTCATTCTATACAAAAATTCGATTTTTTTAACAAAAACCTAAAAGTCCATTTTCTGGGGAAACCAGAGGCGCTAGGTCCAAAGGGATTAAAATCTGTGATCACTTCCATTTCATACAAAAATTCGATTTTTTTAACAAAAACCTAAAAGTCCATTTTCTGGGGAAACCAGAGGCGCTAGGCCCAAAAGCATTATAATCTGTGATCAATTTCATTCCATACAAAAATTCGATTTTTTTAACAAAAACCTAAAAGTCCATTTTCTGGGGAAACCAGAGGCGCTAGGTCCAAAGGGATTAAAATCTGTGATCACTTCCATTTCATACAAAAATTCGATTTTTTTAACAAAAACCTAAAAGTCAATTTTCTGACGAAACCAGAGGCGCTAGGCCCAAAAGCATTAAAATCTGTGATGACTTTCATTTCATACAAAATTACGATTTTTTTTTAACAAAAACCTAAAAGTCCTTTTTCTGACGAAACCAGAGGCGCTAGGTTCAAAAGCATTAACATCTGTGATCACTTCCGTTTCATACAAAAATTCGATTTTTTTAACAAAAATCTAAAAGTCCATTTTCTGGGAAAACCAGATGCGCTAGGACCAAAAGCATTAAAATCTGTAATCACTTCCATTTCATACAAAAATTCGATTTTTTTAACAAAAACCTAAAAGTCCATTTTCTGGGAAAACCAGATGCGCTAGGACCAAAAGCATTAAAATCTGTAATCACTTTCATTTCATACAAAAATTCGATTTTTTTAACAAAAATCTAAAAGTCCATTTTCTGGGGAAACCAGAGGCGCTAGGCCCAAAAGCATTAAAATCTGTGATCACTTTCATTTCATACAAAAATTCGATTTTTTTAACAAAAACCTAATAGTCCATTTTCTGGGAAAACCAGAGGCGCTAGGACCAAAAGCATTAAAATCTGTGATTACTTTCATTTCATACAAAAATTCGATTTTTTTTAACAAAAACCTAAAAGTCCATTTTCTGGGGAAACCAGAGGCGCTATTCCCAAAAGCATTAAAATCCGTGATCACTTTCATTTCATACAAAAATTCGATTTTTTTAACAAAAACCTAAAAGTCCATTTTCTGGGGAAACCAGAGGCGCTAGGCCCAAAAGCATTAAAATCTGTGATCACTTTCATTCCATACAAAAATTCGATTTTTTTAACAAAAATCTAAAAGTCCATTTTCTGGGAAAACCAGATGCGCTAGACCGGAAAGCCTTAAAATCTGTGATCACTTTCATTTCATACAAAAATTCGATTTTTTTTTAACAAAAACCTAAAAGTCCATTTTCTGGGAAAACCAGAGGCGCTAGACCCAAAAGCATTAAAATCTGTGATCACTTTCATTCCATACAAAAATTAAATTTTTTTTAACAAAAACCTAAAAGTCATTTTCTGGGGAAACCAGAGGCGCTAGGCCCAAAAGGATTAAAATCTGTGATCACTTCCATTCCATACAAAAATTCGATTTTTTTAACAAAAACCTAAAAGTCCTGTTTCGTCAGAAAAGCATTAAAATCTGTGATCACTTCCATTTCATACAAAAATTCGATTTTTTTAACAAAAACCTAAAAGTTCATTTTCTGGGAAAACCAGAGGCGCTAGGTCCAAAAGCATTAAAATCTGTCATCACTTCCATTTCATACAAAAATTCGATTTTTTTAACAAAAACCTAAAAGTCCATTTTCTGGGAAAACCAGAGGCGCTAGGACCAAGAGCATTAAAATCTGTGATCACTTTCATTTCATACAAAAATTCGATTTTTTTAACAAAAACCTAAAAGTCCATTTTCTGGGGAAACCAGAGGCGCTAGACCCAAAAGCATTAAAATCTGTGATCACTTTTATTGCATACAAAAATTTGATTTTTTAATGAAATCTTAAAAGGCCATTTTCTGACGAAACCAGAGGCGATAGGCCCAAAAGGATTAAAATCTGTGATCACTTCCATTTCATACAAAAATTCGATTTTTTAACAAAAACCTAAAAGTCCATTTTCTGGGAAAACCAGAGGCGCTAGGACCAAGAGCATTAAAATCTGTGATCACTTTCATTTCGTACAAAAATTAGATTTTTTAACAAAAACCTAAAAGTCCATTTTCTGGGGAAACCAGAGGCTCTAGGATCAAAAGCATTAAAATCTGTGATCACTTTCATTTCATAAAAAAATTCGATTTTTTTAACAAAAACCTAAAAGTCCATTTTCTGGGGAAACCAGAGGCGCTAGGCCCAGAAGCATTAAAATCTGTGATCACTTCCATTTCATACAAAAAATCGATTTTTTTAACAAAAACCTAAAAGTCCTTTTTCTGGGAAAACCAGAGGCTCTAGGATCAAAAGCATTAAAATCTGTGATCACTTTCATTTCATACAAAAATTCGTTTTTTTAACAAAAACCTAAATGTCCATTTTCTGGGGAAACCAGAGGCTCTAGGATCAAAAGCATTAAAATCTGTGATCACTTTCATTTCATACAAAAATTCGATTTTTTAACGAAATCTTAAAAGTCCATTTTCTGGGGAAACCAGAGGCTCTAGGATCAAAAGCATTTAAATCTGTGATCACTTTCATTTCATACAAAAATTCGATTTTTTTTAACAAAAACCTAAAAGTCCATTTTCTGGGGAAACCAGAGGCGCTAGACCCAAAAGCATTAAAATCTGTGATCACTTTTATTTCATACAAAAATTTGATTTTTTAATGAAATCTTAAAAGTCCATTTTCTGACGAAACCAGAGGCGATAGGCCCAAAAGCATTAAAATCTGTGATCACTTCCATTTCATACAAAAATTCGATTTTTTTAACAAAAACCTAAAAGTCCATTTTCTGGGAAAACCAGATGCGCTAGGACCAAAAGCATTAAAATCTGTAATCACTTTCATTTCATACAAAAATTCGATTTTTTTAACAAAAATCTAAAAGTCCATTTTCTGGGGAAACCAGATGCGCTAGGACCAAAAGCATTAAAATCTGTAATCACTTTTATTTCATACAAAAATTTGATTTTTTAATGAAATCTTAAAAGTCCATTTTCTGACGAAACCAGAGTCGATAGGCCCAAAAGCATTAAAATCTGTGATCACTTCCATTTCATACAAAAATTCGATTTTTTTAACAAAAACCTAAAAGTCCATTTTCTGGGAAAACCAGATGCGCTAGGACCAAAAGCATTAAAATCTGTAATCACTTTCATTTCATACAAAAATTCGATTTTTTTAACAAAAATCTAAAAGTCCATTTTCTGGGGAAACCAGAGGCGCTAGGCCCAAAAGCATTAAAATCTGTGATCACTTTCATTTCATACAAAAATTCGCTTTTTTTTAACAAAAACCTAATAGTCCATTTTCTGGGGAAACCAGAGGCGCTAGGATCAAAAGCATTAAAATCTGTGATCACTTTCATTTCACTTTCACAAAAATTCGATTTTTTTAACAAAAACCTAAAAGTCCATTTTCTGGGAAAACCAGAGGCGCTAGGATCAAAAGCTTTAAAATCTGTGATCACTTTAATTTCATACAAAAATTCGATTTTTTTAACAAAAACCTAAAAGTCCATTTTCTGGGGAAACCAGAGGCGCTAGGTCCAAAGGGATTAAAATCTGTGATCACTTCCATTTCATACAAAAATTCGATTTTTTTAAAAAAACCTAAAAGTCCATTTTCTGGGGAAACCAATGGCGCTAGGACCAAAAGCATTAAAATCTGTGATCACTTTCATTCCATACAAAAATTCGATTTTTTTAACAAAAATCTAAAAGTCCATTTTCTGGGGAAACCAGAGGCGCTAGGTCCAAAAGCATTAAAATCTGTGATCACTTTCATTCCATACAAAAAATTCGATTTTTTTAACAAAAATCTAAAAGTCCATTTTCTGGGGAAACCAGAGGCGCTAGGTTCAAAAGGATTAAAATCTGTGATCACTTTCATTTCATACAAAAATTCGATTTTTTTAACAAAAATCTAAAAGTCCATTTTCTGGGGAAAACAGAGGCGCTAGGTCCAAAGGGATTAAAATCTGTGATCACTTCCATTTCATACAAAAATTCGATTTTTTTAAAAAAAACATAAAAGTCCATTTTCTGGGGAAACCAGAGGTGCTAGGTCCAAAGGGATTAAAATCTGTGATCACTTTCATTTCATACAAAACTCGATTTTTTTTAACAAAAACCTAAAAGTCCTTTTTCTGACGAAACCAGAGGCGCTAGGCCCAAAAGGATTAAAATCTGTGATCACTTCCATTTCATACAAAAATTTGATTTTTTTAACAAAAACCTAAAAGTCCATTTTCTGGGAAAACCAGAGGCGCTAGGACCAAAAGCATTAAAATCTGTAATCACTTTCATTTCATACAAAAATTCGATTTTTTTAACAAAAATCTAAAAGTCCATTTTCTGGGGAAACCAGAGGCGCTAGGTCCAAAAGCATTAAAATCTGTGATCACTTTCATTTCATACAAAAATTCGATTTTTTTAACAAAAACCTCAAAGTCCATTTTCTGGGGAAACCAGAGGCGCTAGGACCAAAAGCATTAAAATCTGTGATCACTTTCATTCCATACAAAAATTCGATTTTTTTAACAAAAATCTAAAAGTCCATTTTCTGGGGAAACCAGAGGCGCTAGGTCCAAAGGGATTAAAATCTGTGATCACTTCCATTTCATACAAAAATTCGATTTTTTTAACAAAAACCTAAAAGTCCATTTTCTGGGGAAACCAGAGGCGCTAGGACCAAAAGCATTAAAATCTGTGATCACTTTCATTCCATACAAAAATTCGATTTTTTTAACAAAAATCTAAAAGTCCATTTTCTGGGGAAACCAGAGGCGCTAGGTTCAAAAGGATTAAAATCTGTGATCACTTTCATTTCATACAAAAATTCGATTTTTTTAACAAAAATCTAAAAGTCCATTTTCTGGGGAAACCAGAGGCGCTAGGTCCAAAGGGATTAATATCTGTGATCACTTCCATTTCATACAAAAATTCGATTTTTTTAACAAAAATCTAAAAGTCCATTTTCTGGGGAAACCAGAGGCGCTAGGCCCAAAAGCATTTAAATCTGTGATCACTTTCATTTCATACAAAAATTCGATTTTTTTTAACAAAAACCTAAAAGTCCATTTTCTGGGAAAACCAGAGGCGATAGGACCAAAGCATTAAAATCTGTGATTACTTATATTTCATACAAAAATACGATTTTTTAACAAAAACCTAAAAGTCCATTTTCTGGGGGAACCAGAGGCACTAGGATCAAATGCATTAAGATCTGTGATCACTTTCATTTCATACAAAAATTCGATTTTTTTAACAAAAAGCTCAAAGTCCATTTTCTGGGGAAACCAGAGACGCTAGGTCCAAAAGCATTAAAATCTGTGATCACTTTCATTTCATACAAAAATAGGATTTTTTTAACAAAAACCTAAAAGTCCTGTTTCTGACGAAACAGGCTCAAAAGCATTAAAATCTGTGATCACTTCCATTTCATACAAAAATTCGATTTTTTTAACAAAAACCTAAAAGTCCATTTTCTGGGAAAACCAGAGGCGCTAGGACCAAGAGCATTAAAATCTGTGATCGCTTTCATTTCATACAAAAATTCGATTTTTTTAACAAAAACCTAAAAGTCCATTTTCTGGGGAAACCAGAGGCGCTAGACCCAAAAGCATTAAAATCTGTGATCACTTTTATTTCATACAAAAATTTGATTTTTTAATGAAATCTTAAAAGTCCATTTTCTGACGAAACCAGAGGCGATAGGCCCAAAAGGATTAAAATCTGTGATCACTTCCATTTCATACAAAAATTCGATTTTTTTAACAAAAACCTAAAAGTCCATTTTCTGGGAAAACCAGAGGCGCTAGGACCAAGAGCATTAAAATCTTTGATCACTTTCATTTCGTACAAAAATTAGATTTTTTTAACAAAAACCTAAAAGTCCATTTTCTGGGGAAACCAGAGGCGCTAGGCCCAAAAGCATTAAAATCTGTGATCACTTTTATTTCATACAAAAATTTGATTTTTTAATGAAATCTTAAAAGTCCATTTTCTGACGAAACCAGAGGCGATAGGACCAAAAGGATTAAAAGGATTAAAATTAAGTAAAGCCCTAAATTATTTAAAATGTAAACTAATATGTGGCAGATATTTTAAAATACTTATGCAATTATCGTTCCAACAATATCTTAAACACCGAAATCGGTTTAAATAGTAAAAGTTATAACAAATTATGTTTGAAAAGGGCACAAATCCAAAAATATCTTTGTTTTCTTAATAAAAGAAATATTAGGAAAATTACTTGTGTTATTATCTATCAGCTTCTATGTTGAATTCTTTTAAAGGGCCTGAGTCCCCTTTTCGAATTAAAGTGATCACAAATTATTGCGTGTATTATGCCATTATGTTAGAAACTATACATTGGAAGCAAATAAACTCCAAACTGAATAAAGATCAGAAATATCATAGAAACAGATGAACGACCAAATGTCTACTTATTTAAAATCACTTAAATATTCACTATTTCAAAGAATTCCTAACAAATGAATTTTAAATAACACTTCACGAGTAGCACGTAATAAATTAAATCCTTTTTATAGCTTTAGCGAATAACATTGTGAAATATCGTGGCTACAAAATGTCCAATATACATGACATGTTTTCACACTTTGCTCAAAATACGAATTGTATGTTTAAGGTCATTTCAAGGTGTAAAAATTATTGAATTCAAATACCAAGCAACATCAAACATTAAAGATCAAACGGTAATTATTTTGAAGGATATGTAAACGATTAAAAGTTAGAGAAAGAAAATAATTGTTTCGAAGCGGCAAAACAATTATGATCATGATGATCGATCGGTTTAAAGTGTTTGAAGTCAATGTCAAAATAATTACAAATTTTATGACTTTTCGAGGCCAAAACAAAATATAATAAAACTTTTTTCACGAAGGACGTATATGTTAATTAAACAAAGAGAAATCAAATTAGAAATATAAATTTTGAAATGTTTTCAAAATACAAAATACAGCTGAAATACAAACGAAATAGCCACAGCTATTTCGCTCCGTAGGAGTTTTAAGTTGTAAACAATTAAATAGAACCCGGAATTTAAAGGACAATAGAGAACTTCAACCTGTTTATATTAAAAACTCAAACACCACATACATTTATGGCACTTGCCATTCCAAATAAGAAAAGAATATGAAAATTTTAAATTCACAATTGAACATTTAAATTTAGGGGTTAAAAAGGTCGTTTAGATCGTGTAAGGTGCAGTGCAGCACCCCTGCTCTGCCAGCAGGTTGGTGTGAATGACAAAAAAATATAAAAGAATTAAAACCTTTTTCTTTCGTTATAACGCAATGAGCATGCGCACTTGCACACTTTGTTACACTCGCTGCTTGACATTTATGTCTTTCTACGCTCTTTCCGTATTCGTAGTGCACGTACCTCTGACAACCTGTGTAATTTTTGCAAATATTATACATTTTTGCCTGAACCTCTACGTGTCAGCAAGCGCCAGGATTAGAAATACCAACAAAATAGGAAGAAAAAAAGAAAAGGCAAAAAGGATACAATGAGGTTACAATTTTTTCTTTTTTGCCAAAGAAAAGAAAATATTGTCATGCTGTCTTTGTGACAATAGAATTTTATTGTTTGGGTGAAAATGTATAGAAAAGACTAGTAGAAATAGGAAAAGGTAGTAGTAGAGTGAGTTTCGTTAGACTTTATGCTGATTTAACTTTGTGGGAGATGGCGCCGATCCTGTTGCGATCTGTTTGGTTGGATTTCAATTACAATATTTGTTTCTTCGTGCACAACAAGTGCCGTTTAAGATTTGTAAAAGTCATTAACTGACTTTTGTTTTGCCAATTCAAAACGTGTAGCGTAAACAATTTGCATCGTTTTGGAATAACAGGTTGAATTTTTATTGTTTTTCATATTTTCCAAAAGGACAATAAGAAGGAAATACAAAAATGGTTAAGATTACATTGCTTTATATAACAAGTAAAACCAGTAAAATGGTAGAAATATTTTAAATTTCAAGTACCATTTCTCCACGAAATGTCAAATATGATTTAAAATAAAATATTCAACCCCGGAATCCCAATAGATCCCTTAATATCATTGTGGATTCGTTTCAGAATTGTATTAAGAATAAGATAAACTAAAGAATCGTACAAATATTTCGTTCCTTCACGAAGCACTATACCGAGAATCTCACATTAACAGACCACACAACCAAAAGAACACATTAAATACAACTTGAAAGTTATTTTGCGACATTGTTCCACTTTTGCAAATTGAGGAGTTTCCTGGGAGGATGTCCTATTAAATGATGCGAACATAAATTCACAGTAGCTGGTCATTAAAATGCAATTCTACAACAATGGCTGATGGTGGTCTCAACACTTGTTCTCATCTCTAAAACCATATGATGGACAAAGTAGCAGTGTAACACCCACTCGTAAAAAAAAATAATAAAAATTTTAAATTCCAATCAAAATAACGAAATATTTAAACAAAGACTACACAAAGGTCATCAAATCAAGAGAAAGAAAGGAACTCACTGATCTATTGACACTTGTGTGCAAAATTCTAGAAAAATATAAAGAAATTATTTGTTACAATGAAAAATCGATAACGGTAGATAAGGCTACCGAGTCTTCTAGCCAGGAAACAATAGTCAATCATTAATACATGACTAAAAACCATTAAATCTAGAACAATGCAAGACATCATAGAATTGAAAGATTGAGGTCCATAACAGATTTTCAATTTATGAGCACAGACATCTCAGCAAAAAAAAAAAAATACTGGTAGAAAAATATCAAATTTTTTCATACACAACAACAAGTGCAATTTTTCAATTTCAATCTCCTGGAAAACGAAGTAAAAAACCAATACAATTTAAAAGATTTTGTAACAGGTACAATCATGACCAGAAGAGATGTTATGAAAATGATATGAATTTGTTTTTATTTTTTCACCATAAAAAAACTCACAAAAGGAAACAATAAGGACATAACAATTGTTTGCAGTTTTTTAACATAGACTTCCTTTGTCTGCAGTTAAATTAAGAAAATTCTGACTACTTAAAGAAAACACACAAACAAAATCTTGGAAAGATAAAAGTCATTATTATTCTGGCACTTGTGTTTTATGTCCTGAGAATCAACATAACGATGGCGATCATGAGTATAAAACTGTTTTCTTTGTTTTCTTAAAGGCGCCTTAAGTTTTCATAGATTGTGGTCAAAGTGGTACTTACTCTTCGTCGCCTAATTTATCATCCATACAATGTCCTTTTGTTGAAATTATTTTGGCATCTGAAATAAACAAAAAATAGTATTTGTATTAAAAATTGAATTTAAAATTAAATTCAAACAGAGTTTCTATCGATTTTAGGAAATATGTATTAAAAAAAAATATATTATGTATTCAATGATACTGATAATACTTTTGGCACATCATAAAAACGGTAAAAATTCTGGGAAATTATTCAAGATTAATGTTCTTTATCAGAAGATTTTAGTGTGAAAAAATCTTAGCATAATAAAGTATTGTGGTAGTAGTTGTAGAAAAATAGAAAGCAGGCTAATGATAATAAATGATTTATTTCATTATAAGATAAGATCCAAAGAACGAACGGTGACTTTATTGACTAAGTTGGAATTTAGAAAATATATTTCGAATGAAATAACTTAAACATACAAGAAAACTTTCCAGTAAAACATGGTAATCACTTGTACTTAATCAACAACTTACTTTTCAGTAACTACTACATACCGCCTGTATTACTTAGAAGTTTAATATAAATATTATGTAAGTAATTACTTTTTAGCCTTGACATATTGTTTTCGAACTTAGTTTTTAACACGAACGAACGGACGTATCCGGTAGCCATGTAGTACTACCTAACTCCCTATTTGTAAGGGGGCATGGTAAGTACTGCTAACTTAAAAATCGATGGTCTTACATAGATTGGCTGGGTTGTGGTGAAATGAATGGATCTAGCAATAGGTACCTATCTATCGACAGCTATCTATCTAGCTAGCGAGCTAGCTACTAGCCGATCAGCGAGCGAGCTATCCGAGAGCGATCGTAGCGATCAGCGAGCGACGACGAGCTAGCATCGACTAGCAGACATCGAGCGAGCGCTAGCGAGCGAGCGAGCGAGCGAGCGAGAGAGCGAGCGAGCGAGCGAGCGAGCGAGCGAGCGAGAGAGCGAGCGAGCGAGCGAGCGAGCGAGGAGCGAGCGAGCGAGCGAGCGAGCGAGCGAGCGAGCGAGCGAGCGAGCGAGCGAGCGAGCGAGCGAGGAGCGAGAGCGAGCGAGAGCGAGCGAGCGAGCGAGCGAGAGAGCGAGCGAGCGAGGAGCGAGCGAGCGAGCGAGCGAGCGAGCGAGCGAGAGCGAGAGCGAGCGAGCGAGCGAGCGAGCGAGCGAGCGAGCGAGCGAGCGAGAGCGAGCGAGCGAGCGAGCGAGCGAGCGAGCGAGAGAGCGAGCGAGCGAGAGCGAGCGAGCGAGCGAGAGCGAGCGAGCGAGGCGAGCGAGCGAGCGAGCGAGCGAGCGAGCGAGCGAGCGAGCGAGCGAGCGAGAGCGAGCGAGCGAGCGAGCGAGCGAGCGAGCGAGCGAGCGAGCGAGCGAGCGAGCGAGCGAGGGAGGAGCGAGCGAGCGAGCGAGCGAGCGAGCGAGCGAGCGAGCGAGCGAGCGAGCGAGCGAGCGAGCGAGCGAGCGAGCGAGCGAGCGAGCGAGGGAGCGAGCGAGCGAGCGAGCGAGCGAGCGAGCGAGAGCGAGCGAGCGAGCGAGCGAGCGAGCGAGCGAGCGAGCGAGCGAGCGAGCGAGCGAGCGAGCGAGCGAGCGAGGAGCGAGAGAGCGAGCGAGCGAGCGAGCGAGCGAGCGAGCGAGCGAGCGAGAGACGCGCGAGGAGCGAGCGAGCGAGCGAGCGAGCTAGCGAGCGAGCGAGCGAGCGAGCGAGCGAGCGAGCGAGCGAGCGGGCGAGCGAGCGAGCGAGCGAGCGAGCGAGAGAGGCGAGCGAGCGAGCGAGCGAGCGAGCGAGCGAGCGAGCGAGCGAGCGAGAAGCGAGCGAGCGAGCGAGCGAGCGAGCGAGCGAGCGAGCGAGCGAGCGAGCGAGCGAGCGAGCGAGCGAGCGAGCGAGCAGCGAGCGGCGAGCGAGCGAGCGAGCGAGCGAGCGAGCGCGAGCGAGCGAGCGAGCTAGCGAGCGAGCGAGCGAGCGAGCAGCAGCGAGCGAGCGAGCGAGAGCGAGCGAGCGAGCGAGCGAGCGAGCGAGCGAGCGAGAGAGCGAGCGAGCGAGCGAGCGAGCGAGCGGAGCGAGCGAGCGAGCGAGCGAGCGAGCGAGGACGAGCGAGCGAGCGAGCGAGCGAGCGAGCGAGCGAGCGAGCGAGCGAGCGAGCGAGCGAGCGAGCGAGCGAGCGAGCGAGCGAGCGCGAGCAGCGAGCGAGCGAGCGAGCGAGCAGCGATCGAGCGAGCGAGCGAGCGAGCGAGCGAGCGAGCTAGCGAGCGAGAGAGCGAGCGAGCTAGCGAGCGAGCGAGCGAGAGAGCGAGCGAGCGAGCTAGAGCGAGCGATCGATCTAGCTAGCGAGTCTATCTATCGATATATTATATCATCTATCTATCATCTATCATCTATCTATATCTATCTATCTATTCTATCTATCTATCTATCTATCTATCTATCTATCTATCTATCTATCTATGTAATTATGCAAATACAGGTCGGAATTTTGAAGAATGAAATTTGGTACAAGATCCTTCTATTGTCCTTTGAATACGGTTAATATCGGTCCATTATTTTACCCTGCTCCCATACGAATGAACCTCCCGAATAGGTATTTTAGCTCATAATTATGTTTAATATACTCGTATCTCGAAGCTCATAAAAATACCACTTTAGAAAATGAGTTAAATGTCCACAATTCGCTTAAAAAGGATAATGTCACGATAAAATTCGGGATAAATACTTTTTGCTGTAAACGTTGATTCTTTCACCAAATATTATGAGGATCGGTAAACATTTTACCCCAGCCCCTATATATAAAGCCTATTTCAGAATATTAGTTTTTCATCAATAAATTGATTAAATATATCGGAAGCAAGGTACAATTCTAAATGCTTAATTATGAAAAGAATCAAATTTTATTTTCTTAATTGCTGTAGGGTATTTTATGGTCGCCCACTCCCTACTATAATTTCTTGCTTGTTTTAATACTACAATTTTGACGGATCTGGACTAAAGTATTCATTTGTGTATGCATTCAAGTAAAATGAAAAACCTGAAAATGTTCAATACCTCTGAATAGATTTTGTTCAAATTTACCCTAGTCAAATCATAAGCACATGTAGGGGATCAAATGTTAACATATTTAATGATGCTTAAAAAATAAACAAATTTGATTACATTTATTAAATTGTTCTCATTTACACCATGGTTTTAATGACTTCATAAACAACCAAATAATTTGAATGTTTAGATTATATTATTGTAAACATTTAAGTTTTTTTTTAAACAAATTTTCTTCTTGTTGTCCTGTTTTTAAGTGACAATCAGTTGGTCTGAAATCATGGCACGAAAGTGTTTTCTAAATGATTTTTTACAACTATTTATAATTATTCTTTCTAAAATTATTGCCTGTTTATTTTCAAATATATTCCAAAACATTTATATAAAAAAACAATTTATCAATATTTTTTTAACGTGATAACAATCCGTTCATAATAAATCTTTAATAAATTTTACAAATACATTATCATAACAATACAAGAGCAATTTGGAAAAAAGGATTATAATCAAAATAGAAAAATAAAAATAATATTCAATCAATAGCAAAAGTGTTAATAAAATTATTTTGCATAACAAACAAACAAATAATAACAAAAAGGGTAAAAAGAGGAAATAAATCATCAATGCAAAATACAAATGAAAAAAAAGACAATTCGAGAAAAACTATTTTACATTTGAAATAAAATGTAGGACACGTGCTTTAGAATAACGCTCTAAAACAAGAAACAAGATACGAGGATACGATTGCAAGGATACGTTTGAAAAATAGTGTAATAAAAAGAAAACCAAAAATTTATGCTAAACACTTCCGAACGGAAGATCTCCTACAGTGCGAACCCAAACATAATGACACGTACTATAAAATCACATTAAATGATAAAAGTAGTTCAGGCAAATTACAGTGTCATGTAAATTCGAACTACACATGTATGTATAGGTATATTATTTAGTGTGCCAGTATGTGTTTTGTTAGGAATAATATAAAAGAAATATTCTTTTTCTATTCTTACACTATAGGAGTACAATGCGTTAGAAAACTAATTATTTTTTTAGATTTGGCGCTCTTTTCTTTAGATTGTAAAAGGCGTTTGATGTTTAAGAAATAAAATATTTACACATACATACCAATATATCCTTTAAGGAATTTAGGTCATGAGTTCATAAATTCATTCACTTACTCGCTCGCTCATTTAATGAACTCCTACTGTTATCTAACAAATATTAACCGCGAAATAATATTTTTTTATTATTTCTTAGTTTCCTTAATAACAGACATAATGAAAAAAGACAAGCTGTTAATTATTTTGTTTTTTAGGTGTACATGCACCTGACTAGTGCAAATGAAAAACACAGAGTTCCATTTAGTGTAACATAAGGTTCCACATTTGAATTGTCTAAGAAAATACGTCATACTTTTGAATTGTCGTATATCTAAGTATTTAAAAGCGAATGAGTGAGTGCTTAAGGAGTCACTTGCAGCAACAACAATATCACTTGGTGGTGTTTGTACCGTTGCAACCCTCTACTAACTGATCACTCAAGCATTTCACCGGGTCACCAGGAAATAAACTAAATTTTTATTATAATTTTGTTTCTGTAATTTTTTAAGAAAAACCACCAACTGTTTGTTGTAAATTTATGTTTACAGCAGCAGCACGAGTCAAATTAAAATTTGAAATTATTTGGAAAATTTATAAAGAAAATTTAAAACACCTTTAATTTTTGTTTAATTTTTTCAAAATATTTAACTCTTGTTTTCTCTGTTTTTTATTCAAATTTGAATATTTATTATTTTGTTGAAAAAAGGATACGCTCATAAAAACCATAATAAATTTGGTTTATTTAAATAGGAATGTGAGTAGTGTGTGTCAGGTGGTCATACAGATGATATTATTAAAAGTGATGAAAATAATATTAATGATAAAAAAACAGTGTCGATTAAATGTTAAAATATAAGACGAAAATTTCTGCATGTTTAATGAAAACCTTTTGAAAATATCTTTTAGAAGAGCAATGCAGACTGGATATGTCATTACTTCCGTTTGGGTTCCTGCAAACTCTGACTACGATGAAAACGGAAACAGTTTGACACCTTCCCTGATAATACATCGAAATATCTGCGAACTTTGAGAGATATCAGTACATAATGACAACATCTACCTCCGGTCTACAGAATATACTATGTATATAGTATCTGAAGAGTGTTGTGGTCTTCGTTATAGCAAATTATACTTTGATGGGGTATCATGGAGTTTTAAAAGTTTCTCATCTGAGGCACTGGTAAAGGAGCACACAACAGGTCCTATAGAGGACTAGGTGTATTGATTCGGATCCATCCGGGCCCATTATTGAACAAAACTACCCAGCAACAAAAGAACTTCCAAAGAAGCGAAAAAGAAGAAGAATTTACTACATGGAAGTACTGAAAAAGAGCTGAAGAAGTGATGATTTTAACACAGGCTTGTTTATTTGATTCCAAATTCACTACTTCTGAAGTCATTCTCAAGAAGTAATTTTTATGCACTTTTTTTGGAAGTTATTCGGAAGTGAAATTGTAATTTTATAGAATACAACTAATTTGACTAAAATAATATTAACATTAATGAGGAATAATAGATACATTTAATAAAACAGAAGCCCAAAAGTAAAATTTTTTATCTCCCAAGGTTAAAAAATTCCTCAGAAGGTTAAAAAATTCACTTAGTGCTACTTTTAAAGTGGTGATAAATGTTATTCTTTTGGAAGTACTTCGTTTTATTTTTGGTGGGTAAGTTTGTAAATAATATATATATTTTTCAGTCACGACAGATTTCAGAGTTCAACGAGGTACTAAACATGTATAATCGTATTAATTGAGATGGTGTTAAAAATTTAGTACAATTATTATCTACACTGTATATGTAATTAATATGTGGGATGTTGTTAAATATCGTTATGATTAAATTGCTTATAAAATTGAAATTTAAAACTTTAGTTTTTTCTCATATGAATTTCCTTTTTTGCATTTTAATGAGTCTTAAGCTAAAGAGATACAAACTCAACACCCAGTTTAAATCCTTTAGTAACAGGAGACCACCATTGAATAAAAAAAAAACTGATCGACAGATATACGGACAAAATCCGATTGTAAAGATTGATCATAACTAAACCGCAACAGTGTGTTCATATAGTTCTTTTCCTGTCTAACAAGAATATGAAAAGATGTGGAGAAAATATAGCAAATAACTTCTTCATTTAATACCAACAACATATTAAAATAATGTTAGAGTCAAAGTTAAAAGCAGATACTGCCTCTATGGAACTAGTTACGTAATTAGCTACCAAATTAAAATAATCATAATTCTTTATTACAATAATGTTTTATGTATGCTATTTACATGACCCTAATTGTAATGTTTTACATGTTGCTGTTGTATAATTTCACTGTGGCAGTGATAATGTCACGTAATATCTGCCGCTCCTTAGAAAAAAACTCAATAATGAACTCAACAACAACTGCAATCCATGTAAATACGTTCGTTTGTTACTCTTAAAGAAATTCCCCAGCAAATTTATTCAAGCTTATTTCCTTTATTTTTTTCTTTGTTTTTTCAAAAACAAAATGTAACGTAGTTTAATGAACAAAAATATTATATTATTTTGCATTTTACTCACTTGAAAGTTGCAAAGAAAGTGTGGGTCTATTGTTTTCTTAGTTTGTTTCAAGTTGTTATTTTTTTATTGTTTTTATATTGTCTTGGATCGTATCAATAATATTATGAATGAAATATACAAAATTATAAATGTCCATCAAGAACGCAGAATAAAGAACATTTGTTGAGAAAAAATGCAAAATATCACGTACAATAGTGGTTTAAGATTTATAACTGCAAACTTGTAAATGCGTGTAAAATAAATAATCAAAAATGAACCATCAACAAAATTCAAGGAAGTTTTAGTTCTGTCTATTAAGAATACAGTGAAAGAAATTTTTAGTTTGAATAGAAAAATGTAAATGTAATATTCTGCAACTCAAAATCATTGAAATTAAATTATAATCTGAAAATTACAATTTGTTCTCCATGTAATGAATTAAATGTCTCTGTTAGGTAATCTAAAATGACGGCGCCATCTCTCGGACAAAAAACTTGACATAAACAATTCCCACGACTTCTGGAATATAGGTATATTTGAATTTTCCTTCTCTTATGTAAGCTAGTTCTAGAATTTACAATTTTATTAATAAGATTTATAATTGTATTCCTTTTTATTAATCACACCTTTACAGTTTTTCTTTGTTCTCATTTAGTCAAACAGCAATTAGTGCGATAACCCCCTTTAAGCAGGGCCTTATTCTGTCACAGATGTCTGTTTTTTGTGTGTTCCAGTAATATAAAGAAAGTTTTTGAATATTAAAAAAATATATACGGCTGCTTATCATGGCCTGCCATATGGCAAGTCTCAAAGACAACCAACCCACACATAATTTGTTGTTTCATTTTAAAAGAGTTCAAATCAACTTTATGTCGGGGACAAATGGTGTTTGACTTTAATGTAGACTAAATACTTGAATTCAAATACCGATACTCAAATAGTATAGAAGCTCGTGCTATATTTTGTTTGTTTTGTTTACAAAAACCTTAAAAAAAAGTGACTCAGACATGCTCTAATGGACTGTAATTCAAATATTCAAAATAGGGGACACAACCACTATTGCCACCACAAAAAAATGAAAACAGCCGACCATTGAACCAAACCACCACCACCTTCATATGATCAACTATGTAAAGGAATTTCATTTTATGAACATTGTGTCATTCAGTAAATAGACATCAGGGAAATACAAACTTTCTTGTATTACCGTCTGCAGTTGGTATAATTACGCGCATTATTAACATAATAAAAACGACAACAACAACATCACGAAAAATATGTTCTTTAAGGTAAAAAGGTCAAATTCTTATTCCACTCGCCCCGACATACTGCTGCACCATACACCTGTGTCATAGAACTCATTATGTTGCTTACAACCAAAAACAGTGGAAAAAAATTTAAAATTATCCCCGCCAAAAACCAAAATAAAGGAAAAACACTTGTTCTCTGAATGTTGATCTATCCATCCGTTCAAACAGCGCGTGCTATTTGCCAAGCAACCAACACACACACACTCTCTCACATAATTGAGGAAAAATCATCGAAGCGCTACGTTGCACCGAGTTCAGCTCAACATTCTAAGACTTTCATAGCTGTAACTCCATGTGTGGATGTGCTTCGCTTCAGCGTTTTATTAAAGGTGCACTGAACCTAAGACATTGCATTTCATTTTAGGTTTTCTTTAGCTCTTTGAGCAAGCACCCTCTACTTAATAGACACAAACGTTATTTCAGTTTATATTTTTTTCTTTAACTTCCGTATGGAAAATCAACCCCCAAATTTGTCCACATTAAAATAGAACAACAACATGCAACTAATTTATAAATTACAGACTTTAGAAGAAGGAAAAAAAAATATTACATTAAAAAAAATGTAGAAAAATTCAATAAAAGTTATGGTATCAACATTTATTTTACCCAATAAACATTTGACATTGAATGTAAATCAAAACATTAAAAAAAAAAAATACAAGTTGGGCCCTGAATGGCTTTATCATTAAATCCTACGAATTGGAAGTGGCGGGTCCAAAGTGAGAATAACAATTTGAAAGCTGCAGTCTTTCTGGAGTAAACAGTATGACACCCCACAACAGTTATAAAAATATTTAAAACGTTTTTATACGATTTCATTGCTTATCACTTATGTCGGATTTTACCTCAATTCCTCTATACTTATATTGACATATGTACGTACAAAAGTTGAAGAATGGATTTATGTAGATACAAAACTGATTTGGGGGACAGTAAAAATCATACTGTTATAATACCTAGTCATATTAGAGAGATCCCGTTGGTGTAATAATGGAACGATTTAAACCAACAACATTTGTGTGCTTTACAAACATCAGCACCAACGTACAAACCCCTCCCCACTATAGTGGTGTATAGTATAATGTAGGAGTCTTCGTTGAGTCCTTCAACTTTTAATATTTAAACAAACAACTAACAACATATCCATAAATGCGAATAACGAAATAACCGAAGTATACAAGGCAATCCTTTTTACAAAAAAAGTCGGGTGACCATTGTAGCTCGGAAAGTCCATAAAACTTCTTTAAAATATTGCACAACTTGAGATCTTTTTACGATTTCTTCTGACATAATCCAAATCTAATTGTTTTAAATATTCACTCAACTACAAATACAGTTTCAAATTAAAATTAAATATAATTCCTTAATGATTGTTCATTGGGTATAATAAAATAACATCTTAAATTCGAAACATTCAAATAAAACATTAAAAGTAACAAACATTTTGGAAAATTCTAACACTAAACCACACACATGCTAACACCAATACACACACACACACAAAAACATTACTAACACTCACATGCAGTAAGCTAAAGGATCAAAAATAATATAAAAAAGGAACAGCGGGCGTAAATTAAACTACGCTCAATACTCAGAGGATCTAAATGATAATGACGTTGATAGCTCGTGTGTTATGCAATACAGAAAAAGGAAGAAAAAACAAAAAAACAGCGGATCATAAAAAAAACGAAATAAAAACAACATATGGACATACAAATAAACGTATACAACATGAAGCTACCACAACAAATATAAGGTGATGATGATAAACATAATGAAGTTTATATAATGTTGTAGGCATGAAGGTGCAAGAAACTCCACAGAGGAAAAGAAAGACTTTTAACTTACACCACAACAATAAGACACTTTTAAGGAAGTAAATTTATAAAAAAAACACAGAAGACTTGGGAAAAAAGGCTCGTGCCATCATTATAATTATTCAGGATAAAAACAAAAACAACTAGATGTAATATTACATGAATTAGTTGTTGGTGTTTTTTTTAAACTCAAATAAAATAATAACTATTTAAACTATTCCTCCTATTTCTATCATAAGAAGACCGTTTCTTGTTCCTGCTCAAGGTGTTTGATAATGACATTCTTTAAGTTGTATCTGTTCTTTATTTTGGGAATTCCTTGTTGCCTTGTTCTATTTTTTAACAGTCTGTTTGTTGTTTTTACATTAAAACGAAGTGGGATCATTTTAATGTGATTAAACAAATGTCATTTTTGGGTTTTTTATTTGTAGTTTGTTTTTTAGGGGATCTGGGGGGTTGGTAAAATTAAGGTGAATAAACTCGGAAAAAATAGAATTAAAGATGTCACAACTAATTTGAAATAGAAACAAATGTTTTGTATACGTTTTTTTGTAAATGTAACGTATTTTTGGTGACATGTTTTGTCATTTATTTACATTGAAGAGGACGATGATATTCTAATCATTTTCAAATATTTTCCTATATTTTATACGTTGTTTTAAACATATTTTTAGAATAGGGAGAAATTATGGGTGGAAATTAAGAAATTCATATGTCAAAATAATATAGATGGAAATCTGAATAGATATCAAGTTTGAAACAGCTACTTCGATGGAAAAGTTTAAATTGAATTTCCTTAACGGGTCTTGTAGATGAACTTTGGTCATTAGGTATCGATCATTTCGGAATTTAATGAACCGACTTTTGTTTGGAGCTAGAGTTAATTATGGATCAAACTCTATGGAGTAGCTAGAACAATTTATTTTAACACAATACTACTATAATTTTCTGATTCTATCAAATAGTTTTTCGTTCGTCAAGTTAACTACCTCGAGCTTCCTTCCCTTTATACATTCGCTCTTTCATTGCCGACTACTCCCGAGTGACCTGGTACCCATAGTTAGAGTTTTTTTTACAATCCAATACGGTCATAGATTTAACTTTATCATCTGATGTCGCCTTATTGCCTTCTGGCTGTCGGTAAATATGTTAAGCCCTGTGGGCGCCATATTTATTCTAGTCCAATTTACGCATTCCGTTATTGCTCGGACTTCCTCCTGGAAGCTAGTGTTGTGATTAGGTAAACGGTCGTATATTTCTGTTTCTGGTTCTTCAATATGAAGCTCCAGGACCACTTTGTCTCCCAATTTAAAGCCATCCGTATAGTAACGGATTCCTACTGGTATTTGCTCTAAAGTTCCGCTGGACCAAAACATTTTATCTGGAATCAGCGTTTTAAAGTTTCGACATATTTTGTCTCCGGTATGCGATCGGTTACGTCCGATGATTGTGTATAGCCTTCTAATGTGTCCAATATTCATTGATGACGTATTCAGTTCCGCTTTTGTTGTAAGTGCCGCCTCATATCTTATACATGTTTCAATGGGTGGAATATTTAGCATTGTTTCCAGTGCCTTGGTTGACATAGTGCTCATGGCTCCATTTATACCCAAGCATCATGTACGCTAAATAACCTGTAGTTGTTTGATATTACACTTTTTTCCAAAAAAGAAGATTATTGAAGCATAACTTAGAATTGGCCTAATTACACTTTTATAAAGCCAATGTGTCATAGTAGGACTAAGGCCTCATTTCATGCCTATGGTTCTTCTACATAGCACTATGTGGTGCCTCCGTTTTAGTTTCCGGTCAAGTATTACACCTAAGTACTTAACTCTATCTGTCACCGGTATCTTCTTGCCCAGAAAACAGGGTTCAATATACTCAGAAATGTCTGTCTTTCTTGTGAAAAAACATATTTTCGTCTTCGCCGAGTTAATATTTTCGAACTAAGAACTAACGTTAGTTATAAATTTGTTCGCGCTTTTCGTAAAAGTTAACTTCAGTTATCCTGTCAAATTATAAAATAACTGCAAGAAAAGAATTAAGTCGATAATAAAAAAGAAACAAGAAACAGTCTAATCCTGGTATTTTTGTAATTAGAATGTTATTCTTACGCTTACAAAAGAAATAAATACAAGCTACAAACATTACTAACAATTTACAACAATAAGCAGTGTTGCGGCCTGTAGGGCATTTCTATTTGTTTTTCCTTTTATTTGAACTTAGTGGGAGATGAAAATACTTACACCACTCGCCGTATCAGAGTTAAAACCAACATGATGTACATATAATTATTACAATAAACATATGACATTTGAAAAATACTAGTAGTTTTTGAAAAACAATTACTTTTACACACATATTATATACATATGTAAAAGAACAAAAGGATAACAAAGGATAATAGTTAGGAGAAAAAAATAGTACGCGCCATAATTTCACAATAGCAATTCGGCAATTGAGCGACCGACCTCCTCCAATGTTTCGGAATTATGCACACGTTAATATTTGGTTGTTTTTGTTGTTACTTTACAACACTTGAAGCGTAAAATTTGTCAAAGAAACAGCAACAACAAAAAAAATGCTAAATGAGTCAAATGTTAAAAATAGTTAAATTTCGAACCACCACATGAGGGACACATGAACCTATAAGAAAATATATGTAAAAATTTTAATATGCATGCATGCTTCTTAACCATTTTTCTAAATTTAAAATAATTTGTCAGACCTTTAGCAAAATGTCATGTTGTTAGAAAGTCGAGGGGGTTAAGGACATTTAATTGCTCTTATTGCAATGGTGGTGGTATGAATTTTTGGAGTGGGAGAGGTCAAGTTTTTATTGTTTAATATGACAAAGGGTTGCAAAATAAGCGCTGCATAATTTAGTTTATATAATTTAGATACTTGTTTTAACAAGTTTTAAAGGGTTTGTTAATAAAACTGTATAATATGAATGCGCTCAAAACTGTGAATATCCCTTGTGATGAGATTAATAAAAAGCCGTTAAAAATTTGAAATAAATTAAACAGATTTCAATTTTAATAACTAAAAAACTATGAATTATTATCAGTTTTAATTAGAACTATTTTTTATAGAAATATAATTTACAAAGTTTCCACTAATAATACTCTACACTGTGTATAATGGTATTATAAAAGAATAATAATAATAATAATAATAAAACTAAATTAAATTAATTTTACTTCTCTGGAAGTGATCTTAAATAACTTCAAAAAAAGTAATTATGAATCTCTAGTCAAAAATGACTTATTCCAAAACAATGTATACGGCAAACCTGAATTAAATCCATTACTTTCGATGCTCTTTTTCAGTTACTTTTAAATATTAAATTCTATTTTGAATTCTATTTTAAAAGTAATTTTTAATTGTTGTAGGGTATATCGCAAACCAGCTTTTATCAATTATACTAGTTTTGTTATAAATTTTTTGCAGAACAGCATCAACTATTTAAATTGATAAAGAAATGGGGTCACACACATACGACTAGATTAAGTCAAATTCAAATAAAATATAAATAAATAATAGCGTAAAAGAACTACACTAACAAATTGCAGATTGAAATTTAAACAATTATTAGTTTTGAAGTAATAAAAACATTAAAATTGGCGAATTTATGCCAGAAGGTTTGTGGTCGTGGTTGATAGTTTTTTTTTCCTACGCATTTATTTGGCGCCATATGTAGATTATGATTAGGGTTACTGGGGACAAGTGAAAATAATCTGCTTCTCGTTTTAACAGTTTATTAATTAAAAAGAATTATTTTTTTTAATTACAATTTCAATTACAATTATATTTGAAGTAATTGTAATTAAAGCTTTACAAATAACAATTACTTCTAATTGTAATTAAAGTTTTGCCAATTACAATTATTTATAATTGAAGCTTTACAAATTTCAATTACAATTTGTAATAAGAAATACCTTAATTACAATTACACTTACATGTAATTGGCAAAACTTCAATTACAACTACAAGTAATTGGTTATTGCTCAATTACACATTACAAGTAATTGTAATTGACCATGTAATGAATTACTTTGTGTAATCATTAGTACACAGAGGGAAAAAGAAATATACACGCCTGATACCAAATTGACACCAAACTGTTTATAATTTTTCAATACCATCCGTTGTCAAAGTATATACATATGTACGACAACACTATGTAATGTTGACAACATTGCAACAATTCGTTGTCGAAATCAAAATTTTATACACATCCGTTGTCTAAATGTTAACAAACGTGGTAAGCTCACTATTGACAAACAATCCGTTGCAAATAGTGAGCTTACCACGTTTGTTAACGTTTAGACAAAGGATGTGTATAAAATTTAGATTTCGACAACGATTTGTTGCAATGTTGACAACGTTGCGTTGTCAACATTACATTGTGTTGTCGTACGTATGTGTATATGTACTTTGACAATGGATGTTATTGAAAAAGTATAAACTCTTTGTTGTTAATTTGGTACCAGGCGTGTATATTTCTTTTTCCCTCTGTGTACTGTTGGTACTTGCAAATTTAGAAATCACCACATGAAAAAACCGAAGCATACAGAAACGTGTTTTTTTAAATTATACTATAAAACTGAATTCGTAAAACTAAGCAAATTATTCCGGGTCTATTATGTATATTGAAACGTTTAAATAATTCGTCTGGGATTTGATAACAATTAATTTCCCCTATGGAAACCCTATTTATGAATAAATATTAAAAAAAAAAAAATAAACAAAAAATGAGGACAAATTATTTTGTTACAAAAAAAAAAAGCACAAACATCATAATAAACCCATAAAATAAATCAAGTGTATAGAAGAAATAAACATGAAAATACAAATTGACAGCATAAATAGAAAAAAACTACAAATTAATGGCAAATTAAAGCAGCAAACATTTCTGGACACACATTTTGTGAAAAACCATAGTTTAAAAATAGTTCACTTACTCACTTTCCAGCAAACAATGAAATAAATTTACACATGTAGATCACATGTTACAAACTGAACCAGTTTCATTAGATTTTCAATAGACGTCGTCATTAAGTCTAATATTAGTATGTTTATTATGTACCAAATCTTGCGAAATAAATATGTAACACCCTCTGGGAAATTCAGTTTTTTTTACAAACATAAGAAAGAATCTTTGAAACATATTGCAGGAATTTTGAATTTTAACCACTTATTTCAATTACGTATAAACAACAAGTTAGTTCCGCTTTAGAGAAACAACGACAAAACTAAATCATACTTTTTCTCAGGCCGATCCCTATTACATATAGTTAGTTTGGTAAAATTTTCAACAACTTTTTCTAGAAACAGGGTCAAAACTATAATTTATAAAAAAATATTGGTTACGCCTCTTACTTTGCCAACAATTTAAAAATAAAATTTTATTTATTGGTGGTAATTGTACATTTACATGAAATTCAAGTGGTCGTACATATGTATATGTATGTATGTATGTATGAAAAACAAGAAGGTTCCCATTATTTATATTAACTTCACCTTTTGTTAATTAAAGTGACAATTTTTGATTTCTTAAGAAAGTCCCAGAGAAATCTAATACATCAGGGGTTTGTTTTATTTCGTGCATTTTACTTTTGTATTTAATTAAATGTTACAGTAGAAGTATATAAATAAATGCTGTAATTAAATCTAATATAAAATTATGTTTTTAATTTTACACAGATTTGTAAAAATTTCTAAAATACTATTGAGTGTGAGAATTTTGTTAGCTATAGGGTTTTCTAAGCTATGTCTGCTGGTTTTAATTATAAAACCTGCATAAAAATATTCAAAGACGAGTTCATTTTTAAGAATAAGGTAGGAGTTTTAAGAACTCCCTCTTCTCTTAAGTATGAAGTGTTAAAGACATGTAGTTAGATAAACAATCTGCTGCAAGGAATTGAACACAATGATGGTGTTGTAACTAAATGCAATGAAAATACCAGCATATCAAAATTTCACACTTCAATTTTAGGCCACCACTATTTTTTTTTTAATTTACCACGAAAGAAATTTGATAAATATACACTTTAAGGAACTCGTAAACAAAGTTGACTTGAAGGAAAGGGACATTTTTGTGTAAAGGCTGGAATCTTACTTACTGGAACTAATATTAATGGGATCTAACGTTGTTAGAGTCTAATTAGGGATTTGGCTATATATGTAAATTACCACTCAAAAATTAAAACTCATAAAAATAATGAACGAAAAAATACTATAAAGACACCTCTTAAATATTAACATTTAATCAGTACCATATAGGACTATTTTCATGTATTTCGTCTGGTACTAAAAGGTACTCTCTTTCTTATAGATTTCTACTCAATCTGGATTTCTAGATTTAACATTTCTATGCTTCTAGGTTCTACAGATAATTGCAAAAGTTCTCCTTTATGGATTCTTTGATCAGGATGACGCCTGTTGAATTTTGTGTTCTACTTTTAGTATGATGAAAAAGTGAAATAAAAGTTCCCTTTGTGAAAAGTACTATTAGAAAAAAGTACCATTTCACTTTTCCGTTCAAGCATTCAATCAAACCAATTATTCCAATTTTTATTTCAATGCATAAATAAACCGTAATTTCAGGGTGATAAATGAGGTATAAAACTTAGTTGTACCGTATTTTGTCGAGATACAAATATATTAAATAGCCCTATTCGGGAGATCTAGTTGTATGAGAGCCGGAACTAATTTCAACCATTTTCAATATGCTTCTTCCTTCCAACAATAGAAGATCATGACAAATTTAAGCGTTTAGGCTATACGATGATGATTCAGTAAGTTAATCAATCAATAAAGTTAACATTGTGAGAATTTATACATTATAAGACCCAGAGCAATGTCTTCAAATTGTAAAGATACTAACATTGATCCTAATATCGTTAACACGTTGACGTAAATGACGTCTATAGACATCGAGTACGAGCACTCGAAGATGCAAATTACGTCTATAGCCATCATATAGTGTTATTCTTATAAAGATTGGTTTTACTATAAATCTGATATAATAAATATTTTTTAATTCCTTAAACATTATTTTATCAATAAACTAATGTAGTTCCATTATATAAATAAAATTTTTGATTATAATTTATATTCGGGCGAATTTCTCAAAAATTAAGCGTGGATCTGGGTAGAACCATCATTTTTTCAGAAAGCGTCAACGAGTTAAAATAAATTTCTTAAGAATCAATTCATAATTCAACCCTATCCCATCCAAAAAATAACTTTAAATACATATTCTAAAGTACATACATTTATTAATTTATTTCTTTAATTTGCAAACCTTATTTTCTTATATAAAAAATAAAAATTGTTGCGAAATTTTGAGCTTAAACTACCTCAGCACCCTTAATAGTTATTGACATACCATAACCTAACGCAATATTTTTCGCATTTTCATTTTTGACTTGTATTCCTCAAGAGTAAAAATATAACAACAACAATAACAGTGAAATAAAATACATTTAACAAGAAGAATTGTTATATGAACCCATAATTTTGGAATAAGAAATCAAATCAAATTGAAAAATAGCGCTCAAAATACGTCTCTAAACTCACAGCTGCGCAAATTAACCAAACACAAAAAAATTATAATAAAAATCATACGTCCCTATAAAAATAAGATTTTGCAAAAAATAAAGAAAAAACCAATAACAACACTAAAGAAATACTATATATGTACATATACATGATGAAAACGATGTCTACCCGATACAAATAAAATAAACAAGAAATTATTTCCAACCTTTAGATACAATCCGTATTCACTCTTAAGTTGCATACATTCTCAATTCTACATCCAAACACTAGAATTCTCCCCAGCCGTGTTGATAAAGCGAATTTATGCACTCGTTCGTAGCTTCGTTCTATAGCACGAGACAAAGATACAGGGATCTTAAAGATGAATTCGTTTTGCAATAGCAACAACAACAATAGCAATAAAGCCACATACAAATTGCAAATAATACCAGAAAATCACATAAAATAGAGAACACGGTACACGATTACGACACAAAAGACCAACACTTGTACAAACGAAAACAAGAAAGAGATGGAATTGAAATGAAAAGAGAGTGAATACAAATAAAATTATTATAAAATGCAAATGTGTGAAATGGGAATTTGCAAAAAGAAAAACCAACAACAACAACACATCAAATCTTCATATAAAAAAAATTAAATCCTTACAACAACAATTTTAAATCCCAAGAAGTAAATAAAAAAATTGCAATTCATTTCGACGCTGCTTTCTTTGAGAAAAACAGCAATTCGTCATGTGCTTATTTTGGCGCCAATGCTACATTTATTATGCAGTGATATTGTTTTGTTGTTATTATATTTTTTTGGGAAATGATCTTGATGATGTTCACATCGTTTTAATGAAGAATAATGATGAATTTGAAGTGTTGCATCTACAAGCACATAAACGTGCATTACTGGCAAAGAGGACACGTGAAGATGAATTTGAAGAGTGCAAAACAAGGGGATTAAATATTGTTCTGTATTTCAGTTTCAATTCCTTTTTTGTTGTTTTTGTACTTTTTTTTTGGAAATGCTTAATCAAAATAAACTCAAACCAAAAAAGATTGCAAAAAATCAATTTGCACGTAAATCACTGAGAGAAATTAATCAAAGACGTGAGATTACAAAACAGGACGACCCCTTTTTTTCATTTTAGTTCATTTATCTTGAGAAATTATTTCAAATATTCACATGTTAAATTCACAAACAAATTTCTTTAAATAAATATACAATTTGGCAAACGTTTTCATTACGGACAAACTTTAAAGTAGATATTTAAATTATGTTTGTTTATTTTACAAATGGCAATTTCATTTTAATGTATTTGATTTCTATTTGTATGCTTAGTGTTTTTCTCACAGTGTAAAACCTTTTAAGATGAAAAGAAACTTTCTCAGCAATAATTTAAAATTACTTATTTACTAGATAACAATCAGAACCAGTAAATAGCGTAAATAATGTAAAAAGATTTTCCAAACATTTTTCTTTTTAGCGTTTTTAACCTTTGAACCCACACTAATGTTTTGTTTATACCAAAGGAAATCCTTCAAAATCCATCTAATTTTTAACTTATTTTCTATTTACATTTTGGTCCTTAGAAAACAAGTTAAGTTGGATCATTAACAAGTTTGGATGCTGTATTTATCAGTCTGGTTGTTTTTATTATTTTTTTTTTTCATTAAATTTTGTTGTTTAAAAGGTCACTGATCATACAACAACATTTTAATGAATGATGGGTTGGTTGGGTAGATTTATGCGCTTAAACAACTTTTTTTCTTGGGTGGTTTTTTAGGGATTTTTTTGTATTTATTTCTGCTGTATTCAAATTCAAATTTCAAAACTCATTTGTAAAGTACGCGCGCGCGGCAAAATCTTTTTCCCTCCTCTTTTTTCTTAAATTTAAATTAAAGGAATAAAAAGTCTGCCTTTTAACAAGAGAACATGCTGTCTATTTTAAAATATTCCTTTTCTTTTGAAAGAAAAACAGGTTTTATTTCTAAAGCAACAAATGATTTTTTTTTAAAAAAATATTTAAGAAATAGACAAAATTGGCGGATGCTTAGTAGGGCATTAGAAAATTCCACACTTTAGTAACCTGCCAAAGATGTTTGACCTGTTTTTTGTCTAATTATTTTAACAGCTGATTAGAAATCTAAAAAAATTAAGATAAATCTTTGTATTATGAAGATTCGTTATTTCAGGTTTCTCCAAAAATAACAGATATGATTTTGGAAGGATTCATAATATAAACCTACTGAAGGTTAGAAGTTATTGTTCTAGTCTATCAGGCCGGAGATTGTGGGTTCGATTACCACACCGGAAAAGGAGCGCTTAAGAGGCCCGCTGGAGGCTTAGGAATATTTCTTTGGATTTGAAGTAACATACATGCTCTTATCAACACATAAAGAAGAATCCTGGGAGTCCTTACTGGCTTATAAACATTTGGAATCGCCAGATAGAGGACGGCCTATAGGATTTCGAAGTTTAATGCAACGAGGTGTAAGCGATGTGTTGTGATAAAGTAAATTGATAAACTTTGGCTCAAGCTTTATGTTCCACTAGGAAATAAAGGAATAAATAATAAATACTTAAAGATCTGCATATGTATGAAAAAATCTAAGCATACAATCTTCTATATGGCTCTTTTAGACCACATAATTAAAAAAAAAAAAAAAAACAAAAAGAGAGTTTCGAGAATATTGGTGTATTCTTTTCAAAAAATTTACTTTAACTAAATACAAACAAAGTGCAATATTTCTCCCTCAATATTTCCAAATATAAAGTTACAAATGTTGCAAAATTAAGTAAAATTAAACTTATTATGTTTCAAAATTTCAAATCTTTAAGACTACTTAACCCTTTTCTTTTTTTATTTAAAATAATCGAAATGGAAAAGAAATCCATTTGAAAAGCTACTTTAGTTTAAAGTGCAAGTATGTTGTAATTTGCAGAAGAAAAAAAAATGTCCTCAAAAATTGTGTAATTTTTTGCAGACAAAAGCTACTTCAAAAGTTATTATTTTTATGAAAAAGAAAATAATAATAATATAACAACAATAATAAAATAGAAGTCACCAACACCGGCTAACTTTTGTTTTTGTAGTTTTTGAGCGCACTTTTTTTTTGGCATCTGCCACCTAATGAAAAAATCTAAAGACGACGGCTGTATTGCTGTCGCTGTTGTTTCTTGTGTTGCAAATGCCATTTTTGTGATTTTTCCCCCAACCATTTTTTGAAGTCTCAAAAAACAATGTTGAAGATGATGACGATGACGAAGAAATGATATTGTACACAACAACACCCTACTCTATGTATGAGTTTTGTATGCTAGTCTATGCTACCCTACCACCGTAGCTCGCCTTAAGGTCTTTGAACGAAAAAAGAAAAAACATTAAATAAAAAAGAATAATTTGTCGTGAACAGAGTATTAAGAGTATAAAATCGTTTAGCAGGGTGTTTTTACTGGTGTATGGATTTCGAAATAATAAGTCGCATGCTTTGTAAAAATAATATATTTCACTTAACCTGCTAAATACTGGGATTGATTTTTAATCTAGATATCTCGGAAATGATTTTTATTTCAAATGAAAACTCACTTGAGCATACAAATCTGTCGGAATATGAGATATTTTGAACCGATATTTGTCATATCTCATCTCTCATTCTAATCAGTAGAAATATAAGAAATTTCTGATCGATCTTTTGGGTCCGGTCACAGAATTCTATTCAATCGATAGTGGAATTATTTTTCCTCTTAAAAAAAGAAAACGAGAAAGAAAACTTTTTCGAAATGAAATCTCCTTAAACTTTAACTTTTAATTAATTAATTAATTATAGTTTTTTTAAGTTTTAATCAATTTCTTTACATATGTACTAAGAAATAATAGAACTTTCGATCGGTATGGAATTCTGGGACAGGTCCCTTAGTTATAAACTCTCTAACAGTGTTAACTTGTTGGAATGGACTAGCGATTTATGTTATCCCTAAGAAGTAAAATCGCACCTCCGTCCACTCATTTTATTTGACGGTTTCATCAACCGCAATTGGAATAACGAAAAACTAAATTAAAATCGTTCTTAATGGATTAATACCCTACCTATTGGTTTTAAATTGATTACTGGACAATCTCGGAATTAAAGTTTTTAACGCAAGTTACATTTAATTTGTTACATTTAGAAAGGTTTTTATAGATAAATGTAAAACAAGTACCTTCAATGCGGAAAATAACAGAATTTAATTATAACATTTCTATTATAGTCTAAATACAGCACGATATGATAAATAAAATGTTCAATGAAAGAACTCATTCTTTCAAATCGCCTATTCATAGTTTCCTTGATTTCTCCACCATGTCGCTGCAGTCTTCAAAATATGTGTGTACCACTGCACCCATTAAAAAAAGGAACTACCAACAAATCATTGAAAAAGTGATTCAAAGAATGAAAAAGGAAAAATACAACTATAAAATACATAAGAAAGGAAGGAAACTAAATAAACATGTATAAAGAAACGAAAATATTTTATTAACAAAAAAAAACAACCAGCAAAGCCTGAACAACCAGAATATTACCTTTTTGCAATATGTATTCATTCGTACAAGTCTATGGATTCATTATTTTTTAACATTTCATTTTTATTTTTCTTTTAAGAAAATAGCGAAGAAACAGAAGAATCATATGCCAAGGGGAGTTGAATACAAAGAACAGAAGAAGTGCAAAAAAACTGCATAGATTGGTTGAATTGGTGTGATTTGAAATGGGTGCTGCAGGAGGCAAAATACTTTAAATGTGGCTGTATATTTTCCTTTAATGTTAAGCAACAACAATAACTACATAGAAAAGACAACCGTATTAATAAACCTTGATATGAAAAGAAAAATAACGTATAGATTATATTCGATGCCATTATTTTTTTGCCAATCAATATGTTTAGCTATAATTCAATATAAAATTCCCTTAAGTCGTTTATTGGGCCGCTTTTAACAGAAGTTGACTTAAGCATCTGCTGGTTTTAATTTGACATTTGGTTTAGTGGGCAAAACCTCAATATCATTAGGTGTCCATTGTTGGCAACAATAGTAAAGTCAAAGACAAAGTTAATTTATTTGTTTGTTTGTCTTTTGTATCCCTCTAAACAAATGTATCCTTTCTTTCTCATCTCTTTTCTTAATCGAAGATCTCTGATTGACCACTTAGTAGAAGTACTACTGACGATCTTAGTTGCATCCAAAGAAAAACAAAAACAGTGACTTTTCATTTCTTCAATTGTTGCAGCTTTATCGCCTTTTGCAGCGTGCAGCAACAGCCAGCCATACGACATTTGCTACTTGGTCCTTCTCAATATTTTACCGAAAATATGTAGGTGTTAAAGGACAATGTTTTCCTATTCATTGTCATTATTTCCTCATTTTTCTTATTGTAAGGTAGTGTCAATGTGCATTATTGTATGAAGTTTTTGTTTTGTAATTTGCGGATGGCACGCGTCCTAACATCCTTATTTCATAAATACACACATACTCTAACTTAACCAAACTAATTGGCAATTGCATATGTGTGTGCCTAGTTGAAAGAGTGTATACATACACTCGCACACAGTAACTCCAACACAATGTTACAATAATGATCGGTGTGAGCAGTATCACCTGGTTCTGATTACTTGGTTTTGTCTTGCGTCTTACAAATTTAACATTTAACATTATTTCTAATTTCTATTTCTACATTGCATCCTGTTCAATTGTTGATCGTTGTGGCAATATGTCACGCCTTTTGTTTGTTGCAACATTGTCAATATGTATGTATATATTTCAGCAAATATTGGCTTAACTAGCAGCTGATTAAGAATTAGTGATTATAGATTAGGTCAACATTAAAAACGTAATAATCATCCTTTTTGATTCAGTTCTTTATTTGACCTAAATACTTAAATTTGGCATTTGATAGCTTCAAAGTTTGTTAGCTTGACATACATAGCAATAATATAACCCCAAAGAAAAATGTCTAAAGAGGTCAAATCACGCTTATATTTTTGATTGTTTTGTTAGCTGAAATTGGTGTAATGAGAACATTGATAATAAATAATTTGCAAACTTTTTGAAGTATGTATGGCTTAGATTGACTGTTCATATTGTGAAAGAATTGTTTAAAATGAAATGCATTGCTCTTAATGAAAGTTTCGTGCTGGGGTTACCCGTTTCGCCATTTTCCTAAGACCAAATTTTGAAATCGAGCAATATTTCACTCGCCTGACACCTGTACCGTTCTTCAGACAGAGATATATGCCATCTATACAATCGCGAGAAAAATCGGGGAACTAAATCTCGAAAATTCGACTATACATACATATATATTTGGGCAGCCTTGCTGTCAATCAAGGCTCTTAAATCCAATGTTATTACGTTAAGTTTATATGGGTTCCAGGACATGAGGGCATCCGAGGAAATGAAATATCTGATGAATGCGCAACCAAAGGGTCGTCCTTAGACTTAACCCTTGCGCAAAAGGATATTCACCCTATCAAAATTGATAGACGACTTGGCTTTGATTGAGACGGAACATGTAGAATATCGAGACTGCTCTGACCCACTCTGACAACAGATAGGACTAGGACTCTTTTGTCTCTTAGTAAGAACTCGATTAGACTTCTAACTGGTATAATTGCTGGGCACTGTATGATTGGATATAGGTCGGAACGTGATCGGTTTTATTAGAAACACCGGCTGGTTTTCACTAGTAGACAACGAAATTAGGGAGGGAAACCATTCTCTCAACATAAGGGAATGGCAATTCTAAGGGTATCACAAGGCCTCCGAGTGAAATAACCCACGTAACTTAACCTTAAACGGAGATATTTATAGTAACGGAATTGCTTTAACTTGCCCTCTGGCTTGAAACCAACATTTGTGAACTCATGGGCTAGTTTAGTAACATTTTAACATGTAACCAACACTTTTAACGGTCAACATCAACAAAACAAACAAAATTCAATTTCTTTTCATTAAAACCCTATTAAAATTCGTGGTCAACCACGACCTTTTTTATATTATTGCAGTTGAAAAACAACATTTAATCCAACAACATTTATGATGGGCCCTTCTTAAATATGTAATCTGATAATTTTGTTTATTTTAAAGTTGCATTACAACTACTATGAATTAGACAAATTTAAATCATAAAAAATTATAATAAAAATAAACAAAAATTTCACGAATTAATACGCCAATGGACAATTGAACAAATTGCAGTTGTAAAGATTGACCAAAAAGGGAAAACTTAAAAAAAAACAAAAGAAATCATAATAAAATATTCTAGTTATTTAAATAACAAAGGAAACACTTTAAAATATGCAACGATACAGTATTCTTTTTTATTAACTGACCACTGGTCAACCAGAACAAATAGGATTTTAAGGAGAAAATCAAACAACGAATCCTTTCGCAATGGTTTCCTTATAAAAACTGTAATAAAAGTCAGGTTCTTCGCTCTACTCTGTTGCAAGCAATTTAATCGCTTTTTTCTGTAACGATAAAAGGTTACAAAAACAACAACTGAAGCAAGTTATTTGAATATAAAAAAGCAATAAACTACCATTGATATATTTTCTTTTTGTTGTTAGAAATTAAATTCCATTAATTCAAGTTCAGTTGACCATGCTTAAGTCAAGCGAATATTAAAAGGATTTTCTTAAAAGTAAATGTTTGTTTTAGTATTAGAAAAACAAGCAGAACAAAGGAAAAACTTTATTACAGGCTTTGATAGCTTGACCACACCGAAAAGCAACAACAACAACAACAATCTGTTTACTTTAGCATGAACGATGAAATTTCGGGTGTTAAAATGTAAATGTAGGAAAACGACTGCAGTACTGATCAAACACAGGCTGTGATCAAAAAAAGGTCAAACTTGACCACTCGACGCGACTTTATTAAATTACCGAAACAATAAAACCCTTATAAAAGAAAATAAAAATAATCACACACATACACATGCAGAGATTACGAAAAGAACAAGAAGCAGGAAAAACTTGACCGTTGGTCATTTCACAATGTGTGAGGAGATATTTGTGCAACAAATGAAATGAAATGTTTTGTAAATGTTTGAAGGACATTATCTTGCATTTAGAAATTAGGAAAAACAATAGAATTTAATAATCTCCTGATACAACAACACTATGCAAATGAATTTCAAATACTTGAACTTAAGATTGGAAAATATTATCAGTCCATGTGTTTTATTTTATTAGAGTATAATGTTGATCGTGGTGGTGCTGTTAAGCAATAATATTCTTAAGGTTCACAACCCTTTTCCCTAAGACTACTAATGTTGTTGTTATTGTTGTTGTGTTGTCGCGGACAACGCTCTATTTATGACATGTAAATGAAGACAAATGATTTAGATCGCAATTTAGGCTGCGTAAGAAAAATGCATATTCGTTACATATGATATTCTTAAGATTGTTAGGGAATACGTTGCTGCTATTGTTATTTTAATATTTATGTAAAATTTGTATTTGAGGAGCTTTCAAAAATTTCACGCTTAAAATGTAACAAAACAAGAAAATTCATAAGGGTCGCCATCATAAAATCTCCGCGGGGCAGAGGTTTCACATTAAAGAAAAAAGTTGAAATACTCGTAACATCCAAATGACTAGCAACACATGCAAAATTTCCAAACAAAAATTCCCAAACTCTGTTTAGAAAATCAAATTGCATTGAAGCGCATAATTTTATACAATGAATAAAAGAAACCAAAACTACAAAAACTATATTGATAAGGGGTCAACCAAGACTTTTTTAAGAAAATCTTTTTATAACGTAAACTATAAACTATACTCTAACCTTGTGTTAAATTTAAGAAAATACAAAAAAAAATCTTGTAAAGTCGTTTGTGGTTACTTTTTTAGTTTTGAAAGCACAAGAACAAAACTAAAGGGGTTAATATCCTTTTAGGTATTACGCTCCTTAAAAAAACTGCGCAATTCCTTGTTTTAGTGCAAAAGAATCAATAGTTTTTCGATACGAAAAATTTAGTAGCAAGTTTTTGATTTATTACAAAAAGATCGCTGCTATACATAAAGTGTAGTGAGTGTTTAATGCAATTAGTCGTTTATTTAGAGAATGCCACTGCGATTATGGTTTTGTCGCTTGATTTATGTGTGACTTTTTTAGGTTTCTTTTATTTGGCAACTTTCTGTTGCACAAAAACCGTCTTCTTTTGAAAAGTTTGCCACCTAAGGTTTATTAATTAGATGCTAAAATTATATTCAACACCTTTTAATAAATCAACAATAACAATCATAATAATGCAAATATCGAGGGGCGTAACCGTAGATGGCTGCTTGACAAAAGATCCATAAATTGGAAATAAATCAATTGAAAAAAAATTGGGAACGAATGCATTTTATACTTGAGCTCATGCAAAAAATGTCATTCGTTTAGGAAGGATGCCTTTGTAAATGAGGGATATGTCGCAAAGTTAATAAAATGCATTTTAAAGAAAGGGCATAATTTATAGTTGTGTTGAGTTTTTTTTTTTTTTAAAGGCATACAAAGTTTAACATTATGTGTACTGTGTAAGGAACCATATTTTCATCGCTTCTAAGCAAGTTTAGGGCCCATATGAATCGTATAAGTTATGGATCCAATGGTTCTGAACCCAACAAATTAGTACTAAAGACATCCATATCTTTTTATCAAGAAAGATTTTGAAATTTTTTGAAAAGCAGTTTTATTTTATTATCAAAATAATGTATGTACTTTCTTCTTTGGGCTAAAATTAAATCAGTGAGCTTTTCAAGAAGCTGACAATCGACAAGTCTTTGAACGTATATATTTGAAATTTACTAATGAGACGATCAAACTCGTACGGATATTTGATGGTACTGTATATAACGGATCGATTGCATATAACGAATCGTAATCACTTTTCTACAGTGATATCAGTAGATTAGATGACAGAAAGCAAACATTCTTATAATTTCGAATTGAAAACTTTTATTAAGTTACAATTTCCATCTGTGATTATGAGATTTCAAAAACTATTGTAAACCAAACGTGGCAGCAATATAAACACAGAAAATTCCTGTTTTTCATTGAAAAATTTCAACAAATTATAAAGCAAAAGAATGAAGTTTGTACAACTTAACAATAGTTTTGACAGTTGTCAATTTCTACCGCCAGACATATCTTTTTACACCCATTTTTTGACAACAGCCGTTGTAGTATTTTCCCTTTTTAAACTATAATTACCATAAATTTTGATAAAAAAGAGAAGAGTTTTTTCTATTGTAATTTTTTATTACATGTTTTTTTTCTATTTCATTGCTAAAGAAAACCTCGAAATTTGGCGCGTGCTAACGCCAACACTTTTGAAAACATCTTGAAGAAAACGCAGCCGCTGTTTTTTTACTTTAATTTGTTCTCTTTCTCTCTATTATTCTCAAACTCATTAACGGCAATGCCACCGTTAGCGCTTGTTACATCAGTTGAAGAAATGAGAGGGTGCGCATATAAATTTGACATATTTTCACCCTCATTTTAACGATAATCAACATTTGGATCTAGTAATTACAAATTTCTAAGACGCTTACATTAGAAAACGTAAAGAAAAGCCAGAAAGGAAAAAAACTCCCTCTAAGTCTGGTTGGAAACTATCACCACTATTGCACACAATCTTAGAGGAGTTGGTTGAACCATTTCTAACAGCAACTAGGGAACAAAAGAAAGTCTTATAGCATGTGCTACGTCAACTATTATTTATTTTATCAAATTATTTTGCTGCATGCAGCAGTTACAACTGCCCCGTAAATATACTAATACTTATGCACACACATATAAAACATCCACCCTGACTGTGGTACGCAACTATGCGCCAATGTTTCCTTGCAACAGTCAATAGAATGAAGAATAAAAGTGCAAACTGCAGTCATAACGTCACTTTAACATTAATTTCTATTCATTAAGACACCTAAGCCTCGATCAACAATTGATGTAGAAAAGAATGTGATTTGTAATGATTTATAATATAAATCTCAGGTGCACGTGGATTCTGGTCTGATTATTACAACGGTATCGTCCACAGATATATGTATGTACTTTCGGAGGGAATCTGGAATTCGAATTAGAAAAAACCTATTTAAAACCTATTTAACCTATTTAATGTAAATGAGAAATCATACGAGGTCCGATAGACGGAAATATAAGACTATATAGGATATAGACTATCTTGTTCTACATGTGATCAAGAGGTGACTGACGAAATGCGAGTTGAGAATTGGGCTTTGACCGAAAAAGGATCTTCAATGTTTCTTTAGGGAAGATGGAAAATATGACTTCAGTTTGTTATGAATTGACTCTGATCGAAAAAGGATCATGGATATAAGTTTAGACGACAATATGAATTTAGGCCAGATGGAATATTATCCCTACTACATTAAAACGAATATTTAGAATTCGAATCTATTAAATTAAATTAAACCAGGGACAAGTGTAAACAGCCGTATATGCGATGTGGCGTTAAGGAGATTTCATTATACGGAAAACAATCTTAAGTACGATTTCTTTTCTTTTTCTTCATTATTATTATTATTACTTTACTTTGTTGTATTTATTATTGTTTTTGTTTCTTTGTGGCATGTGTGTCTGTGTGTGAGTTGTTGGTTCCTTGGTTGAAGCTGAGGGCTGTGCAGTTTCGAACTGTTCATTGACTTTAAAGTAGAGATTGTGATTTGTTTTTTGGAGGGATTTTAAGAAAGCAAATGTTAGTTTAGAAGAGAATGTTGATGTTTTGTGTGGCTGATTCTGCCAAGATATTGCAAAATATCCAGGTGTCAACGACACATTACAACACCGGTCATATAAGTAAAAACCGTGTAAGTAAGTGGTAGCAGTAGTACGAGGCAAAAATATTCATTGTCTGGCTGTCAAGATGGAATGGGATGCATTTGTTTTGCTTTCATTCTTATTGCGTAATAATTTCTTATATTTTGTTTTTGTGAGATTTGTTGGTTCCTAGAGCGTTTTACAACAAAAACTAAATCGGAAATAATTGTATTTTTGTGACTATAAAACTCATTATTGATTTTCTTTTCTAGTTGCTGCAACTGCTGCAGTTATTCCATTATTCTGGCGTTTAAGATTAATTTTTTATAATTTCAGACAGTTGTGTTGATTATGGTTAGTAGACTTTTGCAACAAGCACGAGCTATTTATTTTTGAGCAAATGTTTCCTTTAAGGAAGCCGGGTGTTTGTTAAAAAATCGAAAGGGTGTGTGTTTATTAATCTAAATAAAAAAAAATCTAACAGATAGTAAAAGTTATCAATGAAACTCTTTGGCAAATAATGTTCTAAGTTATTGGAAATTGAATTGAAAAAAAAGTTTCTCAAATTTCACTTTTTCATAAATTGTTGTTCTTTCTTGTAGCGTTAAATAAATGATTCACCACACCCAGGTTTAAACTTAATGAAATAAAATGAAATTTACAAATCACCCTTCAAATAAAATTGATGATATGATGATATTACTATTTCACTTTCTTCATATTGTTTTTACTTTTGCCATCTTCTTCCCATAAGACAATGGGAAAATCTGTGTTTTTTTTTACTTCGAACTTAAAGTGTGGTGTTTGTTGTTGGGCTGTTGTGAGATGCTGTGAAAACCCAACCCATTCGAAGGATCATCATTATTTTCATTATCAGCGGATAAAATTTTAAGAAAAACATTATATCATCAAATTTGCAAAGTTCTTTTAGTTAATGGAAGCTGTTCCGTTTGGATTTTTCATTTTCTCAAGGGATGCTTTTGAAGCAGATGTGAAAGAAATTATTAAAATGTTTTTTTCGTTTTTTTTAATATTTATTTGAGT
Organism: Lucilia sericata; assembly: GCF_015586225.1. Taxonomy (NCBI): domain Eukaryota; kingdom Metazoa; phylum Arthropoda; class Insecta; order Diptera; family Calliphoridae; genus Lucilia; species Lucilia sericata. The sequence goes on from NW_023994046.1 coordinate 398,289, forward strand.
TGGGGTCTAAAGTCTATACAAAATATAAGAAAGTTGGTTTAGATCTAGCAATCTGGAAGTTATTGAGAAAGGGTTCGGATGTTGAAATGTTATTCGTTACATTGTAGCTTGTAGCTACAGAAGAGCTCCAGAAGTGTCACTTATGTTATACATTTACAGGATAACGAAATCGCAGATGAATTGAGCAGACAGGGTTCGGATCTGAACCTTAATAGTAGAGCAATTCTAAAGTAATCCATCATACTGTGTCAGAATTGCTTGCTTTCTAAGGCACTACGGGCGATGTTAAACGTTCTTTCTTAAAAGGCATCACAATGAACTCTTTGGGTCTTCGATTAGACCTTATACCTTATGTTATATAACCCATTTTATGTAAACTAAACTGTGGTTATCGATTAGTTGTTAACTACATGCATATTTGGAAATTTCGCAAAATTTAATTCTCTTTAAAAATTTCATTATCGTTTACGAAACCAAGATTAATTTTAACAGCAAATTCCAAACCTAATTGCTTTTGGAATCCTTAATTACTTCTCTCGATTTCTCGGAGATCGCTATATTTCTTATCTTTTAAAATGACTCTCTAAGTAAAGCTTCCAGTACTATCTTAACCCAATAGTCTTTCCTGTCACTTACAATGCAAGAAAGTTAAAATCGAATGTCTCCAAAGTAAATTTTGGAAATAACTAATATTATTTTTGTTTTTTACAAAAATTTGTGGAATTTTCATTCCGAATTTAAGTTTTTTTCCGTAATTTTTTCGAAATGAAATAATTTTGAACTGATACATTTTATCAATGTCTAGTTATTTTTTATCGAAACGATATTTTGACAGTTTCCATACAAAAAATATTTTAACCGGCAGAATATCTACCGGTTAAACGATAACCGGCGAATGAGATTATGTGCCTTAACATTTTAAATTTTAAAATTAATTTAGCATCAACTAATATAAAGAGAACTTATTGTGAAAAGAATTTCTTAAAATTATCAAATATAAAATTTACTCGAGTAATCATAACGTTATGCATATAATAGATCCTTCTAAAAGTATTTACTTAAATAAAACAAATTCAATATTATATAGAGTATGGAATGCAACCACAAAATGCGAGTATTTAAAAATGTTTTGGTCTAGTGATTTTATTAAAATTCATGTACTAGTACCTACTTAAAGTCAAAGTTCCCTTAATTTCTTTTAAAACCGAGCAAAATACAGGCAACAACAAAAAAATGAGCGGTAAAAAAATGAAATTAAATAAATTGTTGAGTAGCGCGGAAAACAATGAAACACAATGATGAAATACCACTCCTACTTCTACATACATACAATGCATCTACTACTTGCATTCTATCAACTGTATATAACTTTCTTACAAGGAGCAATGGACAACAAATAAACACACTCATATTCATTCACACTCATACAAAATTCATTGTTAGACATCAAAGCCGACAATCTTATAGAAACAATGGAAATGACCCTTCAAATACAACTTAAAATACTACATATAGAAAATTATAGTTTATAAAGAAAACTGAAAAAAGTCAGCGCTTTAGAAAACGGAAATAAGAAAAAAAAAATCATTAAAAAACAAAAACATTTCACATGACTGCTTCCTAAGAGACAGACAAGATCGATAGAATTGTAGGTAATTTAAAGTAAAAGATAATAAATAAATCAAGTGCTTGAAAATCTAATCAAGTGAAAGCACACAATTATAAGATGAAATTTTCCTGCAAAAACAGTATCGAAAACCACGATAAATTTTTACAAAACATAATCTAAAGTTTCCAAATAAATATTAAAGATTTTTAGAAAATATATAAGATCTTTTTCTCCCCTCTTGTAAAGGTAAATAGCATAAGTTCTACTACTTTTCAAAAAAAGAAAAGAAACAATAAGTCAGCAGGAGTTAGTTTTTGTCAACGACAACTTCACACTTTTAAAGAAAGAAAAGCAATAACTTCTTGGATTTTAAAAATAATTGACTTTTCTTACAAGCTCAATTACAGTTGCTTTAAAGAAATCAATCTTAAAAAATATCGTTATGTAGAAAACATTCAAATAATTGATTTTTAGCAATGTTTAATAAAGGAGAAGGAGCTGAGATAGCAATTATTACCTTTGCAACTGGTTTTCTGTAAGAGTTATGGAGTCTACACACGTTCTACCGAATAGTTCTGTAAAAAGTTCATTGAAGAATCATTTTTATCCGATTTTTTTTTTTAATTTTTGGAACTAGTTCTAGAGAAGCCTTAGAGAATACACCTGTTTTAGAAAAGTTCAGGAATTAGTTCTTTTTTTCTACGATTTTTTGTGAAACTGTTAAGATGGGGACCAGCTTTGAGAAGCAGCTGATGTGCACATAAATATTGGTAGAAAAAAGCATTTCTATTAAAATTAATCAAAATTTTGATTTTTTTGACTAATTTAGTCAAAAAGTATGTATGTAGCATTAATGAATAAGTGCCAAAGACCTCATTTCTTGAAACTCCATAAAATTACTTAAAAACCACAATAGTGTCCCGTAATACGGGACAGGATACTGCCTAAGAAATAAATTTTTAAACTTCTGTCTTTTATGCCAAATACAAACTATCCCCCGCTGTAATATTGAAAACCACTAAATGTCAAATTGATTTCTTTTGCAATAACAAAAGTAGTAAAAATCAAAAGATTTCTTTCTTCTTTCTGGATCTCTTCGTCAGACATCAGTTGATGTTTTATCCATGTGCCTTTAACTCGTGTTTCTCCATAAGAGTACGAATATTTTGCTCAAAATGCATTCAAGTGTATGGAGATGTCAACGTCTTTGGTTTGTGCTGCAACACAGCACACTAGGCGATCAACGGATGTGTATGTCAAATTAAAAATTTAGAGATTTTTTGTGCTAAAAAGAAATCACAGAGTGAAACTTAATAAAACACTGAGTCTGAGGCACCCTTTCGTTACACAGTTTTCGGGTAAAAGAAAATAGGGAATAAAATCCTTATAAGAAATCAACGTTTTGTTTCATTTCGTTGTCCAGCTGTGTAATATATACACATACCTACACACACATGCCAGCACGCACGGTATGAAATGTATCAAAAAGAATTCTTATATACAATTTGACTTTGAATGTGGTCTTTGCATAAAGGATTATTTAAACTCTCGATTGTATGATTTCTATGGATTTCTAATGGAGGGTAATAAATATCATTCAAATGTACTACTATGGTATATGAAAATTCAAATACCTGCTGATTTTATTCAGTCATAAAGGAGTCAATGTAATAACAGCATTTTAGTGATATTTTTTAATTAAGGGTTCATTTTATATTGACCCTAAAATTAAACGCGTGCTAAATTTGTACTTTTTTAATAGGATGCTGAAATTAAATACTAATTAAGAATTCTAAAATTATTTTCAATATTTATTTATAATAACACTAGTTTACAATGATTTTGCTCATGATATAAAACAAATATGTATGTAAATAAATATATCTATTTTGGCCATCTAAGTCCAGAAAAAATATTTTAAAAAATCTAGGACAAATTTTTTTGACTTATTCATAAAGAAAGAAAGGGTTAAATTAGGAAGGAAAAATAATATTTAGAGTTGTAATTATTTTTTATATAAATCTTCAATGAAATCTTCAATACGTACTATTTAAAGAATGAAAAAGTACCAAATAGTCATCTAACAGATTCTTATTCAGTCAGATCACGACATCTTCAATATTATAGTACCATTTGAGGGACGAAAAAGTACCAAACATTTCTCTATTAAAGAATTTCATTTAGTGTTTGTTCAATAATATTGTGTTTTGGCTTCATATTATAGGTACCATTTGATGAAGAAAAATGTACCAAAAAGTCACATCTGATAAATTCTCATTTAGTCATTAAATTTCATTTCTCTAGGACGTAAATGTACTAAAAATTTCCCTCTTTCTTAATCCATCATGGCCGTGCAGATTAAATATTTTGGTTTCTATATTAATATCGTTAAAATTCAAAAAAAAAAAAAAAAAATACGATTAGAACGATGAGATAGTGGAATAAATTTAATAGACCTTTTGAGAATTAAGTTTTCAAAATACGCTGTGTTTAAATTAGTGTTTTTCTTTTCCCGGACTATTTTATTTCCCGGGAAAACGGGATTCATTTTGAAATTTCCCGGGAATTCTCGGCTAGAAGTTATTATAAAATTTTAAGAATATAGCAGCTATTTAAATACAAATTCGTATTATTTTTAAGATATTTGAAGTTGGAAATAAATAAAAAGGCAATCAAAATAAAATAAAAATAGGTTAAGGGATACGATTTCTTTGTTATATACACTCCTGAAGCATTTCTATATCAATGGTTGTTATTCCCTACACTATAGTGTCTATATAGATATGGTTTATATAAACCATCTAGCAAAAAAAGTTTTGAAAAAGATGTAGTATTTTCATCACAACTAGCAACCCGAAGTGCTTCAACTTCTGGTGAAAAACCAATGAATTTTACATTACCGTGTCATTGAAGGGATGTTGTTAATTTTTGACAACTTTGAACTACATCTAGTAGTAAAAATCCGATATTTGGATGTCAGAAATAAACCACATTCTTTCAATGACACACTTATGTAAATTTCATTGGTTTTTCATCACAATTTGAAGTACTTCGAATATGTTGTTTTCTACATCTATTTCCTCATTTTAACTGTGTTTTCATTTGTTTGGATATGTTTGGTTTATAAAAGCGAAAAGTATGCAATAGCATTTTTAGATGTGATTAAGATGTTGTTTGTAAAGTATCACATCAATAATTTTTTGCTGGGAACTAGTAATCCGAAGTGCTTCAAATTCGGGTGAAAGTCGGTTTATTGCAGGGATGTGGTTCATTTTTGATAACTTTGAACTACATCTAATCTTATACATATTTAGAAGCAGTATAAATCCACATTCTTTCAATGACACGCTTATGTAAATTTCGCTGTTTTTTCACCAAAATTTGATTTTGAAGATCATATGATGAAATTTTGCAAATACCTCAAAGACTAAACACATTGAAATTGCTTGATATGAATCTATTATTTCACCTACGCTCAAATAACCGAACACATAAATTTGTTCTTCTTAACTCATAATTTTATCAAAATATAAATACATATGTATCTCACATATCTCACAAACAACGGCAAATTCCAAAAAAAAAATAATAATATATTAGTAATTTGTTTCCTAGTTTTTAGGACCTTTTAATAATATACATACCTTTTTTGAATTTAACATTTCAAATCAATATATTTATTGCAAACAACATTTTCTGGCAAAAATATCACATATAAAACTAAGCAAAATAATTCCAGGGAATTCCTGCACAATTTCCCGTGAATTCGGGATTAAAAATTTTAAAAAAAAAAAAATATATATATATATATATATTTTCAAAATGTACCAAAATGTACGAATTTGGTCATATATAGGCCATAGTACCAGAATTCCAAAATAACAGGCAATTTTGTGTGAGTAAATTAACAATTATTTTCCAATTTTATAAAAAGAGCCAATGAGTTTGAATAAAACTATATTTCCCGTTTTCCCCATTTTGGCACTTTTTCTCCCCATAAAATACCAAACGGTTTGTTAAAAGATACAGTTTTCTCGCGTTTGCACCTAAAAAGGACTGTATTTTAAAAATTACGAAACAGGTGTCTAATATTAAGAGATATATCCAATATATATATTTACAAAAATCTTAATATGTTCATTAGTTAAGAAGTTATTAAAGGCACATTTTCAACCTTCGAATTTCGAAGTAGTACGAGACACCCATCTGCTCTTTTTAAGAGTAGATTCAGATGAAGATAATTAAGAAAACCAGTTTTACCAGTTTTTCCTCTTGTTCCCTCTAAATACACAAATTTCCAAAAATCACTCCTTAGTGGATCCACATTACCAAAAATACATCCACAGTAAAAATTTCATTATTCTAGGTTCAGCCGTTTGGGCTGCGCGATGATGAATCAGTCAGTCAGTAACGCAACAGAGTTAGTCCATAACCTAATAGGTATACGTCAATAAAATTTTTTCTAATGTGCTTCAAAAAAGTACCAAAAATACAGTTTTCTCACTTTTACACTCAAAAACGACGGAATTTTAAAAAAGTACGAAACAGGTGTCTCATAATTTTGAAAGATGTGTCCAAAATATTTATAAAAATGTTATTATGTTTATTAATTAAAAAGTTACAAAGGGCCAAAAAAGGTACCAATAAAACCTTTGTTACACGAATCTCTTGCTCTTTTAAGAGTAGAAGTAGAGTAGTAAGAGTAGAAGTAGAAGACATCTACTTTCAAAATTTCATGATTCCAGGTTTAGCCGTTTGGGCTGTGCGATGATGAATCAGTCAGTCAGTAACGCTACTCTTTTATATATATGTATACATATAGATATACAGTGTCTCTCATAAGTATTCGAATTTAGGATAATATGAAAAGAAACCAAATTTAATAACATATTTTGTATGCAAAATTAATAAATTAATTTGTTAAATTGTCTAGACAGTCCTTAGCTTTGATATCACGCTTTTTAAAACTTTAAAAATTCACATTTACTTAAATTAATTTAGCTTTATTTAAAAAAAGTCCATAAAATTACCTCACAAAAGTATACGAATTTTTTTCTGTATTTCATATTTGACTATATTATACGAAACACAAAAATTAGAATCGAATGGTTTTCTGCTAAAAATTGTTTTAAAGGGTAACTATCAACCGAATGGATATATATATATATTGAATTAGCGATAGAAGAATGATTCCAATAATATATCTTGGAACGTTTAAATACAGATTCTCGTAACAAAAAATATTATTTTTAGATACCCCAAAAGGTATATTAAATCCCAATAACAAATTTTGGTTTTATCTCTGGGAAAAAGGAGAAAAAAATACAAATATTGCCAAAAATCGCCATTTTAATGATATTATATGAAAAGATGGTACAAATGCACCAAAATTGTGGGCCAAATGGGCCAAAAATATATCCTTTCGGTTGATAGTAACCCCTTAAAACAATTTTAAGCAAAAAGACCATTCGATTCTAATTTTTGTGTTTCGTAAAATATGGTCATATATGAAATACAAAAAATTTCGAATACTTTTGTGAAGTAATTTTATGGACTTTTTTTAAAATAAGTTAAATTTATTTAAATAAATGTAATTTATCCAAATTTTAAGGAGTATGATATTAAACCTTAGAACTCTCTAGACAATATATCAAATTTAATTATTAATTTTACACACAATAAATATTATTAAATTATGTTTCTTTTAAAAGAACACCTAAATTCGAATACTTATCCGAGACACATCTATCTAGATAAGATAGAAAAGATGCCATTTTGATCAAAATGTATCAAAAAATAACTAAAAATCGGGTCAAAAAGAAAGAAATCTGGTTAAAAGTGGGTTAATGAAGAGTCGATTGTTAGGTTCCCAAAACAGGTGCAAGCACCCAATAATCAATTCTTTTATATAATTTCAATATCAAATTCTTTATTTCAATAACCTAGCCTATATAGGCCATAATCGGTTATAAATTTCTACTTATGAATAGTTTACATAAAAATGATTTTTTTCATATTTAAAATTATGATTTAAATAAAAGTAATAAATTAAATTAAATAAAAAGTAAAAATTGATATACTACAATATTAAAATACCTCATAGCCAAAACGTAAATACATTCAATTCCACTTTTAGTTTTCAATGAAGTGAATTTCTATAGGCTTATAGTTTAGCGCAAAAAACCTAGTAAAAAAAACTATCTCCACCAGTTCCAAAAATATTTAGTGATGTGTGTGTGTAAAGAAATAACTAACCAAGTATAAAAGAAAGTAGCGTACTCCTCACAAGCCAAAAATACTAAGAACAAAAACCTTTGTATAAAATAGGTCATGCGCGTCTATTAGTTAAAGTTATACACGAAAAGGTGAAATATCCACACCAGGTCTAACACTCAACTGATATTAAAAGTGGGTCCAACATTAATCACAAAAAAAACAATAAATCGTCGAGAGAAAAAATCATTGACAGGAAAAAACCAACCTCAAACCCCAATTCAATGCCAACACACTATTCACAAATTAAACTCCAAATTAGATAATATTGAATGTCTAACCCATATGCCGAAGTGCAACACTCCAATCAGTCTTTTATATGTCATTAAAAACTCTACAACAGTTTACCAAACAACTCATATACTCACTCCTATAATACAGTCAAGAAAGCTTCAAAGTAGCCACACTGAAAGAATAGCAATCAACTGACATGTCAAAAACTAACAATGCAGAAAACATATGACTAAAAGAGATATAACAGCAACTACATAAAATTACACCTCATAAAAAACGATTAGTAGTAATCAACAATAAGAGGGTCAATGCTACTAAAACATTTTCAAATATTTTTCCAGCACTACTGAAGAAAGATGGTAAATAAAAACCACTTTATCTCAAAATTTCCACGTAAAGGAAATAAACTAAAATTGTTAATTACCACTGGCCATAACCCTTTCCAAAAATATATCCATGAGCAAACAAAAAATATTAATTTGTAAACTTGTGTAATAAAATAAATAAACCCTTTTTATTAACATTTGAATATTGTATTTTAATACCAATTATTTTCAAAGACCTTTAACAGTAGCGCACTCTGTTGGCGTTAGAATGCATTACCACATTTAGTGTGTTAGAAATTTTTTTGCTGAGGTCAGCAAAATTTGCTCGAATCGACACACAAACACGTGTATTTCTTACCGGACGATTTTGCTGAGATACCCCGCCTCTCAGTAGCGTGCAAAGTTCATATAAAATAAAAACGGTTTTGCTGAGTCTCAGCAAATTTGCTTTGGTTGTTGAAACAACTAGAAGTTTAAAGTTTAAAAGTCATTGGTATTAGTAATATACTTAGCAAAGACAAAAACCCTTGGCCTATTAGACGCACCCTGTTAAAACTATACATGTGCCGTTAAAAATTTTAAAATTAAATATAATGAATATTTGAAAATAGGGGTTGGTTGTTACTTAATTTATAAAATAAAGTTGAAAAAGAGTGTGAATACTTAAATAATTTAATTTATTATTTACAAAATTACACAAGAAACTCTGAAAAAGACATTTTAATAAAAAAATTTGCCAAATAAAATTTTTAGGTTTAAACATTACTCGAAACGATTCCCAAATGGTGGTCCGCGGACCCCGTATTAACATCCTAGGGGGTTCGCGGAGACGTACGAAAAATTTAAAGAAAAAACAATATTCCTGCTTTTATGTTATAAAAATACATATCTCAAAATTTTTCAATTGGTAAAAAGCACTGTAGATTACTTTTTTTTTCAATCATCCCAGATTTTTTTAGGGACTTTGATAATACATAGTAACAAAGTATTATGTAATATTTGTAATCAATTGACTTTGCAAATATTGGAATGTTACCATGAGAATTTTGTTTTTTCGGTAGCTTAGACCCCAGATTTATTGTACCACTTTTACTGAACTAAAAGTTTGTATTTCAGACTGATAATGCTCTGCTGCACAACTAAATAACGGATACTTGTATCCCGGAAGTTATGCCACATTTCCCAATTAAATGATAAGCTTATCCCAGATTTAAATTTATCAAAAAGTAAGCAAAAGTGTTATCGTTTGAAAGGACTAAAATAAATAATACATTTCCGACACAGAGATGAGACTTTACTTGTTTTCAATATGTTGATCCAGTTAATTTTAACTGTAAATATTCCATTCCGATGTGATTCACAAATTTTAACTTGATTTTGTCGACCAATTAAACTAACATTAGAAAATCTATAGAGTTTTGCGATGAATAGTCACGACACAGTAAAATACTTAATTCATATTTTGCAAACAGTTCAAATGATATTTTATGCATAAAAAGAACGAGAAAATTAGAGTTTTCACGATAAAATCTTTAAAACCATGAAATTGAAAACTCTCTGAAATATTAAATTTTCTCAATGTACGAGAATATTTAGTAGATGTTTCATATACACTTTTATTCGAACTGGGGATTTATGGACTATGTAGGTCTCTAGAAGAAACACAATATCAAAATATGTATGGAGGTCCGCGAAATTAAATAAATTCCATAAGGAGCCCGCGAAGTGATAAACGGTGGGAACCCCTGCTCTAAAACATGATTTTTATCTAGTTTCAGAATGTGTATAAATTTTTTATCTTAAGATATGTATGTTAAAATTAAAATTCGAAATTATGTTCGAAATTTTTTAAGTTTAAAATAGTCTATAAAATTGTGTTAAAGCTTTACAATGTTAGTTTGTTTTTTCAAAACAAATAATATAATTGAATTTTGAATCAGTGAGTTTAAAAACTCAAAATTATGTTCAAATAATCTTTGGACTATGATGATAAATAATTTACAATTTACTAAATTTAAAAAAAATTACGATAGTACAATTTTCACCACTTTTTGACATAAAAATACTGCAGTTTCTTATAACATATATAGCTTGTAGTGTTATGTAGTCCAAAGTCTAAATTTCCGAATTTGCCACTTTCAGAACTAGCTATAAAGAAGCCTTAGAGAACATATACACATTATTTAAGATTAGGGCTAAGTTTGAGAAATAATTAAAGAATTAATATTAGCTAAATTATAATTCGAAAAAATTTTAAGTTATTTTTTTTAAAGGATTACAAAATTCTAACAGAAATCCGAAAATATTCAAAATTGATTATTAAAATCAGTGTCCGAATACGCTGAATTTGATATTCATGAATACCACTGAGTTTAAAAACTCAAAATTATGTTTAAATGTTTCCTACGATCTCTTTTATAAGTTAAAAAAAACTTTGGACCATGAGGTTAACAAAATTACAATTTAATAAATAAGAAAAAATTACGATAGTAAGTATATTTTTCACTACTTTTTAACATAAAAATACTGCAGTTTTTTCCTGCGACATATAGAATGTTTTATAATCAAAATTTTTGGTAAGTAGTCCATAGTCTAATGCATAAATTAGTACATCGGCAAATCAATATAATAGTAAATAGACTAACTAGTTTATAGAATAAACAAAGTCAAGGAATCTGATAAAAAAAAAAAACAAAAACATTTCAAATGATTTACTTAATTCAGCTGCAACTTTAGAAAATTTTAATGGTCTTATTCATTTCAATTTGTAAAAACTTGGTAAATTCACATACAACCCTGCAGGAAATGAAGCGATAATTGCTTTAATGCCACTAGTACTAATACTAGAACAACAGACACTAGTACAAATTGGGTTAGAGTTTATATGGAAAAATACTAGTACTAGGAGTAGTTGAAATAAAACCTTATAAAAAAACCAGCTGTGAAGTGATTTTCACTTGGAATTCTGCAGTAGGATTGCAAAAGAGCAAAAACACCAATTATGATGACGAGTTTCATTTCCTGCAGGGAAAATTAGTTGTTTTGATAAATTATCTATCTATCTATCTATCTATCTATCTATCTATCTATCTATCTATCTATCTATCTATCTATCTATCTATCTATCTATCTATCTATCTATCTATCTATATATATATCTATAAAAAATATAAAGAAATTACAGTAATATATCTTCTAATTACAAATAAACTCACCCTCGTTATAAAGTTGAGACTCCGTTGAAAATAGCTTTGATTTTGGCCGACCACTCGAGCGAAAACGTTTAATTGGCGTTGTGCCATCGTCAAAACCGTGGTCGGCCTCGATTTGTGATTCCACCATACTTTGCTCAGAATTTAAAGAAGTTTCATTTAAGTTCATCGAAATCTCCGTGATGGGCGATAATATGCCATGGTGAGTATTATGTATTTCTTGAAAACGTGACTCATTTTGAAATATGCGTTTGGGGCGCAACAGGACTCCCATATTGACGGGCGATTCAAAGCAAGAATCGTCTAGGGCAGAATTACCCAAACTTTTAAAACGTTTCGTTTGAGCATTGTCAAGCATAAACTCTTCACCTTCGCCAGACAAGGAAGATTCATCTGGTTCCAAATAACGTTCCGAGATGCGTTTAAGCGATTTCCATACTTCTGGTTTGGGAACATGTATGCTTGAAGAAGGAGTTAACGCTGCCGATTCCATAGTATTTGCTAAGCGAACACAAATAAACTGACACACTACGCGACAAAAAAAAATTTTACTTATAAACGTACACACGACTAACGACACAGAATTAGTTTTTTTAGGATTATAATTAAAAACATAAAACGCAACGCGAAATAATAAATTATAATAAATTAAAATAAATACAAATATAAAATAAACAATCACTGGGTTTAAACGATTAAAAAATTTACAAAAATATACAAAATTCTTGGACGTGCTTTACTAGCTGTTCGAGTTCGAGGTGTCAAGGGCAGTGGAAAACCCTTTTATTGTTAAATAATTACTAAATGAAACATTTTTGCTTGCAAGAATAACTGTTTTTCAAGCGTAGGATATTCAACGGAATGTTTTTCTCAGAATACGGATTTCTCTTTTTTATGGCAGATTTTTGTTTTATTTAACGCTTTTAAGCAAGTGTTTCTTGTTTTTAAGGTTATGAGGTTTGCGATCTTGTTGTGCGGCTAAAGAACTGGAAATGTCAATTGTCTGTAAATAAAAAAAATACAATGAATGAAACAGAAAATTGAAAAAAAAAAAAACAAGTGACAAAAGAAAATAGGTTAACTGATTACAGGGAATGTTGGGCAAAAGTGCTGGAATAACAAGGCATATTTATATGAGTATTCCTTACGGCGATTCCAATTCATAGAATTCCCTCCCATTACAATTTATAATGAATTTTACTACTTTTACGATAGATTTGCAATTCATTGAAGTTGCCTTTATACTTACTACTATGGGTATCTTAACATGGCCACATTGTGGTTTGCAATTTTCTTTTATGAAGACAAAAATGTTTACATTTACATGCACACGAATCACATTTATTATTGCAAAAACAAAAGTTCTTTTAGCACAAATTTAATTAATTTATATAAATTTAAGAAAATCGCAAAATTTACTTTTTTCACTTCGATCAAGAATATTTTTTCTGAACAGCTGATGCCTGTGGCGCGAAGTAAAAGAATGAAGAAAAAAGTGATAATTTACAGTTAGATTTTTTTTAGAAAAAACAAATGTCATTGTTTTTAAGCACAGAGTTGCATGTGAAAAGTAGTAGGTATTAATCTTCTATTACAATTCGCATTGAAAATTAAAATTGAAATATTTGAAATAATAAGAATATATTGTTTACGATTTCTAAAGTATTTTAACCAGGTGTAATATATTTAATTTTAAATTTGTTTGTGTAAAACTTTTTTCTGTCTGGAGTTACAGACATTTAAGGATTTATAATATAACCATACCATATATCTAAAATATATATTTATTATTTATTTCTTTTATATAAAAATTTTATTCTTTATATATCATACGAAAGCGGTTTCGGAAAGATTTGAAACCATGTATAACATAACCAATTGAGTACCAAATCGAATATGCAGTGATGTACCAAATAATAGAACGAAATAATACCAAATTAAGTTAAATTTTATACAAAAACTTAACAAATTTAAAATTCATTTTGATTTTTATGTTTATTACTGTCTGGGTTTTATTTTGTTTATTAATTTAAGATTTTATCTATAATTTTTAATAAAACATACCATATATCATAAAATCGAAGAGAAAAACATAATGGGCTTTCATTTCATGTACGTTGCCAATTCCCAGCACATTTAATTAAAAATTATGTTTTCAATTTTTTTTTTTTTGTAAATTTTTCGAGATCCTGGGATTGCAATTTTCAAAATTCCGAAACCAGCTATTTGTAAAAGACAGATATCTCGCGCGATTTGTTGCTTTAAAATTTAGCCAAACACTGCAAATTTGTAATAGAAACAAACAATTGTTGTCTTTTGACGTTTTTTTAACAAGCGTTTTTTATTAGACTAACAGTTGGTCATACTGTTTGTGGCTCAGTATCTTATTAGAAATTAGCGGGAACGGAAGTAAAATCAATACGTTGATTGTTTTTCTTAATTTTTTGTGTGAAAGAATCATTAAAATTCGTTAAAAAGGTAATAAACCTGTAATTAGATAAGTGCTACTTATGTGGCAAGTGTTTTCTAAATAATTAATAATTTGTAAATTCGTTGAAAAGGCCATTCAAGTAATTGGTCTCCTTGTGACAGTCGTATTGTGTCAAAAGAAATGCAAGTGTTTAATTAAAGTGTGAAAGATCTCAAGTGTATGAGAAAGTGTTTTATAATTTTTTAAAGTAAAATGCAACAAATGTTAAAAGAGAAATAAATGTTTAAATTTCTATTTGTTTTTATATTAAGAAAAGAAAGTTGCAAAATGGCATGTTATTAATCTCGTAAAAATTAAACGTAAATCATAAGCTTCCTCTTATTCTTCTTTAGTGTATGTTTCTTTCTTTTGTTTTTGTCGCTGCTTTTGCAATAAACAAATATGTATAAACAAAAACAAATTGAAGCAAATGAATGTTTGGAATCAAATTTATGTCGGGATTGAGAAGGTAGGTATGTATGATTTTGTAATCAGTATTAAAATAATATAAATGCTTAAAGTGCTGGTGGTTAAGAAATGTTTTATTTGGAAGATCATAACAAAAATTAACGAAGTTGGAATTGGTGTTATAAACATGCCAATATATTAGTCAATAGCCGTGTCAATATATTTTCCATATTATAATTAATAGACAAGTAAGAAAGTATAGTCGGGCGTGGCCGACCATATGATACCCTACACCAGTTATGAATATTAAATGTGATTTATATTTCATAATGAAGCATTTATCTTGAATAATATGTACCTGATTCCGATTTATTTAAGCAATTTATTGACGAAAAACTAATTTTCTGAAAGAGGCTTTATACGGGGGATAGGAGCAAATGTGGACCGATCCCAATAAAATGGGATGGATAGATTTTTATTTATATAATATTTGTCTGTGTTTAATATCAATGCAATAATAGTCTTAATAAGTGAATTGCGGATATTCAAGTCACTTTCCGAAGGGGGCTTTGTATGGGGACTAGGGTCAAATGAGGTCCGATCATTTCGAAATTCGGCAAGGTCATCAAGGCTTGTATAAAACTTAGTTGTGCGAACTTTTATCGAGATACATTTATATTATACATAATTATGAGCTCAAAGGCCCTTTTAGGGGGGTTCGGTTGTATGGGGTCAATCGGTGAAATAATGGACCGATTTTAATAGGCTTCGTCCTTGGGTCAAAAGAAACGTGTAATCCTAACTTCATCAAATTATCTTGAAAATTGCGACCTGTACTTTGATAACAACGTTTACATGGACACACGGACGGTCGGTCGGACGGACATCGTTAAGTCGACTCAGAATGTGATTCTGGGTCAATCGGTATACTTTAAGGTGGGTATAGTCCTAATATTTTAATGAGTCAAACATCAAACATCAGCACGCATAATACCCTTCCCACTATAAGTGGCGTAGGGTATAAATAGACTAGTCCCTCGGCTTGTTCCTAGAGTTGTTTAAAAACTACTTACTAGAATAGTCTGAAACTTATAATATATATTATATAGTTCTAATATATATAATTAGAAAGTTCATAGATTAGTCCATAGACTAATTAATTAGTCCATAGACTAATTAAAAAGTCATTAGAATTAGTTATTAGTATTCATTGAGCGGTTCCTAAACTAGTCCATAGACTGATGAGTATAATAGGCTATAATCTAAAATAAAACTTCGAACACACAATACACTTGGTTATTTTTAGAAATTATGGTTTTATTTAGAATCAAGGATTTTAACACATACCTACTACAACAATAAAGAAATTTTTAAATTGAAAACATCTAGATATTGCAAAATCCATAAAATTCTTCTTAAACCTTTTTAGCCTCCTCATGTGCAGACTTTTCTGCAGGATTTTCACAACGTGGATAGACACTGCTTTCGTAGGTCGGTACCATATATTTAATATTAATAAATGCATTTGGACCACCACAATGTTCTAAAATATTTAAAGTATCCTCGATAACATCTCCTATGCGACAATCACGATCGGGATCTATAAAATTACCCAGATTAACATTAATATTTTTGTACAAATTACAAACGGCCAATAGCTGACGATAATAGGGCACCAAAGCTTGACCTACACAGGGTCCTAGTTAAAATGGAAAGAAAAAACAATTGAAATTATTTTTATATTATTTTATTATCCAGTATTTCTACCCACCTACTAAAACCATTAATTGTAGAACTTTTAAAGCACCAATTATGATTTTCTTGTCTCTTGTATTAAAAGCTCTTTTTAAAGGTAATATTAGTTTGGGCAGTACGGGCAGTACTTTTTGAGGAGCTTTTAATATTAAGTCCATAGCACCATATTGAGCCAATTTACGAATTTCTACATCATTGTCGGATAAACTGTTTAAATTTTAAACAAATTAAAATTTAAGGCTCTTTTGTAACCAAGTTTTATTTGACTTACCCATCTACAAATATGGGTAAATAATAACAATAGTCTAAATTTTGAGGCGGACAATACCATTTCAGAGGAAATTCTTTGGTATTTTTCTTGGGCAACAGTTTACCCGAAAAGGTCACCGGTATGTCTCCACGTTTCCAGTAGATCTTGAAGAAGGTATCCTTTGCAGGACGTTTTTTAAATAATTCTATTCTAAAAAGTAATGATTTAATTTTCATAAATAAATATAAATTTGTAAATAATTGTTTGAAAATATGTATACTTTTTGGGCGGCTCCACCATGGTGTTGTCTTGTAAAGCTTGATATGTAAAGGCTGGCACAATACGTTTGGGCTAAAAAGGGGCTTTTTGTATAGGTATTTTTAACTTTAATTGAATTTTCGAATAATTTACCTTTTTGGAACGCATAAACAATAATTCACGGCATTGTTTTCCAGTCAATTGCTGAATATTTGCTACATCTGTTACCATTTTCTTGTAATTGTAAAATTTACACAAAAATATTACTGAAATGAGACCAAAATTGAAAAAATGTATAATATTTTTTTTTTGTTAATGAAATCGATAATTTTATAATTTACAAATGATTAATGTCAATTTATGTTTTTTACACCCTACAAGCAGTTAAAGTCAAAACACACAAAAAAAGTTTATTTTTTGAAAGGGGTTATATGGGGGCTGGGATCAACTTTAGCTTAAATCTTTTCTTTTTTTGATGGGTATACAATTTTTGTTTAAATACAATACATACATACATACATACGTACATATATTTTAATTAGTTAGCAAACTGTCAAGTTTAAAAAAAGCTCCATCTTCTGCAACACCCTCATTACCTATCATAAAGTTAATTTTTTTCTAAGTCTTTAATTTAATTACCAAAAAATTACAAAATTTTCTTAATATCACTGAAGACTTAATATAACATTAATGTCATTAAATTATTTAACATTGTTTTAGAAACTGTGTTCATCTGCCACAAGTGTATGTAACTTCATTAAACAAATAATACCTACTAATTTAAAAGTTAATTCTTCTTCATTTTTTTTCTGTTCTGTTTTTTCTCCAAGAACAAAAATCTCAAATTACTTAAACCAACAACAATAAAAACTTCAAGTTTTATGGGTTTGAGAGTTTTTGTGTGTGTTCTTGAAACCCTAAAAATATATATGGAATAATTTTTGTTGGTCACATATTGTCGACGACGTCATATTGTCTGAGGTAATTAGGAGACATCATCAGGAACAACAACGAATAGAACGAAAATTACACAACCTAAAATTTCATTAAAAGTTCACTTTTAACTTGTTTCAATCTGTTTGAATCTTCATACATACATATGTAAGTATATATGAGAAGGAGATTGTATAGATGTGTGTGTGCACATATAAGTATGTTTATGTGTAGCATGTGGTTTGTATGTTTGAGTGCTTTAATAATGTACATAATAATCAGGAAGATGATGATAATGATGACGCTGCTGCTGATGACAATGATGGGCGATGAGAGTTTTATATGACTAAACAAACGGACAAACATATTAACGAAAAGGTATGAATTTTATCTAAGTATTGCTGTTGTCGTTGTTATTTGTGTGTACGTTTTGGCATTGGTAGACGATCCAGAGCCATCACAATAATATTAAAGGTGTAACTGTTATTATGTAAAATGTCCGTCTGACTAACAAATGTTTATCTAACCTGTTTGTCCGTATGCATGTATATTCAACCACCTTCGCCAATGTATATTAAAATACAAATGTTTGTATGTGTGTGCATTTGTAACTGTGTGTATGTGTCATTTGTGATTTGGCCGGTTATTTGTTTGATAGCAGTAACGGAGTAGTGCGAGACTACCAAAGTGTCATTAATATTTATGAAGTATTAAGCACAAAGTTGTAAACAAAATTTACTAATACAAATAACAGGCAACGTCAACAACATCAAAAGCAAATACTTCATACAAATACAAATACTACTAAAAACCTAAATAACTGTATGTTCATGTGTATGTGTCAAAAGTGTTTATAAACAAATTCAAGAGTATGAGACGATAAAAGCTAGTGTTTGCATACGTTGGCGTATGAGTTATATTATACGTAAAACAAATACATAAATAATAAATTTTTATTACTCATACGTTACTCCAACCATCTAAACAAAATTTTGTAAATGTAATTATGATTAAAGAGAAAACTTAGATTAGATTTAAAGTAAAATGAACAAAAAAAGAAGTCCAAACAAATCACATTATGAATAGTGAGTATGTACTTGTACTATATGGTGGCCAGCAACTAATGCTCATCATTATTATTTGTCTAACAAATTGAAAGTGTTAAAAATCATGTTGCACTTACACATACTTCGACTGCCATTTGCCAAATGGTCTTAGTGTGTTGTTTGCCTGCTTATTTGTTCGTTTGTATCTTTTGACATAAATCAAGGAAGGATAAAAGAGAAATCCATTTGCACTGTAGCACAAATGCTATATAGTGGTCAGGATTGTAATATCTCTGCTTAAAATTCGCTTTTCTATTTATTTGATTTAAGTTTGATGCACTCGAAGAAAGGGGAGTGTTAATTTTGGATAACATTGACGAAACTGTTGAAATCAGCCTTTATTATATAAGATTTTTTTTAATAAAATACATCTTGTTCTATTTCCAGATTTAGATTTATTTAATGCATTTAACAATTTCTTGTAAGAAACAACTTTGAGAAACTACTATAGAAATACTATAAAAATATTTTATAAAAAAAGTTTTTATTAAACAAATTTAAAGCTTTTATGATTATTAGTTTTTGAAATCGTTTTAAATTAAAAATTTTCCAAAATGTTTTAAAAAGCTCTTTAGCTTCATCAATACAAAATAAAGCATTTATTCCGAAGAAGCTATCTACGTTTTTCATATTGGTTTTCTGTAAGAGTGTATTCTTTTACAAAAGCTCAATGTAAATTTAAAAAAGTTATATTCACTTCGACACGTAATGTGTTTTTTTTTTTTCAGTGCACAAAACTGTTGTAATAATGGTGGTAGTCATCGCTGTTACAATTGTCAGCAAATGTGTGGTTTTACTGCCAAAATGTAATTGAGTGATTTGACAAAAAAAAAATAGGGAATTGTATTTTGTGCTACTGGTTGTCTAAACTCTAACACACTCTGGAATCAAAAGACCAGCAAATATTGTAAACCGCATCAGTAGCACTTAAATTGTTTGTGTACACATTTATACAACACCATGGACGGACCACCATTTATTTTGTCCCGTTTTTTTTCTCTAAAAAATCCTGATAAGCTGAAATATCTTGAAAAAATACACTACTCCAAATAATGCGTATGTATTCGTAGAGAAAATTGCATTTATTTGTGTTTTAAGTCATCTTGTTAAAGCCATCAACATGGATGATGAGTGTACAAATGGAGTTGTCATTTCGCGTACAACTTTCATATGGATAGAAGATACAAATTTTGAAAAGCAATTTCGTTTATAAGAGGTTTTACAATTGTGAAGTAGGATCTCTTAACACAGCGAATTAAAGTGCAAATAATGTTAGTTTAGATTTGCAAAGTTGAAACTGTACAAAAAGTACAATTTATAGAAATATTTATAACCACCTTACATATTTGTTAGCTTTTTAAAATAAGTCATTTTATATCTCCCACAGTTAAATTATTCAATTCACAAATAATTTATGTTAATTGCCAATTTATTGATTTAAGTTTTGTAATTATTTTTAAATATCTATTCTTATTATATTTTATAACATTCTTTGTAATTATATGCTTTATGTTTTTAAATCTGTTAAGAAATTTGGCAACTACAAAAGAGATAAATACACATAAAAATAGTTTTTTTTTTATATTTTACAAAATAGTTATAAAGTACACATACACAGTCAGACCTTGTTAAAGAATAACTAAAATTTACTACCACAATCATACACAAATACATACTTACATACTTACGTAAAATAAAGTTTTGGTGTTTTAATAAGTAATATTAGCAAGTAACTATTTACAATGTGGTACTTTTGAAAAACTTTTCCACATATAAAAGATATATTTAATAAGTACACACATACATATTTATGTGTTTATTAGATGGGATCACGAAATTTTACATAAAGTCTCCCTTTTGTTGGACAAGTCTATGAACTAGTCTATGAACTTGTCTATTGACATGCCTATGGACTGGATTGTGAGCTAGTTTAGTCTGTTGACTTGTCTATATATTAGTCTATGAACAAGTCTGTAGTATGTGTCTATGAACTAGTCTATAGATAAGACCATGGACTAGTATATGACTTGTCTATAGACTAATCTATTGAATAGTTTATGGATTATCTAATGATTAGTCTATGGACTATTATTTGGACAAGTATATGAACTAGTCTTTGGACTAGTTTATTGAGTAGTCTATGTACTACTCTATGGACAAGTCTCTGGACAAGTTTCTGGACTAGTTTATTATATCTAGACGAGTCTATTGATCAGTTTATTTACGAGTCTATGGACTGGCCTATTATCTCGTATATGGTTTACTTTATGTTCTAGTCATGACATTACTCAATTTTCCCTGATTTGGAATAAAGTTCGTAATTTTAAAATATATAATTTGATGAAATGGAACAACTTTTATATTCCACTTTGGCCTTTCTTTAAAATTTCCTATAATTAACGATTCATAAAACAATATTTTATGATCATGTCTAATTCAGATTACATTAGTTATTTACAAAACATGCTAAAAATATGGAGTGTGTACTTATACACAAGTATTTAGTTATTTATTTACTGTATTCAATGTGAGGTTGTTTGCTCTTCATAGAATTAAAAAATATATATAAAGTCCTTGAAGTTTAGATTAGAATTTATGCTCAAAGAGTTTAACTATTGCGGGTTTTTATCCATTATACGAGGGATGTTTGATAAATCAAGAAATGGTTACTTCAGGTTATATCTGTGTTAAATATCTTACAGTCCAACATACTACACATTTATAAAGCAACTAGCAAACTCAGGATAACATTGTTAAAACAACTAGAAAAATATGAGATTATAACTGTTTGAACAGAATTTTTAATTAATATGTGTAATTGCCAACTTAATAAAGGTCCTTAAAATTTTTTTATATAAAAAAAATTTTGCAAATGCTTTTCTAAAATATTTTCTTTTTAATTACCAAGCTATTAAACTAAATTCTATTTTTTGTTTTTGCTGAATTGTTTTAAATATGCACAAAAAGCCTTAAATAAATATTAAATTAAATACTAAATGTTAATTTTTTTTTAATGAGAATACACTTGTCAACCTAATTATCTCGTTTTAGGACACAAAGAACACACAGAAAGAAAACATACCCTTGGAAATAAGCGAAACTTAAAAAAATAAATCATTATACAATCTTTTTTTCTTGAACATTTTTCTAATTATAATTATTTAACATTTGCATTTATTTAACCATTTTAATAAATTATTTCTTTAACCAGTTTATAAATATTTTGTAATGTTGTTGTTTATTTCTGTGGTTGGCAAAAATGTTTGGTCAACAACATTTGTTTATTATTGACAACCTAAATACAATGAGCTAAAGTGTACAACTACAACAACACTAATAACAACATTGCAAAAAAATTATTATGCAGGAATTTAATTAACTTAAATGTTGTAATATACAAACAACAACACACCAACAGACACTGATACATCCCATTAAAAAGGAAAAAAAGGATTTTTAAAAAAATTGTGACCCAAAGTTGTTGTTTGTGTTAATTTTAATGCTTTTGTGAAGGACACAGGGAAAAGCAACCAAATTAAATGGAAAATATTTTATTTCAAATTATAAACACATCTTAACGAGAGTAAAAATATAGAACGAAAAAAATGTTGACCTTTTCATTTCAAGTATTCGTTGAGTTAAAAATTGTAAATTAAATTTGTTTTTTTTTAATGGAAAAGTAAAATATTTTTATTTTTTACCTAAAAACAGTTCGCCACTTTTTTATAATTTTATCTGCAGCGCTTCACTGCAAAAGAAAAACTGAATTTAATTTTCACCTGGTTTATATTTGTTGCAGTAAAAAGAAGAACAAAACTTAAAAGTGCAAAAAATTGTATAAAACACGCAAAAATATAATGATGCGAGAAACATTTATTTATATATTTTCACTTAAAGTACAGTGGGATTGAGTTTTGAAATATTTCTGCAAAATTTGCGCCCTACTTTTACAACATTATAAACTTTTACTTTGTAATGTTGTAAAGTAGGGGATACGTAGGAGGCATAGAAGAAACAAAATAAGCCAAATTTATTCACAATTTTGAAACCAAACAAAGTTGGCCTACAGTACATTGTGATGCATTTTTGACATTCAGAAATTTGTATATGTATGTTTTTTTCAGTGTTCACATATACAAATAAAACACACATATACATATGTTTAACCTTAATGTGTGTATTCATGTATGAGTGTTAAAAAATACATTATGTATCATTAAATATAATATACATATGTATGTACGTCTGTATGTGTGCTTAAGCGTAAATGTATATGTTTATCTATAAATGGATTTAAGTTGATGTCATAGCAACCATACACAATTCAACAGTTACACTAGTATTGGCACTAACACATACTTCATAAATATTTAACTGCATGTGCCACCTGTTTGTGCGATTTTCTTTTTCCAAACTAAATAAAACTTGTCCTAGAATTACTCAGCGCAAGAAAATGCTAAAAAATACGAATAAATGTCTTGAGGTATAACGAAATTTTTGTAATTTTAAGAATTCACAAATAATTGCACAATAACAGATTCCTGCACAAACTATCATTACACAAATATGCAATTTTGTATGCATATGCAAGTCTATACAAATATTTCTACAAAGTTTATCATTTACTTATCTACCGCCATCTAGAAAACATAAATGTATATCATCCATCAGCAGTCGTCGTTCCACGCTGCACAAACATTTAAGTTATGCCTCGCAGTTGTAGAAATGTACAATTTATGTATTCTTTAGGCTGTTTTTGGATTTGATGCATATTAAAATGGGATATCAGCGGGAAATTTGAATGTTGTATGCATTTCCGGTATTATGAATGTTCGTCAGGACATGTGTGAGCGTGTGTGTGTGTGTACATGCAGATATTTGTACGTGTAAGTTGCATAGTGTTTGTGTCAACATATTCATACATTTATACATACATATGTATTTAGTTGAAGTGTATGTGTAATTTGGTGAACGACAGTAATAATGTTTTGTAACATCCGTAAAATATCAACATGTTAACATGAACAGTGTCAAGCAAAAATTGCAACAATAAATTTAAAATTCCATGAGATTTCTGAGCTTTCAATTTAGATCTGATATTGAAATTTTGAAAATTTAAATTTCAATTTTCCAGTCTAGTCCATTTATCAGTCTATTGAATTATCTAGGTACTAGTCTATTGATTAATCTAGGGAATAGTCTATTGAATATTCTATAAACAAATCTAGGCTCTAGTATTTTGACTAGTCTAGGGTCTAGTCTATTGATCAGTCTATTGAATAGTCTAATATATTGAATATTTTATCTAGTAACCTAGGGACTAGTTATAGACAAGTCTGATGAATAATATATTTACTATTCTAGGGACAAGTCTATTGAATAGCATAGGGATCGGTCTAGGGACTAGTATAGGGATATTGACTAGATTTCCGACTAATCTAGGAACTAGTTAATGTATTGAAGGGATTAGCATAAGGGATATTCTATTTTCTAATATAGAGACTAATCGATTGACTAGTCTGTTAAGTAATATAGCGACTACTCTATTGAAAAGTCTCTGAAATAACCTATTGAGTATTTTAGAGACTAGTCTATTGACTTGTGTATGAACTGGTCTTTTCCCTGGTCTATAGAGTAGTCTACCTTATATCGATTAAAAAGAGTAAAAAAAAATTATGTATTTATTTTTCATGACACTGTTCTGGTTCACAACCACATTAATAATATATGAAACGCATACCGCCACATAATGCGTACAATGTTATTGTTGTTGTTGTTGATGCATCAATATAAGCAGAAAGAGGTATTTAGTATCCATGTTTTTAGTGTCATGTACACACTTGTACTTGCAACACTCACACGTAGCACCAGCAGTCACACATAATACTTACTGAACAATTTTTACAAGGTGAAACAAGCTGATTTACACAATTTTCAATTTATATTTTGTGGTAAACCAAGACGTATGATTAACATTAGTGGTATTCATTTGAATTTGTTGCCAACATTGTTACCTTTACAAGGTCTCCTACAACAAATATCATGTATTTACGCAACTTTGTAAAGAGTATTTCTATATAAATGTTAAATATACTATAGAAATAATTTAAAAACTTTACATTTAATCTCTTTGCAGGCAAATAATTTATATAGAAAAAAAGAAAAAAATACTAACAGTGCGAGTGTAATTGAAGGTTTAATATTCATGGTGTTTAACTTTAAGACAACTTAAAGTTTGTTGTAGTTTTCAGTTTTTAGTTTTCAATTTCAATTTAGTTCTTTGTGTGTGGCAAGTGCATGTTTTAAGTTCATTAAAATGTTTTTTTTTTGTGTCTTGTACTTATTCTTTCTTGCTATCCTTTTGTATTAAAGTTTTAATTTTCTCAATATGTTTTTACCTTTTTTGTTGGTTGTTATTGCCAAGATATGCAACCAATTGTTGGATTGTTGTGTTTGTTTCATATCAAGTTTTAGTTGAAAATGTGGTTTGAAATTTTCCCTACTTTGTGGCAAAAAGGTTAATTAAATATAATAGAATTTTTATTATATTTAACCCCTCATTTAAATGTTAAATATTACACTCTTTGGTGTGAAGTTTTATTTACACATGAAATAATATTTAACAATTAAAAATAAATTTATTGAACTAGGAGGTTTTATATGAATATGAACAAAAAAAACATAGTTTTGAAAAGTCTTAATCGAATCTTAAGCAAAGTAGAGTCTTTACCCCTGTATACATTCAACGATTAATAAAGTTGTTGATTGTTTATAGAGGCATTTTATATGGAAAATGGGCTTCATAAATTATAACTAATAACAATAAATTGAACTTGTTCTGGAATAAGACATATTTTTCATAAGGTTTCAATATTTCGTGTTTGATCTGTGAAAAGTTTACTACTTTAGTTAAATATCACTTTTTAAAAGAACAAAATATGATAACACGAAAATGTAGAGTTTTGTTGATAGAATATACAAGTTGTATCTCATATTTATCTTAAGGCGACTTAGGCGGTTGTTGATTTTGACCGCAGATATATTGGTAAAAGCTTCAAAAAGCTTGCAAGCATGGAACGTTTTGCTTCAACAATAAATCTGAAATAACTGGATAAATCATTTTCGACTTAAGTTACTTTAACGTATTGCAGGAAAGTATATCTTTTGTACTTAAAAAAAACTTTCTTTTTATAATTTTTCTATTTTTACCTTTCGTCGAGTATAAAGTTTCGTCAAGTTAAAGTTTTCATTATTAAATAATGTTGACGTTGTGTTGTAAGTTGTTTATTTACTTTTTCTCTCTCTCTCTCCCCCCAATACTGTTTTATTTTTGGAATTTTGCCTGAATGTTTAGCAATAGAAATGGACATTATTAAGGCATGTCAGAGAGGCAGTCGGACCGACAACAAGAACTCACAGCGTCAAACCGCAACATGTGACCCTCGGCTAAATGCAGTCGAAAGTTAATCCAGAAAAGTTGTAAATAAATACAAAAAGGAAAAAGTGGAATAAAATAAAACTTTATCAAGGTTAAATTATTGAAAAGTTTTAACAACTTTTTGGTGATTATATTATATTTACTTTTTTATTGCAATCAGCTGGATTAAGTGACGTAGAATTCATTATTTTACAAAGCGTAACATGTCTTTCAGATTAAGTTTGTAAAATGATAAAGAAAAACAAATCTCTATTTACAGTGCTAATAATAATTTGTGTCAACTAAATATAGCTAGAATTTTCATAAGCAGACATATAGAACGCCAATTACATTTTTCATTACATAGGGGTGAATGTAATTGATTATATTTTAATTGTAACTGAAAATGTATCAATCACTTGTACTTATAATTTAAATTGAATTGTGACAAATTACAATTATTCCTAATAACTGATTCCTAATATTACTGATTTACAATTACTTTAATTGTAATTATACATTACATTACAAGAAATTGTAATTGAAAAAAATCGATTACCAAAGTTTGTAATTAGTAATTGATCTGTAGCAAAATTCTTATCATAATTGTGTTTGTTAATTCCTTATACATAGTAGTAGCGAATATAGTTCTAACAAAACTTATAAAAGGACCGTACTAGATTATTAATAATATTTTAATCTCCTCTGTTTAAAGAAAAACGGTTATTATAAATTTATTTAAAATAAAATATCCCAATAAAAAAGAACTACTTATATTGAAACGGTATTATAATCTTCTTCATAAGATAATATCATTGTCTGGATTATTGAGTTATAAAATATTTACCTAGCAATATAATTTGAAAACAAAATTCATTTTATAATTTAAGTATAATCTCTCTAATTAGAAAGCAAAAAAAACATAATTCAGTTTTTCTTTTTCATAAAAAAAACTCGCTAAATTCATATTTATTGCCCAAGGATGTGTGACAATTATAATTTTTGTTTCCATTTAAATTCATAATTTCTCTTGATCAAATGCTCATAAACACACACTACGACTAACACACATTTTATTACATTTAATAACAAAAAAAAAAAAAAAACACCATTAAAACTATAAAAACTGTTTTTAATTTTTGTTAAATGCGAAAATACACACTCATATGTGTACATACACACCCACAGGCAGCCAGAAAAACACGCACTATTTTACATTGAAACTACAGAAAATATAGAGAGAAAAAAGGATAAAAATTCAACCGACAAACTCCTTTTTCTGAACATGTGCCATTAAATTTTATTTTTTGTATCTTTGCCAAAAAACTACATAAAACTGCAGGAACAGATGGAGAAAAAACCAAAACCAAAAAAATCAAAGATAGAAAGAGACAGGGCAAAACACAAACAAACAAACAAACAGCTGCTAATTTAACAACTACATACACAAACATGAGGCTGTTACACACAACTATAAATTCTACTATTTACATGCATAATTTTTATATACCCGGCTATTTCCAGAAACTGTTCAGCAAAAACGTGTTAGCTATACACTAAAAATAAGTAAAATATTTAACTGTTAATTGGGCTAACTACTACATTATTTGGGAATAGAAATTACTTTCGTCATTCTATAAAATTTATCACAAACTTTATTTAATCAAAACAAGACAAAAAGTTTTCAATGTTTAACATTTTCAAATTTAAAACTGCGGGGAATAATGTAGACATATGTATGTATATGTAAACATTTGTGCACTACGATCTATACACAATTTCTATTCGTAAGTATTAGTTGGAATTGCATCAACTGCTTTAGGGTTTGCAATTTAAACAAGTGAAAATAAATTAAATGGCATTAGAATAGTCATATCTCTATAATGCAGGATTAGTAACACAGACTACTGTACAGCCTACACATAAACTTAAGCCACACTCATAGATACTACTTACAACACACACTCTAACATAAGCTTAATGTAAGCTTATGTTGGTGTGCGTATCTGTGTATAAATTTGAAAGTTGTTGGTTGTATGCATAAATGCAACAGGAAGTGGACAAATAAAAGTGTAAAGATATTCTTTTCAAAAATGCAAAAACAAATTCAGTTTCAGTTGAAAATTTTTTGAAGTGTTTCTAATTCCAGCTTTTCGTCCTTTTTATTAATCTATATATATTTGATAACAACATATTTGTTATTATGCAAAACATGTCCTTATAAATCTTATGACATCCTGTACAACACAAATGAATTTTTTATAATCAAGTAGCCAGAGAACCATTAAATTTTATAGTTATTTTCTGTAAAGATTTCTCTAATAAGGAATTGGAAAAGTTTTACTTGATAAACTATAAAAATTCATAATTACAGGGAATTCAAGAGTGTAACATT
The DNA here is from genome assembly GCF_015586225.1 of Lucilia sericata. NCBI lineage: Eukaryota > Metazoa > Arthropoda > Insecta > Diptera > Calliphoridae > Lucilia > Lucilia sericata. Next base: position 426,935 of record NW_023994046.1, read on the forward strand.
TGCAGCAATTTGTTCTTATTGTTGTTGTTGTCCTCATAAACTAAACTTTAATATCATACCAAATAAAACATATTTAAATTGTTCATATAAGTAATTTGTTTAATTTTGTCTAGACGCCATAAATTTTAATCGAACGCCTTTGAGATTATCACAACTCCAATTGTAGTTAAATCTATGCCAATAATGTTGTAAAATTTTGAGTTTCATTGAATTCTAAGTATGAAATATTCGGACTTAATGCAGCTCAGATCCTGACACTAAAGTAATTTAGTATTTGGGTTGCGACTTTTTTCAATTATTGCCAGCGTTATCATTGTTTTGGCTCAGAAATGTCGAGGTTTTGCAGTTCTACTTTTCAATTACTTTAGTTTGGCAATATCTGAAATGTGGCCTATTGGGTTAAATTACCGCCTGGGACACTGCCAAGGGAGCGCACAACAGGCCCGATGATGGCTTAGGTGTATTTCTTCGGATTTGATGTAACAGACATCCTCCTTTCAACATAAGCTAACTGATACGATAACTTGTTTGACAAGTTTTTTAAATGGCCATATGCAAAGTAATAACTTTTCTTAGTGCTATAATCGGAGAGAATTTTTATAATAACTTTCTTATATCGGACAGAATTTAAAAAAAAAATCAAGTCATTAAAATATTAAAACTGAAATCCAGGTCAAGGTTATTTGAAGAGCAGCCTTATTATGTATGTATTAATATAGAAATATGTATGTATGCATGTTAAGATATGTTATGTGATAACATAATAATTTAAAATTCCATTGTGAATGTACATATGTATGAACGAATTATTGAGATACGTGTAAATTCCATTTGCAATCAAAAGCCGCACACTTAAGTTTTGACATAAAAACACAAACCAAAAACAATCAACTTAATGGCAATATGTTACCACCACTATATAGATATGTATATAAAAGAGACTGTTTGTTTGTGTGTTTTTTTTTTATTCAAAAACGCAGTGAAAATCCGTGATCACTTAAATTTGTCATCAGAAATGGATTTTCATATGAAAAACTTAAAACATTTAAGCTCCAATTGAGAAAATACCGAAAATTTTTAATCGTTTAAAATGTTCTCAATTTCATTTTTATATGAAAAACCTAATATCAGTAGATTCTTAAATATCACTCTAATTTAGAAAATACTTACAGTTTCCACTTGAAACTAGTTTTTATATGTAAAACTCAACATAAGGCTCCAATAAAGAAAAAAAATCAAAATCTGTGATCACTTAAAATTACCATAAATACCTGATATCTCTTTCTATTGTTAGAAACCCGGGCAACACCGGGTAAAAACAGCTTGTACGTACATTATAGACAGGACATTTTAAGTACATACAGTGATAAGGACACACACACATACATAAACAATTATTTACATAATAATTTTGATAAACATTAATGAAACCGTATCACTATCCTACGCACACACTTACAGCAATTGATTATAATTTATTATTACACAATTGATTACTTAAGTATTTAATATTAAAGTATTTAGTCTTGTGTAATTGAACTTTAAAGGTATGAATATATGTGTATTGGTGATTGTATTGGAATTTATTTCAAACCGCAAATTGCATGAAGTTTTGTTAATTGTTCTTAACAATATGACTTTTATATATTTTAAGTCATATTTAATTGTTTCTGTATTTATTTTGACAACAAAATATGCCAACAATTAAATATGTTTAATTTGTTTATTTTTTTTGGCAAGTTTTCTTAAGTATTTTGAAATCCTTAATAAAACAACAATTTATACATTTAATATCATGCCAGAGAAGAGCTTATATATTGGTTAAAGTTTGTCAGTGTAAGTTAAATAAACTTGGTCGTCATTCATTACATTGTATATGTGTACATAAATACCCAGCAGTTTTACAAGGAGCTAAAGTATCACTTTTAAAAAGAAAAACACATACTGAATGTTTAAATATGTACTTTGTTGAGCCGATTCTTTGTAATGCAGCCATCACATTAGGTTATTTTTAGGGGAAGTGTGATTAAAGCTTGCTAATGACTTTCTCTTAGTAAATGTGATGTGTATGATAGGTAAATTTATTGATCCTTGAACTGCAGGGTACTATATTCAAAATATTTATGTTTGTATGTTCAAGTGTTTGATGGTAAAATTGTAAAAAATTAGTTAAAATGCAAGTAACAAAGTTATAGTTTAAGATCCTGTAAGTTTAATGCAATTTACATTGAGACACTTTCACATTGACATAGTGACATACACACTCTTACAAACACATAAATACACGTACAATTTTATGTTCTGGAGTTCTTAACAGTAGTGAGCAAAACTAGTTGGAATTCTGTGTAATTTCATTTAACTAGCTGTTTTTATACGGCATTACACGTGTTTTCTAAAAACAGAGAAGGATATTTCTACGGTTATGTCATCTTTTATCTTATATCAGGTTTTCATTATTTTCTCATATAAAAATAGGTTTTAGATAAATTTTATATGTAACTGATTGCGTATTTCTATACATTCTCAATTGGAGCGTTATTTAATAATCCTTTTTATAATGAAAATTCAGAAAGCTAAAGTTTTTTGTTTATATTTCGGCTTCTGTTTATATTTTCGCTAGTTACTGTTAACGTTTCCTACAACTTTACCTAGTCTATTTTATATTGTTCTTGTAATTGTTGTATTGCTGTATTTTCAGTAACTGTATAAGTCCTTCATTTCTGTCGATACGAGTAGTTATAAGTTTTGGCTACTTTTCCCCATTTCTCTTATAAATATTTGATGACTTGACTTAATTACAAAACTTTATTTTTTCCTCATCTTCAACTTTGTTCTTGTTGTTATGTTCGTTATTTGTTCGCTTACTTATTTATGTAAGTTCTTATGTTGAAGCCACACGTTGTTGATACGAAAGTAAGCACGGCGATGTATGTAAGTAAGTCACAGGCAAATTTGAAATAAATAGTTGATATTTTTTATTACCTTATTTTTTTTAAATAGAGTGCCTATCAACGAGCATTTGCATGTTTTATAGGAAATTGAGTAAGTCCAAGTGGGTTGTGTAGAGGGTGAAACGTTTTTTGCTCTAATGCGCCACATTAACTTTGTAAATATGCAAAGAATTTTAAATTCCTTGCAACGAGCTGTTGGCACAAGCAAATCTTTGTAATCATTGAACTAAAAACTGTTGAAATTTATATTGAAAATTTAAAATAACAAATTGCATACTTAAGTTAAAACTTAACTTCAAAAGTATCGAACATTTGAAAATGTCTTTAAATCACTGAATTTAATATTTACTTTTTAAAGAAATTTACATGCCATACAATGTTGAAAACAATGTTGCATAATTTAATGAGATTTTTATTGTCCATATTGTCTGTTGTACGTGCAACATAATAATAATTATTATTGTTATGGTTGTTATTTGCAATATTTGATCAGCGTTAATAATAAATTTGACAATTTATCATGTACGGCAGAAAATTAAATTCGATTAAAAACGTATTGGTAAACCAATTGCCTAAATAAAATGTACATATGTACGTAGATAGAAGAACACATGTGTTGTTGACCTAAACTTGCTACATACTAATACCAAAACAAAACGTTACAAAAAGTAGGAATTTACACAAAAATATCTAATACATAGATATGTATATGTATGGACATTCATTTATAAAGTGAAAACAAATTGTGAAAAACAGTATCAATATTCAATTTAAAACGGAAATACACAGTCAACAGACATACTTAACCAATACTAACACACCAACCTAAATACATACATACTTATTTACGTTTGTATATATCTTTCTATGTATATATGAGTTAGTGAGTGTACGTACAAACCACAATTGAGTTGATAAGCTCAAATTGTAAAATCAGACAGACGAGAGGTCGGACAAAGGGATCCAGGCTGAGAAATTTACCAATATGTATGTACGTGTGTAAGTATACTACGTATGTAGTACAGGACATTAACATGAATATGTGGGTTTAGAGTTAAACACATACATTTCGCAATATATATATATATACATATATATTTTTTTTTTTTTGAAAGAAAAAATCGAAAAATATATATGGTGAACAACTGTTTCCCAAATGTTGAAAGTTGGTACAAACGGCACCATCATGTTCATTTTAACTTGGTTATTTTTCAAACAAAAAAAAAAAAAAAAAATATTGAAACGTTTTTCAACAACAATCACCAGAAAATACTCGTGAGTGTTTTGTAAGTATTAGTGTTGTGAGGTAAAAGAGTAACAAATTCACGTTATAAAATGCAAATTCAGTTCAGTTTATATTATAATTATTTCGCATTTAGAATAATAAAACATTGAAACGTTTTAAGGTTGCAAAAGGTTATTCGTGACATCATGGCGGCATGATCGATGTATGATTGAGAGAAAAATTGATCTGCTATTAGTACAGAATATATAGAATTCTAAAGACCTGACTCGCTTGGCTTCCACCCAGCAAAAACTTACATTTAAAAGTAAGGGGGTTAGAATACTATTAGTTACTTACACAATATCATTTTAAGTCATTATTTTAACTCTGTTATAACATTGCAGGCAAGTACTTATACGTTAACTCACAAGTAAGGAGTTAGTGAGTAAGTACTTACTACGATCGCCTACAAATAGGGAGTTTAGTCAGTAGTTTGGTTTTTGAGAAAAAAAAATGACTTCGAGGATACGTCCCCTGCGTTTATTATTAGTTTTGTCATAAACATATATTTATTTCGTTTTTGTAACTAGTCTCCTTTTAAGTAATGCAAATGTAAGTTATTGAGAGGGTATAAAGTTTTTACTGGGTTGGTATAAATTCGCCAAATCTTCTTAGATGAAGGAGTATTGCTATTGCACCTTCAATGTTTATAATATTGCTGCTTGAGATATTTTGGTATTATTCTCTTTCATGATCTGGAATGTCAGGGGCATCAAGATCGCCAAAATTAAAGCAAATCACATTTGACTAAATGGGCTTCGATTATTCTTGCTGCATATATAACCTAACCTTACATTTTGGAGTAATTTCTACTAATATTCAACTTTCAAATTGACCAAATAGAGAAGATCTTTGATCATTCATATTTTCCACAATTTTTTCTGATTTATATATGTAGTGACAACTTAACAAGTTTCCATCAAAAACCGATATTTATGTATGCAGAGTCCAAAAATATACTTTATTTAAAAATAACAAATATTTTAAGCATATACAGGGAATCGAAGCAAATTTGAATAGTTTGAAAATTTATACATCACAATAAAACGTACACAATGTAGAAACAAGTCAGCGGCAAATGATAATTTAATAGAAAATAAAATTTAATTATATTGTTGTATTGGAAAAAGAGGAGGAAAACTATATGTACATAAATGCACAAATCCACGACAACAAATTGGTATCCAAATGAAATTTACGCGTAATTTGACATGTTACAAAATGCCAGCGTTTAAAAAAAAGAACGTGGTATTATTTAGCAGTTAATGCAATTTGCAAAACATCATTATATTAATGGGCTAATGAAGTAATTTTCTACAATTAAAAGGTAAAATGCCAAATTTTATTGGTATTTGAATAGAATTAATAGATTTTAATAAATCCCCCGAAAAATCTAAGTTAATTAATTTTCTGTCTCCGTTATGCAGACAACAACTATTACAGTCATATCATTCAAATAAGCAGTCTGCATTGGAATTGCCGACTTGTAATTCTAAATTGTATTAAATTAAAAATTAAACACAAAACTAATATAATTATTGACATTATAAGCAATTGTAAGACCAAAGGTGTGAATATGTTTGTATGTTTTATGTCACATTCATGTGCATGTTTATGTAATCGTTTGTGTACATGACAGCAATTGAAGATCCAGCAGTTCGATAAAGAGTCAATGCATCTGAAAAAGTCAATCTTTAAAAGTCTAACCTCGGTATTCTTTATAAACGAGAGTGTTGACAGTCTTCACTATAGTGTCCTCAAGTAACCTAGAATACTTCCACTTTAAAAAACAAACTTAAACAAAAATTTTCAATTTCCTCATTGTCTCTATTCGACTAGCTTAGCCTTGGTAATATATGGAATTACGATTGAATTCCTCGTAGGACAAGCACATGTTAAAATAACTAGTCATCTGGACCGACTAAGTGGTTGGTTGGGACCGTCCGGCCGAACTGTTGGGGATAAACTGGGGTTTGACCATGCCATTGTCAAAAGTTAATATGTTGAAATACGTTTATCTCATAAATACTGTAGACATATTTACTTATATTTGTGCATAAGATTTCAATTGTTATAAACTTTCTTCAAAGTTTGATTTATTTCAAAGAGAATTGTTCCCAACTGACAAATTATCAACCACATATGTACATATAAAAATAGTTTGAAATTTGAATTTGTATTTATTGTTGAAATTGGTCTCATTGATGTTGATGTGTTGCGGTGGATATTGCGTGCATCATTTGGAATGTATAATGTGTAGCAAATTCATATTTATTTAGTTAGAGATATATTTGTATATATGTATATATATATGTACATATAAATATATAAATGGAAACAGATTTACATATGTAGGTGTATGTACATAAGTATGAGTTATTGTATTTTGTTTACCATTGCGTTTTGCATACAAGAACAAGTATTTTAATGTTCCTCGGTGTATAAGTACCATATGCTTACATACATACATACTTTCTGCTCTATTCAATTCAGATAAAGTGACTAAATATGTATGTGTGTGTGTTTTTTTTTCTATTTTAGTATTTAAGTAGAGCTCAATGGTTTTGTGGCTTTCATTTTGCTAAATCAAAGAGACCACAATTAGAAATATGCAAATACAAAATTGCTCTGACTCAAATACATATGTACACACAAACAAACAACCACCCACCCATACATACAAATATACTCGTGAAATGAAGTATATACCAATTGTTCTGAACGACTGTCCCAAGCTAAAGTCCATAATAGTTACAGATTTTGTCCTAGATATAATTAAATAATATTTATAAATACGTAATAAATTAAGAGGAATATTTGAACAGCTAAAATGTAAAAAAACTCAAATGATAATTAGTGCACAAAAGTAACATTCTGAATGACAAAAATAACCAAAAATATAAAAATTGAAAGCTTCTTTTTGTTTATTTTTTAACAGTGAAATGCTGGGTATGAACACTCTCATTGTTTCGGTAAGAGTTGTATAATTTTGAATATATCAAATTGAAATTGTCTTCTGTATGGTTAATGTTTAATAAACAATACTGTAAACATTACTTCTACAATTTTGAACAATTAAAGGCTATATTAATAATTTGTTTTGTTGGAAATAAACAAAAACTCTAGTCAAACTACTTGTATATGAATTAAGTGAAAAACTATTATATGAAAATTAACTTTGTACGAAGAATTCAACTTAAAAGAATGTTTTATATTCTTTAAAGTTTATGTTACTCTGTTTTACAAAACACTTTTTAGAAAACCGAAGCCAACACATCTTTATATTATTAATAATATAAAAGCATAATACAAAAGCAGAATTTCAACTCTGAAGACATTTTCTGAGAGTGGCTAGGAGCTCATTTAGGCTTACATAAAATTAGGTTTTGCAGATTTTTTATTTAGACTCTAAGTTGTATGGGGACTAGGTGAAATAATGGACTAATTTCAAGTTATAAATGATATCAAACTAATACCATAAATAAATTATTATTTTTTGATAAAAAAATTTTAAACTTAATTTTAAATCGAAATAGTTCCATATTGCTGTGAAAAATCTCTAAGCTTTCTTTCAAATATAAAACCGAATTCCAACTAATCATTCGATTTTATTAATCTTGCAACAAATATATAATTTTTTTTTTCAAAAGGTCACTATAGTTTTTATTTTTATGAAAAATGATTTTATATATGGGCAATTTTGTTTCAAGTGGCCCAACTTTTAAAACCGATGTCTTCCGATTTAGATGAAATTTGTACCATGATTAGCATTATTTGATAGTAGGGCAGACACAAATTTTCAGCCGGCGTTAGAGTTGGTGAAGTTTTGACATTTTGGTCATACAGGGTTTTATTCAAATGAGTGTAACTTTTGACCTATTGGTCGTAATAAAAATTGTCCCTTAAAGGAAATTGTATAAACTTTCTTCTGAGCAAAAAAAGGCCCATTTAAAAAAATAGAGCAGAAAATTTATGTGTGGCCTTCTATCTAATAGTACTAACGTTGTTGCAAATTTTATCCAAATAAATTTTTTGAGTTGGGTCACTTAATATGAAATTACCCATATTCTAGAAATTTGTCTAATCTTACAATTTAAAAGATATTTGAGTTTTGAGCTCATTGGTATGCATTCATACGTAACAAAAGTGTAACTTACAATTAATATTTAAATTCTGAGATACATATACATTAGGGAGTTGCGAATGCTACATTTTATTTTTTTGCGAAATAGTATGATTCAAATAAATTTTCTGGCTAAACTAGAGGCGTTAGGGTAAAAAGAATGAAAATCTGTCATCACTTTAATCCAACAAAAACCCGGATTTTTGAGCGAAAAACAGAAGTCGATTTTCTGGCCAAACAAGAGGCGCTAGGGCAAAAAGAAAGAAACTCTGTGATCACTTTAATTTTCCACCAAAACCCGAATTTTTTATTGAAAACATAAAAGTCCATTTTCTGGCTAAATAAGAGCAGCTAGGGCAAAACGAAAGAAAATCTGTGATCACTTCAATTTTCCACCAAAAGTCTACATTATGAGTGAAAACATAAAAGTTTATTTTCTGGCTAAATAAGAGGCACTAGGGCAAAAAGAAAGAAACTCTGTGATCACTTTAATTTTCCACTAAAACCCGAATTTTATGTTGAAAACATAAAAGTCCATTTTCTGGCTAAACCAGAGGCGCTAAGGCAGAAAGAAAGAAAATCTGTGATCACTTTAATTTTCCACCAAAACCCGAATTTTTGAGTGAAAACATGTCTATTTTCTGGCTAAACAAGAGGCGCTAGGGCAAAAAGAAAGAAAATCTGTGATCACTTTAATTTTCCACCAAAACCTGAATTTTCGAGTGAAAACATAAAAGTCCATTTTCTGGCTAAACTGGAGGCGCTAGGGTAAAACGAAATAAAATCTGTGATTCCAACCAAAAGCCGGTTTCTTGAGTGAAAACATAAAAGTCCATTTTCTGGCTAAACAAGAGGCGCTGGGGCAAAAAGAAAGAAAATCTATGATCACTTCAATTTTCCACCAAAAGTCTATATTTTGAGTGAAAACATGTCTATTTTCTGGCTAAACAAGAGGCGCTAGGGCAAAAAGAAAGAAAATCTGTGATCACTTTAATTTTCCACCAAAAGTCTATATTTTGGGTGAAAACATGAAAGCTTATTTTGTGGCTAAACAAGAGGCACTAGGGCAAAACGAAAGAAAATCTGTGATCACTTTAATTTTCCCAAAACCCGAATCTTTGAGTGAAAACATAAAAGTCCATTTTGTGGCTAAACAAGACGCGCTAGGGAAAAAAGATAGAAAATCTGTGATCACTTTAATTTTCCACCAAAACCCGAATTTTTGAGTGACAACATAAAAGTCCATTTTCTGGCTAAACAAGAAGCGCTAGGGCAAAAAGAAATAAAATCTGTGATCACTTTAATTTTCCACCAAAACCCGAATTTTTGAGTGAAAACATAAAAGTCCATTTTCTGGCTAAACAAGAGGCGCTAGGGCAAAATGAAAATCTGTGATCACTTTAATTTTCCACCAAATCCCGAGTGAAAACATAAAAGTCTATTTTCTGGCTAAAATATAGGCGCTAGGGCAAAACGAAAGAAAATCTCTGATCACTTTGATTTTTTACCGAAACCCGAATTTTTGAGTTAAAACACAAAAGCCTATTTTCTGGCTAAACAAGAGGCACTAGGGCAAAAAGAAAGAAAATCTGTGATCACTGTAATTTTCCACCAAAAATCTATATTTTGAGTGAAAACATAAACGTCTATTTTCTGGCTAAAATATAGGCGCTAGGGCAAAACGAAAGAAAATCTCTGATCACTTTGATTTTTTACCGAAACCCGAATTTTTGAGTTAAAACATAAAAGCCTATTTTCTGGCTAAACAAGAGGCACTAGGGCAAAAAGAAAGAAAATCTGTGATCACTGTAATTTTCCACCAAAAATCTATATTTTGAGTGAAAACATAAACGTCTATTTTCTGGCTAAAATATAGGCGCTAGAGCAAAACGAAAGAAAATCACTGATCACTTTGATTTTTTACCGAAACCCGAATTTTTGAATGAAAACATAAAAGTCAATTTTCTTGCTAAACAAGAGGCGCTAGGGCAAAAAGAAAGAAAATCTGTGATCACTTTAATTTTCCCAAAAACCCGAATTTTTGAGTGAAAACATAAAAGTCAATTTTCTTGCTAAACAAGAGGCACTAGGGCAAAAAGAAAGAAAATCTGTGATCACTTTAATTTTCCCAAAAACCCGAATTTTTGAGTGAAAACATAAAAGCCTATCTTCTGGCTAAACAAGAGGCGCTAGAGCAAAGAGAAAGAAAATCTGTGATCACTTTAATTTTCCACCAAAATCCGAATTTTTGAGTGACGATATAAAAGTCCATTTCTGGCTAAAGAAGAGGCGCTAGGGCAAAAACAAATAAAATCTGTGATCATTTTAATTTTCCACCAAAAATCTTTATTTTAAATGAAAAGATAAAAGACCATTTTCTGGCTAAAATAGAGGCGCTAGGGCAAAAAGAAAGAAAATCTGTGATCACCAAAATTCTATATTTTGAGTAAAAACATAAAAGTCTACTTTGTGGCTAAACAAGAGGCACTAGGGCAAAAAGAAAGAAAATCTATGATCATTTTAATTTTCCACCAAAACCCGAATTTTTGAGTGAAAATATGTCTATTTTCTGGCTAAACAAGAGGCGCTAGGGCAAAAAGAAAGAAAATCTGTGATCACTTTAATTTTCCACCAAAATCCGAATTTTTGAGTGACAACATAAAAGTCCATTTTCTGGCTAAACAAGAAGCCCTAGGGCAAAAAGAAAGAAAATCTGTGATCACTTTAACTTTCCACCAAAACCCGAATTTTTGAGTGAAAACATAAAAGTCCATTTTCTGGCTAAACAAGAGGCGCTAGGGCAAAAAGAAAGAACATCTGTGATCACTTTAACTTTCGACCAAAACCCGAATTTTTGAGTGACAACATAAAAGTCCATTTTCTGGCTAAACAAGAAGCCCTAGGGCAAAAAGAAAGAAAATCTGTGATCACTTTAAATTTCCACCAAAATTCTATATTTTGAGTGAAAACATAAAAGTCCATTTTCTGGCTAAATAAGAGGCGCTAGGGCAAAAAGAAAGAAAATCTGTGATCACTTTAATTTTCGACAAAAACACGAATTTTTGAGTGAAAACATGAAAGTCCATTTTCTGGCTAAACAAGAAGCGCTAGGGCAAAAAGGAAGCAAATCTGTGATCACTTTAATTTTCCCAAAACCCGAATTTTTGAGTGAAAATGTAAAAGCCTATTTTCTGGCTAAACAAGAGGCACTAGGGCAAAAAGAAAATCTGTGATCACTTTAATTTTCGACCAAAACCCGAATTTTTGAGTGAAAACATAAAAGTCCATTTTCTGGCTAAACAAAAGGCGATAGGACAAAAAGAAATAAAATCTGTGATCACTTTAATTTTCCACCAAAAATCTATATTTTGAGTGAAAACATAAAAGACCATTTTCTGGCTAAACAAGAAGCGCTAGGGCAAAAAGAAAGAAAATCTGTGATCATTTTAATTTTCCACCAAAACCCGAATTTTTGAGTGAAAACATAAAAGTCCATTTTCTGGCTAAACAAGAGACGCTAGGGCAAAAAGAAAATCTGTGATCACCAAAACCCGAATTTTTGAGTGGAAACATAAAAGTCCATTTTCTGGCTAAACAAGAGGCGCTAGGGCAAAAAGAAATAAAATCTGTGATCACTTTAATTTTCCAGGAAAACCCGAATTTTTGAGTGAAAACATAAAAGTCCATTTTCTGACTAAATAAGAGGCGCTAGGGCAAAAGGAAATAACATCTGTGATCACTTTAGTTTTCCACCAAAACCCGAATTTTTGAGTGAAAACATAAAAATCTATTTTCTGGCTAAACAAAAGGCGCTGGGGCAAAGAGAAAGAAAATCTGTGATCACTTTAATTTTTCATTAAAAATCTATATGTTGAGTGAAAACATAAAAGTTCATTTTCTGGCTAAACTAGAGGCGCTAGGGCAAAATGAAAGAAAATCTGTGATCACTTTATTTTACCATCTTTATTTTGAGTGAAAACATAGAAGTCCATTTTCTGGGTAAACTAGAAGCCTATTTAAAATATTAGATAACTAAAGTACAAATATAACTCAGGAAATTTTAATTTTTATTCGCTAAAAGTGTATACATCTAATTTTTCGTTTTATTTTCTTAGAAATAGTATTCTCTAAAACGTTCGCTAAGATTTAGCGAATGCAAAAGCGATTTGTATTCGTAAAAAAGTAAGCTAATAATTCTTATTCGCATATGTGAAAGCGAGCATTCATTACATCCCTAATATACATATGTATATACATATGTATATGTAGATGCGTTCATGTGTGCGTATGCAAATGTGCTATAATATCGCGTATGTATGTATTTCGTACAAACAGATAGACACCACGCGCACCCATGTGTTTACTCATCAATAATAGACATACAGACAACTTTCATCTTTAGACAGAGTGTATAAGTTGGTGTTGGTATTTTTATAATCAGCATGTGTGTTTTGTTAAACCAACAGCATAGAAACGCATATAATTTTAAACTCAAATTCAGATACAAAAAACCTACGAAATGTAGTATCCCAGCAATCAGAAAAGGTGGGAATTTCCGTTAATTTTGCAAATAGGACTTTCAAGCGAATTTAAAGAGTTAACACTTGAATATATTCACATATGCAATTTTTTCAAAATTTTGCTGTTATTTAATGGGTAATTTTTTTCGTTTGATTTTGATTCAAACTTTTTTGCGCCCTGTTTCATGCCGGTGTTTTCGTGTATTGTTTGGTCTTCCTGCTGCGGTGTTGAAGAGTTGGCGGTTGTTGATTTCAGTTTACGGGTGCCATTGAAAATGGAAATTGGCGGTGATGGTGCTGATTACACTATGCAACACATTTTTGAATCTTTGAAAGTAGACAATAAAAAGACATAAAAGTTTTTTTTTTTTAAAAGTTAGCTGGAATTGTTAATTCATAGGCATTTTAAATAAAAAATAAAGTGTAATTTTCCATAATTTTTGAAGTTTGTTGTAAAAAAATGAAACATTTTATGAAATTGTACTTGAGAGACGGAAAAATTAGTTCGCTTTATTCGTTATAAAACGATTTTTGTATAAAAATAGTTACCAAAATGTCGGAAAATAGTTCTTAATAAAGGGGAATTCTTTATGATCGGATTTAACTGTATATGGGAAAATTGCGAGATAACTTTTCATTTCCCGTTGGTTTCATTCCAGAATGATTTTCTTGTTGCATAGTGTTATCATCGTCAGTCACAATCACCATTATTGGCAGGAGTGTAAGAGTGTTTGCTATTTGTTTAAATAGATATACACTTGCATACATTCATTCATTCATACATTTAGCCAACCACATACATATAAGATTATTGCTTGTATCTGTATGTTTGTGTATTCCTTTGAGTAAATATGCTAATGAAACTACAACTTAAGAAGTGTTTTGTAACAACACTTGTTAATAATGGTTAAACTTTAGTTAAATTTCACTTGAAGAGACAACATACGTTTGTAACAGTTTCCACATTTAAAAGTATTTAAAAAAAGAAGATTATTCTATCATCAGTAACATTGTGACGGCTTGGTGAATGGTTGTTATTTTGTTGTTTTTCCTTAATAAGAATTATGTTGTATGTATTTATACCCTACACCACTTCAGTGGGGAAGGTATATTGGGTTTGTGCTGATGTTTGTAACGCACAATAATATTGGTCCTATACCCACCTTAAAGTATACCAATCGGCTAGAATCATTTTCTGAGTCGATTTAGCATTATTTCACCTAGCCCCCATACAACTGAACCCCCCAATAGGGATTGTAAACCTTGTAATCAAACTACAAGTCGCAATTTTGGAGATAGTTCAATGAAATTTGAATTATCCATTGAAAATGGTTAACATCGGTCCATTATTTCACCTAGCCCCCATACAACTGAACCCCCGAATAGGGCTTTTAAACTTTGTAATCAAACTACAGGTCGCAATTTTGGTACCGTAAACGAAACCAGTTGAAAATGGTTTACATCGGTTCATTATTTTACCTAGCCCCCATACAATTTAACCCGCCGAATAGGGCTTTTAATTTCATAATTATGTTTAATATACTCATATCTCGAAAAAAAGCTGCAAAAACCAAGTTGTATACAAGATTTGATGACCCTCACGAATTCCATAATAATAGGTCCTCATATGACCCTAGCCCCTATGAAAAGCCCCCATCAAAATTTCACTTAAATGTCCACAATTTTATTCAACAATAAACGGCTTAAGTATGTATATCTGAGGCAAGCTAAAATTCAACTTAAATGCTTTACTATGGCAAATAAATCACATTATATTTTTGTCAAAGGTGTAGGGTATTATATGGTCGGCCTCGCCCGACTATAATTTCTTACTTGTTTTAACTTAGATTAAAACTCATTAAATACACACATTGAAATGTTGATTAATTTCTAAATAAAATACTTACATTTACATTAGTACTTGTTCTTGTTTACATTACATAGTAATGACTACCGTATTATTAAAATGAAATCGCTGTAAAGTTGTCTTATGGGAAAAATTTACGAATCTTGATGTTAGTTTATAGGGTGTAGGTATTGATTTTGTCATTTCAAGTTTGGCAACCGATATCCATACCGAAATAAGTTTTTTTGGTGTAAATCCTATCGTTTATACCGGTTAACTGAAGATCAGTACTTCAGTAGGAAAAGGTCTTTAGTTTTTTTTTTAATTTCTTTTAAATAAAAGATTTCATATTTATCCATTTTGCAATATTTTTGATTATTTTTTATTTAATGTTTTTGGTTCTCCTTAAAATTATTCAGTTTAAACTTAGTTTTTGTATTTATTATTAAATTTTACAAGAATTTGTTATTATTAATTAGTTATTTTTATGTTAAAAAATATATTTATTAATTTGTGTTTACTATTTTTAGTCATTAAGTTTATTGTTGTTAATTTTTGTTCAGATAAAATAACTGAACTGAATTAATATTATACACGTATGTGTGTATGTATGTCTGTTGCTCATGTAAAATAATTGGCCTTGTTCGATATATTTTGTTTTGAATATTTTTCGTTTATTATGAAGATGATTAATGACAACATCTATTTTGTTAAGTTTATTAATTTTGAAAAAAAACAATAATTTCCTAGACAAAAACAAATAAAAAGTAAAATCTAAAATACTATGTTAATAAACTTAGGGAGTTCCTTATATAACTGAAATTAATTAAATTATACATAATATTAATAAACATTTTAATTTGTTAAAGCAAAATGTATTAATATAATTTTAAGTAACAGTCTATAAAGGGGACAACCTAACCTGTATATTTTAACGAGTAGGTGTGGCTTGTCTATCTGTATTTGTATCTACTGGGATATTTTAGTTTTTGCTATTTGTATACAATATTGTTTGGGGAGGGGTTAAAAGACAATTTTTAATTGCTGTTTATTTAGTTTATTCTTCTTGTATGTTTCAAGTGCTAATTTTGGTTGTTTTTTTATATAAATGGTTTTTTGTTGAAAAAAATAAACTAAAATTATAATGAAAAGAAAACTTCAACCAAACAGTTACTGCAATCGATTGATTGGTTTAAATTTTGAAAAATTATTTTTAAATTTATACATACATACATATTTTATTGCTTTTTTGTGAAATAAAAAAAGAAGCATACATTCACATTTATAATTAACTATTTAATCACTTATTTATATGTGTTATTTTATTCAAGTTTTTTTGCTAGAACTATTTATTTAGTTGTTTATATATTTTTTTAAAATAGCAATTTTTGCATTTTTGCTTTATTTTTCATGTTTTTCACAATTTTCACAATTTTCCTCATATATAATACATACATACAATATACATACATACTATTTATTTTTTAATTTGCGAAGAATTGAACGTTACTCTAATTGTTCTAGAGTCGTTTGTTGTTTTGTTAATTTTATGTATGTTTTTTATACCCTACACCACTTTAGTGGGGAGGATATATTGGGTTTGTAACGCACAATAATATTGGTCCTATACCTACATTAAAGTATACCAATCGACTTAGAATCATTTTCTGAGTCGATGTCCGTCCGTGCGTCCATGTAAACCTTGTAATCAAACTACGTGTAGCAATTTTGAAGATAATTCAATGAAATTTGGTACATGATCTTCTTTTGTCCCAGGGACGAAGCCTATTGAAAATCGTTAAGATCGGTCCATTATTTCACCTAGCCCCCATACAACTGAAACCCTGAATAGGGCTTGTAATCAAACTACAGGTCGCAGTTTTGAAGATAATTCAATGAAATTTGGCACATTATCTTCTATGGTACCGGAGACGAAGCTTATTGAAAATGGTTAACATCGGTCCTTTATTTCACCTAGCCCCCATACAACTGAACCCGACGAATAGGGCTTTTAAGTTGATAATTATGTTTAATATACTCGTATCTCAACAAAAGGCTGCAAAACCAAGTTCTTTACTAGCCTTGATGACTCTCATGAATTTTATAATTATGGGGTCTTATTTGACCATAGCCCCTATACAAAGACCTCTTCAAAATTTGACTATAATGTCCACAATTTTATTCAACAATAAATGGCTTAAGTATATCTGAGGCAAGGTACAATTCAACTGAACGGAAAACAAAAAAATATTGATGAAAAACTTAACTTATGATTCGGGAAATTGTCTATTTATTTGTAGTTTTCAAACTCATTTTTTGTATAGGGAAAATTTTAATTGCAACATTAAAACTCAAATGCCTATTCAGTTTAATGCATTGTTGCAAAAAATGCAAAAAATCCCTCTTTTAACAATAACTCTACTCAGGTCAAAAAACTCGAATTTTGAAGTGGTAAAATTATTTGAGCCTAGCGATGATAACACTAATCAATAAAACATATAAATGTTTTAATATTGGAGATCAACAATACTTTAAATGTTCAAGAATAAAAAATCAGCCAAATACTATACTATGCCACTATCAGAACTGTACAGGTAGTCAAAACAAAACATATTTTTATGGGGTCTTTAAAAATGTATTATTATAGTTGTTGTTATTATTATTGCAGCTGGTAATGATAGTGTGAATGTAGCATTTACCTTTTTTAATTTGCACTTAGATTTTTTTAACTCTAGAAAATATTTGTTGAATCGTTTTATGAAAAATATTAAAATTTAGTGGGAGTACTAGGGCTATGTTGTATTGTTATGGTTAGAAAATTATTAAGCTTTTAATTACTGAAATTATAAGTTTTAATTACATTAAAATAGTGAAATGAAAAATAACAATAAATAATTTTTATGAATTATTACAGTATTTTCAACTAAAATTCAAATTTTATGCGATAATTGGAGACTATTCCCAGCTAAAATTAGCATAGCATGATTTTATTTAGATGTGATGTAGATGTGATGTTTAATGACTTTCAAAGAAGCAAACAAAATTCTATTTTTTCAAAACTGAAGACATTTTATTTTTTGGGGTTTTAAGTTCAATCTGTGTAACTCCTTTGTTTAACTTCTTTCTAACTTTAAAAAAATAACATAAAAATTACTTTTTGAGAATGACTTCAGATGTAGTGCATTTGGAACCAAATAAAAAAGGCCTGTGTTAAAATCATCACTTCTTCAGGTCTTTTTCAGTATTCCCATGGAGTAAATTCTCTTTGCTTTTGGCTTCTTTGGAAGTAAATTTTTTGCTGGGTTTTCATACTCACCATCAAAAAAGGTGGAGAGTATATTGATTTTGTCATTACGTTTGTACCACATCGAAATATTAATCGTAGATCAAAAATGTATGTATATATATTCTGGACTCTATAAGATTATAGGATCATCTAGCTATGTTAAAAGCGCGAAAGGGTCGGAACAGAAAGAGCTTGTGTGGTGAATTGAAATTGGGAAATATCCTCTTACAAGTGAAACTCGGAATGCTGCTAAATACTGTTAAATATGTTAATTATGCTATAATCGTGAATGTTAAGTATGATGAACATCGGCCCATATTTTAAGCGGATCCTAGGTTGGCTTAAAAATATTAGGATATTCTTGCAATTTGACAATAAATTTTAAACTTATACATACTCGGATAATATTGTACATAAATAATTGGTTATACCAAATTAATTACTAAATGGAACCTTCGGAATTTATTTCAAATTTAGAACTTCAAGCTTAGAAAACACCAATTGTTCGTAACCATATACATATGTATGGTGCATTGTCTATATACATATATCAGCTTTCATTTTATATCGAACTTACAAAAAGCAAATTTTCAAATTAAATCTAATTGACATCTGTGTATTATATCAAAAAATGTAAAAATAAAACAAAACTAAGTAACGAATCATTATAAAATTACATTATAATTTGTTTATCTACAACAGATAAACTTCTACAGACATTAATACATACATACATACAAACTTACATATGAAACAAATATTTTTGTTAATATGTTTTTATATGCCTATTTATACTTTCAAAAGCGTATTTCGATTCAAATATGTGAATTTTAAATTGTATGTTTATTTATGACTACATATTTGTAGATATGTATTTATTTTTATCATTACTAATACACAGATAACTATCAATACAAACACTCTCAGATATAGAAATTATCTAATATACACTTGATAGAATGGAAGACGGAAGGATGGTTGAATACAAATATGCAATAAGGCATGTATGTACATATGTATGCATGGCTGTCTGTCTATCTGCATTATTGGGATTTGTATTTGACTAATACATATGTATTTTGATAATTATAGATTCTATTTGATTTAATAAATTTATATGTAAATTTATTTAATATGAATTACATTTTAAACAATAATCATACATACATTTATTTCATTCATTCGATAATTATATATTAGACCGACTCTTAAAAAAGTGCTCGCTTATTCTATTCGTATTCCTGTGTACCCACTAAAAATATGGAACTGTAGATAACTTTTCGTGAGGTGGACTGTGTAAAGAAAGCACGATTTTATATATTTAATATTTAATAATTAAAAATCGTATATAGCATTTCAAAAAAGTTCCCCAAAACAATATACATATTCAAAATTTCATCAAATTATCCCAAAAGATTACTGCATGATACAATATACGTTAGAATCGGCTTCAATCAGTTATCATTTAATCCGAAATATTTTGGAAATTATAATAAAACCAAGAGAGGGTTAACAAATCACTTTTCGTCTTTCCCAACAATGAGGAAATAATGAAAATAAATTAAAAAAATTAAATATCCAAAAAATAGCACGGAAACTATGTATAACCCAGTAATTTTTTTTTCTTAGAACTCAATGGACATAATGTAGTAAATTTTCAATACATAGACTAGAATAATGAAGATTAAGACATTTTAATCACTCTTAAAAAAATAGGTTTATTATTCTTCTCCGATACAACCGGCTCAAGTAATTTTGCATACCCAAATACATATTAATTGAATATTTTTTGAAAGATAAATGTAAATAAGTTTTTAGAAAAGTTTTTTGTGCGTCCATAGTGTGTCACAAAGCTACTACTACACGGCAGCTACTCACGTAAAGCACTTCGACATGTCCATACAAACCTTTTAATCAAGCCCATACAACCAAACCTCATGAATAGGGCTTTTGAGCTCATATTTATGATATATGTAAGTATTTTCTAATATCTAATATCCCATACAAAGAAGCATTCACAAAAAGTCCATAATTCAGTTAAACATAAATCCTTCCATCAATCCTTCCTTATGAGGATCGATCTATATGTTTTCAGCGATAAATGGCTTAAAGATATCGGAACAATGGTAAAATTTAACACAAGGATATGCTTAAGTATGAAACTGTTGCGTATGAGTCTTTTTAAAATGTCAGCATTAAACATTAACTGAAACCAAATATCTCCAATACTCTTTTTAAGATCTATTAAGGAAAATCAGTCCATAATTTTAACTGTTAAAATCATAATATTTTCAATGGTTTTGGCAAAAAGTAGAATACAAATCATTATCAGTTTGGGCAATTATGAACTAAACTAAACTTTTAAAATGTTCAGTAGAGTGCTCGTGGACAACTATTTTCTTTGAAAGAATCTTAGTTCTCCAACAGCGATTGACAATATTGATCTTAGTACAATTTGTCAGACGAAAGCTTAATCAATATTGGTAGATAACTGAGAATACTTTCGAAAAATTTATTTTTTTTTAACTATAATTTGAGACTTATGGATACACCAAATTTCCAAAAAAGCTTTTCCTCGGCAATGAACGGATAATCTTATATCAATTTTGTTTAAATATATACATTTAATAATTCATAATTTTCCCAAAAAATATGAAAATGTACAAAACTTTTTAAAGCTAATTAATTGAAGACAGAACCACCATTTGTTTGCTGGGACATATTAGCCTATTTGTTTTTTTTTTTTAAAACTTGTATTTTACAATACAATTCATACAATCCAAAATTAAACAAAAAATTCTATAAATTACACATAACAACACAAACGTATAAATGTAGTTGTGTAAATGTCAGGATAAATAAATTTAATGGAAATGTAAGGATTTTGTTGCTCCCTGTAGGTGCCCAAAAAAATACGATTTTCTTTGGATGGATCTTTTCTGGCCATTAGTGTTCAAAAGACCAATTAATGGCAATATAACTTTCTCTAGAAGATAAAATTTATTTAAAATTATAAAAATATATAATTTTGATTGCATTATTTTTGAAAATCTTTTGAAAATCTTAAAGTCCTTTTATTTACCCAATATTACACTTTTTAGTCTATTTCTGGCACGAATACGATTGGACTAAAAATTTAAAGAAGTTAATTTAAGATACTTATAAACAAAATAAGACCCATCCAAGGAAAATCCTTATATTTTGGACACCTCTACTACGCTTATTACAACTCATGCATTTATATATAGGAAATTAAAAGTGAAAAATATGTAACGACGTAAACCGCTATAAATTAATTTCAGATTTTTGTGATTTAATTTTTTCATTATTCTATTTTATTTTATTTATTTACTTTTTGTTAATTTTTTTAATAGTTATTTTTACAATTTATACATTAATTGACACATAAGACATGTTTAAAAATGTATGTTATTTTTTTAAGCCTACAATTCATACGGAATTATTAATAATAAAATATTTAAATATTTATGTTTCAGTTTTTTTTATTTTCCATTGATTTATTTTACACACAGTTCAGTTACTATGTTGACAATACAGATTTCTTTTTTTTATAACTTATTTGTTATTATTATTATTATTTTATTATGCTATATTAAATAGTTAATTTGTTTTTGCAATTTGTTTTATTGGTTTAATATCATACATACAGTTTAAAATAAATGAAAATTTAAAAAAAATTAAATTAAAAATAAAACGAGACTTTTTTTGTTTAAAACATAAAATTTACACATTTATACAGTTTTCTTTAATTTTAGACTTAAAATTTATTTTAATTTTTTTTATTTTTAAATAATTTATTAATAAATAAACTACGATCACAAAATAGTTTTGAAGACTTGTTATAGTTTCTTTTTTTGTTTTTGCTTTTGGATTTCAAAATCAGTTTTAAGGGATTTACATTGAGTTTTTTTGTTTTTAATTTATAAATTTATTTTACTGTTTTTTTAATTTAAATAAATTTAAATAATGAGTGGACTTTATTAAAAATACAATTAGAGTTGTTAAGGCAAGAGTTGATATTTTGACATTGATCTTTCTTCAGTAGAATTTGTTTAATAAAATATTGAAATTTGTAAAAACATTCGCCAATAAAAGTTTATTATTCCCAGCATGTAAAGTATACAATGTTTTGTAAAATATCTCAAAAATTTCCAAATAATTTTAAAGTTTTTTTTTTTCAATTTTAAACAGACATTTTATAATCTTCTCCAAAATCTCTCCTTAATAAAAGGCATATTAATGAAGTATTATTGTATTCATGATGGATGATGGAACTAAATAAGTATATTTTACAACTAAGTACAAATGACAACTTGATCTGTCCCCTCCTGCTATTGCTTTCGCTTTCGTTTACACATTTATTTCGCCTGCCTGTGACTTTAATGAAGCGTTTCTTTTGTTAAAGTTTTGTTTTATTGTTTCTAAATCATCAATTGAAATTTGGGAAATCAATCATTGTTGTTGAATCGTTAAAAAGTCATTGTTTTTAAAAATTTAATTTCAACAATTTTAAAATCCTTTTCTGCACAAGTATGTGCTGCTTCAATTGGCTCTTTTGTGGAAAATCTTAAAATCCATTCAATAAGGAAAACTTTGTCTACAACATCAAGTATTTTATTAAACAAATTTATTTCAATTTGTTATAGCAGTGATGAGTAAGGGAACGAGGGAGGGAGGAGAAATGGAGACATGGATAAGTCTTCTAGGTTTTGTTGTTTTTTTTTCTATATTTTTTCCGCTTACAAAAATAATTCTAAGAAACTTTTGTTACACGTAAAATGTTTGTAGTTTTTGTTCTTGTTTCTTTAATATCAAAATAATACCATCCGTTCGTTCATTCATCCATCCATCCATCGTCTTGCAAAAGTTAAAGTAACTTTCGTTTTGAATTTTTAAAATTATTTAGTATGTAGAGTCCAAAATAGGGCAGTGAGGCGGCGGTAGTTTTTTTTTGTTTGTATTTCAGCTATTCTTTAACACCAAATTTTCTAATATTTTGGCAGGTTTTTGTGAAAGTGAGTGATTGGTTGTGGATTTTAAAGCAGCAGTCGCAAGGAATTCATAATCAATTCATTGGTATTCTACCTACAAAGGAAATGACTCTTTGACGAACTTTATAAACTTTTGACTAACTAACCAAATTTTCGATATCGGACACCATGACCTCTAAATCAGATGGCAGTTCCGAATTGTTTGTATTTGAGTTTGATTGAGATTTATTGACTGCTGCATTGCTACTGGTGGAGGGCAGTGGTGGCGGATGATAGTTGTGGGCATGCTGCCTTACAGAATTTGATCTTTGATGGCCGTTGTTAGGCTGTACAGGTGGCGGTGGTAAACTAGATCGACTGCGTCTTTGTTCTGCCTGCATGTTGTGCCCAGATGAGGCTTGAGAGTTGAAGGGGAAACTTGTGTGACTTGTATTTAAGTTGGCTGGCGAATTACTACCCGTACTAGAGGAGGACGAATTGACCAGACTAAGACTAGCTCTGGGTATATTGCTAAAACTAGCTCGCGAAGAACGTTGAGCGTTATAAGATGGCAGTTGTGTAGGTAAAGCTCCTGCACCAGCAGGCGTTGATGATGACGACGATGATTTGGCTAGCGGATTTGCAGCCGTTTGATTTGTATGCGTGGAGCTACTTATACTACGTCTCAGGGGCACTGCCTGTGATTGCAAATGCTTGGATGCTTTTATACTGTCTGCTACAGCATTTGTGGTGGAATCTCTTCTCAGATTCATGTTGGAGTTACTTCTTTTAGTGGGTGGCATGTTAGCGGGCAAAGGTGGGTCCTTACCGTTTTTATTTATAGTTGACTTTAAATTAAGACTGCTACGTTTTTTTGATTTACTTAAATTACTTTGACTGCTGTTGATTAAATTCTGTGTGCTGCCAAAATTACGGCTTAAATTGTCAGCATTACTCTCGCTTAATTTGCGTGAATTGCGTGCTGCATCCATGATGGCAAAGGGGTTGCTAGAACTAGAAGATCTCTGAAAATGTTGTGGCTGTTGATGAGCTTCTAGATTTGACTTGCTAGAGGAGCGTTTTACACTATTAGTCATGGAACCTCCACTGGCTGATGCTGCACCCGAGTCTCCAGTTGTAACAGCTGGATCACTGTGGCGCTTTTCGTTTGTTTGCATAAATTTTATATTTTCATAGAAGGGATTCTCCATTTTGGATGGTGCGGTTTTGGGATTCAGGGTTTCATAATTGGGTTCATTTAAGGTTAAAATTTGATTGTCCTCGTCATTGTTGGAACGGAGTAATAAGGCAGCCCTCTTGGTCTTCTCACCTAAAGACTTCACACCACTCCCACTACCACCACCATCCATTTGATGACTACCACTGGATCGTTTATTGTCTGTTCTGGAGTGTCTTTTGAATTTATTATTGCTTATGTTGCCCATCACATGAGTCTTCACCTTGGTATTCTTCGATAAGCGCAAGGCAAATCGGAACGGAGGTTTGTATACCACTTGTAGTTTGACCTTCTCATTGGACAGGTTGCCCATGCTTTTGCTTTTGGTGGGAGTTTTCTGCACTAGTCGCTCTGGAGTACTTTGTGACTTGCTCATAACTTTTCTAACCTTGGAGGAATGTTCAATATGGGAGAGTGGCTGTGCTACTATGGGAGACTCTAACAACCATTTTTGTACCTTACCAAAGGTGTTGGTATGATTAATGGGGGCACCGCCTAAAGCGGGGCCAGTGCGAGAGGAATAATCTATGATTTCCTTGCTGTGTTTCTTCTTCTTTGACTTCTTAAGATTCTCTTGATTGACTTTTTCTGCATTGACCACAGCATTAATGACATTATGAGCTGATTTACCCGTACTGCCCGATACTCTATTCTTCTTAGTTCTTACAGGCTTCTTAACATCAGTGCCATTATTAGGAGCGTTAACTGTATTTGGGTTGGTGGTTAAATTGGCTGCATTTTTTGCGTTAACTTTGGTGGCCCTGGCATGGGCGTGAGAGGACTTGTTTGAGTTTTTATTGATTTTACTACCGCCGATCTTTGATTTATTACCATTGTTGGCTGGGTTGTTGGAGCTGCTGCGTTCTCCTCTTACTTTCTTTTTGAAAGGTACTTTTGTACGGACGGCCGTATGCACGATAACGCCGTTGTTGTCGTCGGGTAGACGTACGGTTTCGGTGGTGGCGCTGTGAATTATTGTGACAGATTTCAATTTCAGATTTGACCGTTTCGCCAGTAGCTTCGTGCTCAATATCTAAAGAGAATAAAAATTATAAATAGATTAATAATTAGAAATTTGATATAAATATATAATAAAGTTTCAAACTAAAGATGTTTTCTGTTAAACGATGATTTTTAGATTTAATGCTTATTGGCGAAATATAGTTACTACCAAGTTTCTAACAACGGATTCATGTTTTTTTTAGGAAAGGTTTCTTAATTGTAGCTTAAAATACATTTAAAGATATGAACAACTTTTTTCAGTATTTCCACCTGAGATGATTCTGCATGAAATAACACGACTTTAAAATGTTTCAAATATTTGTAGCATTAAGTTTGTTAAGGATGATTTTCAAATACTACACATACATACTTTCGTTTTGTAGTTTTACGTTAAAAACTTACTATTCTTCTGAGGAGCATTTTCTAACATTTCTTTCTCATCTTTTATAACATTCGCAACAAACTTCATAATCTTCGAGTGACAAATTTCATATGTGAAATAGAGAAAACAAAAAATGCAAGAATGGCAAGAAAAATTAAAACATTTCCCTTATTGACATATAACATGACTGAGGGGTTGGAGGAATGGAAAAAAAGTATGAAATGGTTATTTGTTGGCTGCGTATCAAGTGATGACCACTTGAACTTTTTAGTCCACATTCACATATACATACATATGTGCGCCTGCAGAAACGATCCAGAACAAAAGTGGAAAAAAATCGTCAGGCGACTAAAAATCGAAAATTGTGGTGGACACAAAAACATTACAGAATATTTTCAGAGATTTTCTTTTTTGTCAATTTTACGTACTACGAATGGTGTATTTTTTGTTTGTTAGTTTTACTTACCAATAATACAAAAACGCCAATGCCCGCCAAAGCGACAGTATACCAGTTTTGTTGCATCCACTTTTTGAATGTTGCAATACTCTCTTCGGACAGTAGTAGTTTTCGTAATGTTGCCAAAGGGCCAGAGGGATCAACTTCACGACATTTCTGGAAGACATCACAGTAACTGATGTCACAAATCGGGCACGAAGAGTAGGGGATATAATACAATAGTGGTATGAAAAGAAAGTAAAGCAAAAACACATATAAAAATTGAGATGAAAAATATTTAACATTTAGATTTTAATATTTTTTGTTCAAGATAAAACGTATAAAAATATTTTTTCAACTCGTTGTCATAGATAACAAGAGCATTTTTTTCTATAGAACAAATGAAAAACCTCTTGGTTGGCTGCCTGTTTGTTAAGCAATTTCGTAATGGATGCGGTCATTTTAAGAGATTTGACACTTGACATATAAAATACTGTACAGTTACTTACTAACTATTAAAAAAATGTTACGTTCATTTAAAAAAATGTTGGCTGACAGAGACAAAGTAAAAGTGAAAATAAAAATTTACCCATTATAGTCATTGCAAGGAGTACCAGGTTTGGCATACATATCGGGTACATCAAATGGAGCATCATTCCACTCAAATGAACTGCGACAGGGATTATCCTCCCCAGGCAATTTGCAGCACAATTCACACGACTTGATTTTGTCATCTTTAGGACCAGGTATGCATTGACACGATTCCAGACCATAGGCCAGACAAATACTGCCAGTACATTCTCCCATGTAGCAGACAAATTCCTTGTTACAAATAGTTTTATTAGGCTTGTTGATGGAGGGAGGACATTGAGGCATATGACCGTCACAGAAACTAGGATCTCTGCAACCGTTGTCATCACGACACTTATCGCCATATTTAAGTTTACAGTCTCCGGTACAGCAGGGACCCTGAGAAGGACTACACATAGCTTTCGGTGTTAGAGTACAGGGTTTTTCATCTATGCGTGAGTGGCGTGACATAGGGAAACAACAAGAATCTTTACAATCTTCTTCCCAACCGCAATCACACTGCTCTCCTGGTTCGACCACACCATTACCACAAATGGATGATTGGGGTTCGGTAAAGCAACCTTTCGTACTGCGAGCTTTAGCATTGAGTACCGGTTCTATGGATTTCAGGGAACAGGGTGAAAATTTATTATTATTCTTCTTGTCACCCGATGTAGCTCGCGCAAACATAATGTAATTGCCATCTTCACCACCTGGAGTACATTGTTCGGGATCGTGCTGTAAATAAGTGGAATTAAGGGAAATATTAATAAAGTAAAATCTTTGCAAAATTTTATATTTTAACTTAGAAGTAAATTTGAATTTTTTTCTTAAATTTGTAGCGTTCCTTTGCATATAAAATTCATATTGAACACATTTAAGAAAAGAAATGATGTCAATTAAAATGTTTGCTTTATGCTTTGATGCGGATGTTTAGGATTCCTCACCACCTTAGATTGTTCACAAACATATATGTACGTATTCTAACCCATTTATTTTCTTTGTTCCCTTTGTAACTTTCACTTTTCATAAACCCATGTTTCCTTGTTTAATTGCTTGTAAAAACTGAATCGATTTCAAATCCTTTTCACGTCATCAGTTGCCTGCATCTCTATATGAAATCTACTTTGTTGTTTTTTTCTTTCTCTTATCCTTTTTGCATCGATTGCTTTTGGCATTACTGCACTGAAACTGAACTAGAGAAAGTAATTTGTCCTTGTTACAATTAAATCGATGCTTAAAGATGTTTGAGTCGTGAGTAGTGTTGTGTGTATAGACGATAACAGACAATCATTCAACAAATAATTGCTGAGAGTAAGTGTGTGTAGAGGAATAAGTTAAAAAACGAGAAAAAGAGTCAAAATTCAAGAAACTGTTGCTTTTGTGTGAATTCAGACAGAGGCTTATGTATGTGTGAGTGAAATGTTCGTTAGAGTATTAAAAAAATCTTTTGTGTTTATGAAGAGTATGCGTTAGTGTCTGTAATATGTGAATGTGAGTGTGTCTTTGACTGTATTATATAACTTCCTGTTTCCTTCTTTTATTTACTCTCACTCTCTTTCGCTCTTTTGCTTTTATATATTGCAGTCATAAAAAAAAGTTTCACTTCACAGTGGGAAATGTTGTGCGTTGCATTTTTATTTGTAAATATAAATTTATTATATATTTTCCTAAAATTATTATTTTAGTTACGTAGTATAAATCATTTGGTAAAGGGGACTTAGGGTCAATCATATAATCGCTTGTTTTTAAATCATCAACTAGTTTTGCCCATTTTAAATATCAAACAAATCGTGTCATTTTGTGGAAGCTTTGTAGCTCTTTTCAACACACAGACGGACTGACAAACGTTTTAAAATCTAAAAAGGACCAAAATTTCAAAGATCAAAACCCGAATTTTTGGTCGTAGAGGGCGGAAAATTTTCTGTTTCCTGTTTGTGTGTAGTGAAAATAAATTCCATAATAATTAACTCTTTTTGAACCACTGTGCATAACATGATATAACGTATGTTGGGTGAATCACAATGTTTTACAGTTCCTGTTGTTAAAAAAGTTCAACATAAAGGATTTTATGCACACGCGACGAACTGTAACTAATTGCATTAAGTGCATTTTACAATACGTATACAAAACTTTACTCACACACACAATCACATACAGAAACGCATACATGTATGTTAGTGTGTGTATGTGTATGAGATTTTTTACGAATTTTTTCATCTTAATATTTTTGTTGCACACATATCCTTTTTTGTTGTTTTTATTTCTAGAACTTTAAATGAACTTTTTTATGTTTAAATGAACTGCTGCTTTTATCCTGACTTTTGGAACTTTTTCAGTCAATGAACTTTTTTATATTTTGATATTTGTTTTTTTTTTTTCTATAAACCAACAACCTTATTTAGTAATAAAATAATAATCTGTAAAATAAAAAAATTAATATTTTTATTTTTCCACTTACCGGTGATCCAAAATTATGACCAATTTCATGGGCCAATGTTACATGCGAAACAGCTGGTGGCACATGTTTGCCATAATTTAATAAAGTCACAATGCCAGTGTTTAAGGATTTTAATGAACCACGATAATGCTGCAAAAGGATTAAGAGAAATACAACAATTAGGCATAAGATTTTATATTTCATAAAATAATTAAACTTGCAGTCTAGCAGATAAGAGTAAAAGTAAATTATGTTAAAAAACAAAATGTTAACAAACAAATAATACTATGAAGTATTTATGCATATTTTTGAATACGATATTACTTATACGCACTGCTTAAAATGGAAAAGATACAAAAGTACATTTGTAAGTATTTGATTTTATGCCTCCATGGTTGTTAAAAAATATCTACAATTTATTTTTTCTTGCAAAAAAGAATTTCAAATGGAAAAATGTACGTTATACATAAATTTCTCATTCTTGCAAGTAAATTTTACTCGTTTGCAATAAAAAAGTCATAAGTAAAAATAATCATAAATTCGTGTTAAATGATTTTAAATGTTTAAAGTTCTATTCGTTATACATTTAATAATTTTTTTACCAATAAATGTTATTGACATTTTAGTTAAAAAAAAAATTATTTTGACATATGACCTTTTGTTTTTCTGTGGAAATTTCATACACATATGTATATACTATGTATATATTTTGAAAAGCTGTATTAAATTCTATACTTTTCATTTACCTTGTTATTTAAAAAAAAGAAAACTGAAAAAGAAAAATAAATTCTACTTTTTCCTTATTCATTCCTCACATACACATTCATTTCGCAAATTGCTGTAAAATGTATTTTATTTTACTGAATGTCGGTACGTATGTATTTTATATTGATATGGATATTCACATACGAACATTAGAGTGTTCGTTCTATTTGATAAGATTTTTTCTATTTTATTAAGTGTCAAGAGTTCGGAAATTTTAACTTTAAATCTAAGAGAGAAAAGTGTTTTCTTTTAAGATGTCTTTCAAATTTGAGGGAAATTCAGAAAAACCTTAATTTTATCCATATCTTAGAATATATCTGGAACATTTTATTCTTATCTTAAAATAAAAGGTAGTTTGATGTATTTCGTTTGAAATACACGTTGTCTTTCATATATATAAAAAAATAATTAAGAATCTTTATTTTCATATTTATGGACAAATTTCGTTCATTTTAAACGATGAAGTCCTCAAAAACTAGTGCAATAGAATGAATTATAGAATTGCTTTCAATTTACATATGGTCTTACATATATGAAGGTTACAAAAAGTAAAAAAGAAACACCCTAACATTTAAATATGTATGAATTGTTTGTACAAATGTATAAATGTAGATACCTAGGTATGTCTCCTTAATACGTTTTTCTGTGTGTAAGAATTTTGTTATAAAAGAGTTGTTATATTTCACCTGAATATGTGTAGAAATGCCATTTTAACTGGGTCATTACTTGATATTGATTTCTTGATCTTTTTTTCAACTTTTAACAATATGTTCGAGTATTGCAATTGCTTTGAGTAGATAAATTGAAAAATTACTAATGATTTAATTAAAAATAATAACTTTTTATATAATATTTGTCACTAATTGGGAACATTTTATCTATTTTTAGTATTTTAATACAATTTCCAGTTAGTGACAGGGGAATACGTTTAAGTAATTAATTAGTTGAATTACTAAGGAAAATTTGTATGCATATTCATGTATTTGTAATGATGTTTATAAGCCGCAAAAATATTGGTTCTTCACCCACCTTAAAGTATACCAATTAAGTCCGTCCGTCCGGCTGTCCATGTAAACCTTGTGAGCATGGTACAGACAGCAATTTTCAATGAAATTGAAACATATACCCTTCCGATTTGAGCTTTTCTGCTCAAAACTACGTCAAATACACTAGTGGGTCTTCAAAAATCTGCTTAACTAAGTTTTATATGAGCATAAATGACATTGAATGATCGGACCTTATTTGACGCTATTAGCCATACAATCTCTCAATATGACTTAAATTCCATAATTGAATTATAACCTTTAGTATAGCGATGAAATTGTGCTTAACTAAAGTTGTTATAAGCGTAAATTAATCCTTCAAAATTTAAAGTAAAATTCAACATAAAAGCTTTCTTAAATTAGCTTATAACTCGTTTAGGGTGTTATATGATCCGCCATGCCCGACTATACTTTTCTACTTGTTTTACTTAATTTTCTTTAAAATTTACTTAATTTTCTTTAAAACCCAACAAAAACTAGGTAATGGCTTTCAATCCCTAACAACATACTTTTCAATTACTACTACATATCGTCTGGATTACATCGAAGGTCTTACTAATAATAAGGTCCTTCTAATAATGTGTTATATAAATACTTTTTAATTCATTACTCATCTTGCCAGTGAAGATATAGATATATTCTTCTTATGTAGGAATTTTCAATGGCAAAATTATTCAAAAATTATTTCTTAAATGATAAACTTTGACATTAATCAATTCCATTAAAATTTTTTTGGAATTTCAGCAAATGCAACATCTGATATATTCTCATAATTATGTAAATATACATGTAACACAAACAAAATTTTGTATTAGCTTCCAGCAAATGAACAATTTTGTTGATGGCCCAATTAACAAAACCATTACAGTTAGCATTTTCTAATTGTTCGTCTTAGAAACAAAAAATATTCAAATGAATTGTCAAAGCCCTTAAGGTTACTTTTTTTCCATTAGTTTTCTAAAGTATGGTTAGTTGGATTTTGTTCATACTTAATTGGTATTATTTGTTAAAAACTATTTTTTTCTAATATAATAAGTAGACATTGTCTTTTCTATTTAATATAAATACACTGACAAATTTAATATTATTTTCATCAAATCTATGATTTAATGATTTTAGAATTTATCTTCTATCAAGATTGAAACGATAAACATTGCTTTCATAGTTTCATTCTTTCGTTAGCTACTATTTCAACCAAGTAGTGTTAATTGGGACTAAAAGTTCTACAAGAACTTTATGTTTTGTTTATATAAATATTGCATTTAAAATAATTTAGCTGCATAACATATTAGTATATTTTTTGTTAATTTTTTATTTAATCGTAAGTGTAATTAACCATGAAATTTAACCGATAATATTTTATTGTTAATATGGTACGAATATTTTCGAACAAAAAATCGCTGAACAAACCACAAAAACAATAAGCAAATATTTGCTTGTTTACATTGCACACATACTTTAGCGACAACTCGATTAAGGAAAAAAAACAGTGTTCGAACAGTGACTACAAAAAGTAATTTTCCGCGTTTTTTATAAAAACTAGGAAACCAAATTCAAACTACTTAAAACTAAAATTTAATATATTGTAAAACCAAAAAAATTAACTTTATTGGATTAAAAGGACCTAATCGCTTTTCGGCTTCTTAGGACTAGTTAATAGACTTATCTATAGAATCATCAAAATAGACAATTTAATAGATTAGAAGGCTAAATAGACTAGTCTATAGACTAACGAATAAGACAAGTCATACTAATTTACAGAATGGTACATAGTCAAACGAAATATACTTATTAAAAATACGTAAAAATTCCTGAATAATGCAATTTTGAAGTTT
Source organism: Lucilia sericata (assembly GCF_015586225.1). Lineage (NCBI taxonomy): Eukaryota > Metazoa > Arthropoda > Insecta > Diptera > Calliphoridae > Lucilia > Lucilia sericata. Next base: position 459,647 of record NW_023994046.1, read on the forward strand.
TAAAATTTAAAGTTTTCTTTTGGCAAATCTATGAAGAAGTCTACTATTAAAGATTATACATATTATAGAAAATATTCATGAAAACAAGTAAGAGTTTATAGTCGGGCATGGCCGACCATAGATACCCTACACCAGTGATTACGTTAAAAATTTTGATTATTTTTTTTTAATAATAAAGTATTTAATTTCATTTTTACCTTAATTCGGAAATATTTGAAAAGAGGGGTTATATAGGGGCAGGGGGTTAATATGGTCAAATTCTTATACATTTTGGTAGAGGAATTTACGCCTACATCAGTTATTTATGCAAAATATCATCGTGATATTAGCGTTTATAAGTGAATTTTGACCATCAAGTTATTTTCTGAAGTGGACTTAGTATGGGGGATAGGGTCAAATGAGGCCCGATCATTACGAAAATCAGCAATGTCATTAAGACTTATATAAAATTAAATTTTGCCGATTTTTGGATTAATACAGAACATTTAACATATTTATGAGCTCAAAAGCCTATTCGGGTGCTTTAACCATTTTCAATAGGCTTCATCCTTGGGTCAAAAGGAGAGTATGTGACAAATTTCATCTAATTACCTTGAAAATTGCGACCTATAGAGTTTACATGGACACACATTCGGACAGACAGACTGGCATACGAACGGACATAGCTAAATCGACTCAGAAAGTGATTCTGGTATACTTGACGGTGGGTTTAGGTTACAAATATCAGAACAAACGCATAATATCCCTATAGTGGTGTAGGGTACAAATACGCCGAAAATTAAATTTATATTGAAAGAAATATTATAAGAAAATATTATAACTTGAGATTAAATAATCTTATATTATAATATAAATGTTGCAGTATTATTGTAATATACTGTACAATGTACATGATAATAACAATGCACTATGTATTTTCATGCATATGTATGTATGCATGTGTGATAAACTTTAAACCATTAATATTATGTAGATGTCGTTGTAAACAATAAAAAATTACTAAAACTTTCACACATTTTAAATATCAACAAAAAAACAACCTAAATATTACCAGAATATAAACATAACTTTCGACATACAGATACACATGGTTTCTCATATTATAGAGAAGAGAAAATGTTGTATCCAAGAAGTGTCTACATCCATTGTATGATGATATAATTGTATTGTTTTTATAGAGCGTATGGGTGTGCATAACGGTCAACTGTTCAATATTGGCCTGTTTTATAACACTCTCATGTACACACACACATAGATTTACATAAATTCTGTATGTGTATACATGTTTGTGTGTGTGTGATGTCTGTGCCATTGAATTGGAAAATTACATTGAAACGTTTGTTGACAAAACTCTAGTTTACACAAACATTTGCGTTTTCATTAAAAGTGAAAACTAGGTTGGTTACCTGACTGTCCGTCAACCCAACAGACATCCAGACTGGAAAACAGACAGTCGCATGACCAGACATGTTGCCTGCCACTTTGCCAGCCTTTCAACCTGATGTCCTGGCAACCTGACAGCCAATGTACATATTTGTATGTTATAAATTGATGCTTCAAATGTTTGCTATACATTCAGCAATACATTCGTTCATACATACATATGTAGATGTGTGCAATTGTGTAAGTGTGTTTAAATGCATGAATAAATGTTGTTGGATTTGTCGTAGGGGAAAAATTGTGTATGTGTATAAATGTTGAATGTAAAATGAAGTCAAGGGTGACTCGAATAAATATACGCTATCAATGGACTATAAATACAAATGAAATAAGAAGAGCAGCAGCAACAACTACAACAAATACTGCAACATTTAAAGGTAAATACGTTTGTATGTATGACAAATTTTTGTAACTAGTTGTTTTTCATTAAAACCATCACAGTTTTTGTTGTTCTTGTTTTATTTTTTCCTACTTGTTTGGTACCTAAGGGAAATTAACTATTGTTAACAATAAAAACAAAAAGTTTTTGTTGTTGTTGTTTGTAACACATAGTTACAAGAGCACTTGTAAGCCTTGAGTTTTATGTTGGCTTAAACAAAATTTAAACAACAACTTGCACATATTTATTAACAACAACATCAATCTGACCACCCAGACGTATGAGTATTATTGCTTCAATTATTATTTTAAATTCAATTAAATATAACGTATACGCCACATACATTTTATTCTCTTGTAAGCGGAATAATGAACGAACGCATGGATTAATGACAAAATAAAAATGTTCACATGCAATTTTAAATTAATTGGATAGCAAGTCAGCAGTTGTGTTATTATAGTTTCGCTTTTATTTTTTTTTTATTTTCATATGTAAATATTAATAATACTTGTTATGTGTGTGTTTTTAACAATGTATGCATGTTTGTTAATTTATGTAAATTTAAATTTTTATTTCACATGAATGAGTGAAATGTATATCTGTGTATTGTTTTTAGCATATTTTTTCTGGGAAATACATTACAATTAAACGTGTATTACAGCTTAATTCTGCACTATATGGTTTAAATTTGAGATTTTTTACCAAATAAGATCAACTAACTAATTAATTATCTTGAGTTTTGTTTAAAATCATTCAAAATTTTGTTTATTTTTTTTAATATATGTATTTCATAAGGAATTATTTACTCGATATTTCGAAAAAGGAACCGGGACTTAGTTATAGATTGGGCTTCAATAACTTTTTACAATAGGTTGATATTCTAACAACTCCTATTCCAATCAGCTTCGTTTTGAATTCAACTCCAAACTTCCAAAAATGGTTGCAAAAACATGTTTCTATATATAATGAATATTACATTATTTTAAAACAAAATAAATTATTTTTTTCGTAGAAAAAAATTATTCCGGTTATATGTCCTTATAATAATAATGGAGAAAAAATATGAAAAATATAATAACAGCACAACAAATAAACATAAAGTCAACACAATATGAAAATGTAATTAAACTCAATAAGAGCTGAACAGAACAAAGATTGTAGGAGAGATTATTTGTTTGTTATGTAAATTTACATAAATACATCATCCCAGTAGTTTTGTGAACATTTAAATGTATCCCATTTAAAATAGTATTTATCCCCGGTAATACTAATCCTTGGTACACTAATCGAATCAGATACAATTAACCTCTGTCCGTCCATGAAAAGTTTATAAACAAACTACAAGACGCATTTTTAAAATTGTCAACAAAGTCCTTAAAAGACAGAAACAATTCAGTTATCCTGAACTGCTGGAATATACAATGTATGTGCTTGCTAGTGCGTATGTGTGTGGGAGAAATATAGGCAAAGAGTAGTAGTTGTGATAAGTATAAAGGGAGCAATAACAAATATTAATGTTAAAGATACTGATGACATGTATATGTATCTGATATCAACATATACATATGTACACATATGGAAATGTATATATGTATGTAATAAACACACATGAAATTACGTAAATATAGTTATAGTTATAAATTGTAATTTACACACAAATAAACACATACAAACATATGTATGTGTAACAGTTGAAAGTATCATAAAGATCAATTTTATATAAAGGCTATAGACCTACATATATTTATTTTTAATAAATACTGATGTAAACCTTGTTTGTTTATTAAATACTTATACAAACACAAGAACAAAATAAAAATAATAACAATAATTATGATAAAAGTAAAAATCCAATAAAAAAATCTTTTTAAACTATAAATACTACTTTATGTATAAACTTATCAATCTTTATTTATGCAGAGAAAAGTTTTTAATTATTAAAGTCTTTTTATATTTATTTTGTAATTGTAATTGTTGTTGTTATTGTTTTATTTTCAATATTGTTGTTGTTTTTTTACTATTTTACTTTTTCTAACTAATTTAGATTTTAGAATACTTCAATGGTTCAACTAAGACAATATTATTGTAAATTTGCATTTAAAATAATAATATTACATATTAAATATTTATGCTTGAGAGAAAATGCAATCAATCTGCTTAAAAATACATATATATTATTAAAATTAGAAAAATTCTTTAAAATCTACTTTCAATTAAGAAAAATTTTAAATTCAATTAACATTCATAATGTACTATTGTAATATAAAAATTACATTAATTTTATTCCGCTTAATATTACTAAAAACTTAAATATTTAATTTAATATAACGAATTTAAACAAAATGTTAACCATTTACCAACAAAAAAGTTAAATATACATAAAATAATATTAATTATACGATTCTTTTACAATTTTTAAGCCTGTCCCTTCCAAACCTCTTGCTCACTTTTTGTCGAAATGTGATTATGTGAAACACGATAATAAATGTAAAATTGTATATTCGAAAAATTCGTTAAATGAACAAAAACAACAGCCCACCGCAACTTTCTCCCACAAAAGAAGAAGCAAAAACTTTATTCAGACATTCTGTATAAAAACCCTCTTACAATTTTATAGTACTTTTGCAGAAATAAAAGTTTTGTTCTGTATTTTTTTTTTGTGAAATTTTACGTTTTTATGCTGAAGCCGAAATGGCTGAATGTAAAATTTTTGTATTTTTGGTATTTTTGTTGTTGGTTTGGTTGGCTGAATGGTTGCATTCAACAGAGTCAACCAATTTATATGCGGACACAGGAAATGAACAAAATGAAGATATTGTTTGAATGTATTTCATTGTCAGACTGCACTAGAGAAAGAGAAGTGTGAAGGGGGAAATATGGTTGTTTTTACTATTGATGTTGTGTATGGTTAGCAGCCAGCAAGTCCGTAATGAATTTTCAAGATCACAACGAAATTTGTAATTGTTTTTTTTTTGTTTTCTTCTTCCTGTTTTTATATTTAAACAATAAACAGAAAACATAAAATAACAACTGCATTTTATGTCCAATCAGTTTATTTGCAATTTACTGTACAATTCTACATTTAACCAGCAGTATGGCGTATGAGTGTGTCATTAATAATTCATTTACAAAAGCGTGAATACGTATGAGTAATATGTAATTTAATATTTATACTCTACAACTGTTAAAAAGAAAAATGTTATTTTTTCACGATTTTAAACGTTTTCAATGTTGAAAGGAATATTTAAAGTATTAAGTAAATTAAGTAAATATTTAAATTTTCCATTAGTTTTAATTACAACACTTACCCCATTCTTTTCACAAACACCGCCAGCATTTTTCAAATCACCAGTCCATGCTAAGCCCAAAGTACCCATTTCAAAATCTCGATAGGTGAACATATAAGCCAAACAAAAAGCATCGTAATCCTCCTCTGTAAATGAGAAATGAAAGAGAAAATGAGAACTCCTTTACTTACATAAGTATGTATATATTGTAAATTTAATGGTTTCAAAATGTATTTGAAAAGAAAACCAAAATGTATAGAAATTATTTATGTGCATGTACAAGTACTTATTGTGCATAATTCCAAGAACTAAAAATTTAGTTGTTATACAACATTTATTCTTTTTAACGTAGTTTGAGGTATAAGTTCATACACAGAGAAAATTAATTAAGGCGAACAATTTTGTATGAACAGATTTTATCATCTTTGGATACAAACAACCAAATTTTCCTTAGGAAACATATTCTATCATAAAAGAAACAATTTCGAATGAGTAATAAATACTTGAGTCGCTTATGATGTTCTAGGTCTCGTACTTTATTAATATTCAAAAATTATCCAAACATAAATTAAGAAATATCTTATAATTCTTTCCTTTTACATATTGTATTTCTTTCATCCTTGTCATGTTTTCAAAAATCTGTTCGAAATATGCACATGTACATTTAAAGACATGTTTAATATGTCAAAAACAAACAATTCTTATCAGTCATTCTCAATTATTTTGTCCGAGATTTACATATATGTAATGTTTAAGGTTTTCTTCTCGTTTTTTTTCAACTGTAGTAGTTTTGCATTTTCTTTTTATGTCCTGCATATTTTCCAATAAAGATTAAAGCTTAATTACATTTCAGTGAAAATGTTTTTTTAACTTAAATCCTTGTATTGAATACATTTCGGTAAATTCAATTAAAAATTTCAAGAAAAATTAAAAGAAAATATAATCGTGTATTTATTTAAGCTGTTTATATTTTATTTCCATAAAAGATTTCTGGGAATTTGTTTTAATGAAATGAAAATATAAATAAATTGCAGTGTCATTTTTCCACAGTTTCATAGAATTCATATAGAATTGCAGGCAGTGAGTAATTGTAGGTCATAAATATTATATGAAATGTTATTTAAAAGTTAATATTTCTGCTAAAAGGAGAAGGCTTTTTGGGCAGATATTTTAATTTAATTTATTAACTAATTGCTATTTTCTTAAAGAAACATTTTGAGTAGCTTTTTGGTAAAATTTAGTTTTTTAAACAGTTTTGTTTATTTTTCATATATTTCAAAAATTTAACTTGTTTCATTTAGTTACCTAAAAATATTCTTTGAATTTTCAAGAAAATTTCTTAAATTTTGTTCTATTTAAAATTCCATTACCCAAGTATTGTGCTAAGGATTCAAATACATTTCGTTACAATCATTCTGTTGTTGTGGTAACATTTCAAAATGTGTAATTGATTTTGCCAAGAATTTTCTTTATGTTCGACTATGTAAACAATTTTACTTTTTACAAAAAAGAACACATTCACATAAAATCTCAGTTGAAATTTGTACGTGCTGCAGTAAAGAAAACATGAAAGTGATATTACAAATACAATACATACACATGTATGTATGTACATTAGGGTGGCCCCAAAATGGAAATGGCTGATGTCTCCATCGAAAATTAAAATTTAGTTCATTGTACGATAGCCTTTCTCAACATTTTTGTTTTGACGTCAATATTTCGTGAGTTAGTATATCAAAGGTGGTTTTTATGATTTTTTTTCAAATTTCTTCCAAAGGATTGATATGAAATCTGGCTATCATATGAAAGTACCTTGAGAAAGGCTTTCAATTGCATATCAGACCTTGAAATTTGAAATTTTAAAACTTTTCGAAAAATATTAAGATTTTAACACAGATAAATTTAGCATAATGTTGAAATTAATATATAATAATCCTTTTTTTAAACTAAATCTAAAATGATTGTTCAGTTAAAGTGGTAGTTCACTGCGCGCAAACAGTCAAGTAGATTCGAAGAGACTCCGTTTTGACCGGACCACTCCATTCGTCAGATGTATTGTTGTATGGTATTAGATCCAGCCTGTAGCAGTGAGAAATCTCAGGATATCATTAAGCTTAGATCCAGATATTTCACCAAGGTTATATAAGAAGTAACTGCCAAGAAAACGGCTTCTTTTAACGGATAGAGCAGGACATTCGCAGAGAAGACCGTTTCTTTCTTTTCCCCGTCTTTGCAACTGCGACAATGTTCATTGAAGGGTAGCCCAAGACGGCTTGCATGTCTGCCTAGCACCAAGCGTCCTGTTATTACTACTATCAATGTTGATACATCTCGCCTACTTTGGTTTATAAGGAGTCTTGTGCGTTTTTTATTGAAGGAGGGCCACAATATCTTGGCCACCTTACATGTGCCTAGGTTATTCCACCTATTTTCAGCCTTTTGAAGATAGAATCTGAGAATACTACTCTTGATAAAACCTAACGGGGTTGCTACTGGAACGGCTTTGGAGATATCAAGAGCAGATCCCGTTCTGGTAAGCTAATCTGCGTGTTCATTTCCATAATAGTCCCTATGCGCAGGGACCCAAACAAGGGTAATGTCAGACAGGCGACCCAGCCTTGACAGATCTTTCTTGCATTCTAGTCTAACTAATAGGGAAGTGGTAGTATAAGAATTTAGTGAGACAAATGCCGCTTGACTATCGACAAAAATTCCTATGTTGCCTCGAATATTGACGTCATGTAGTACATACACTACAGTTGTTGGGAAGACGGTGGTATAAGTATATCTATACTTATTCCAGCTTCTTCACAGAAGACACAGGAACCAACACCACAGTTCATTTTAGAACCATTTGTGAACATTCTGGTGGTATATTCGCTCGGTAGGTTACCCCTACACCACTCGCTCCTGGAAGGAACTCTGACTTTTAAAACTATCATAATCCGTATATGGGGTAATATAATCTGATTGTTGGTTCAAGATTGGAGGTGATTAGCTTAAGATATTAGAGAGTCTATTTGTTCTTGATTTCCAACCATATGGCCATAATATTCAGATCTATAGTAGGATGTGCTAGTGTTCAGAGCTTCTGAAGGACTAGTTCTTAGAGCACCTGTTATACCAATGCATGATGATCTCTGAGCCTTGACATTGTGATATTTGGCACTGTTCGATAAGGGTATTTCACAGATCTAAAATACTTTCGAATTTTACTTACCAAACTACTAAAAGTTCTCGCACAAAGTATATGTTAACTTTTGTTCAAGACTGTATTTAATTATAAGATTAAAGTAAATATTTTAAAATATACTATGAAATAATATCTAACAATAGTTATTTATAAAATAAATGTAAATAAGAAAAAACTAAGCTAAATATAAATATTCAGTAAAAAAGTGTATTTTTATGAATAAATCAATTATTTTCCCAACCAGGTTTCGTGATTAAACTATAAACAATTTAATGGTTATTTTTTTTCTTAACTATTAAATAATTTCCAATAAAAGTGATGCCACAAACACGAAAAAAACTCAACCGCAAGATCAACACACAAATAAACTCTATAAATTATTTTATGCAAATATTAAATTGTAATTAATGAAAATAAAATACTGAAAAAAAAATAAAAACTTTATTGATTTTTGATAAACATAAAAACAACACCCGGATAAATGAGTAAATATTTGTAGAAAAAATTGTGTAAATGTAATTGAAATACGTGAAATTGTAAATGTAAAAATTCAATTAACTTATTGAATGAATTCGTAATATGTGGAACTTACCTGAAAATAATTCTAAAAATTTTTCAACACCATAATTGCCAGGAAAACGGTATGAAGGATCTTTGACAGCATTCATATTGTGGACTTTGATGCGCTTAATCATGAATGTAATATTGTCCGCTTTGCCATCATTGTTAAAATCTGCGAAATGTAAAAGAAAAAATTCATATGAAAAATAAGCTAAAAAAAAAGTTTTAAAAAAAATAACAAAAAATCAATATAGAGTATTTTTTAAATAAATATAAATCCGATTTTATGTCAGAGAGATTAAATGTATATTTTTTCTTATCATTGTTTTCATTCCGAGTATTTGTTGTAAACAATAATACACACTAACATTCACACAGATAAATAAAAATTCATAAAGATACTTGCATGAGCAAGAGAAAATATAACATCTCGGCAGTTCGCAGAGGCAGTAACAGAAGTAAGTTTAAATCACTGTTTAGATAAAAAAGCTTTAGATTTGTGAAATGCACTTTCCTCAATAATCTAAAAATGACGATTGTGTTTCTCGATTGATAAATTGTGGTTATAATCAGAAGATCGGAAGCTCAGGGGTGAGAGCTTCTGTTTCAGTATTGTTTTCTTGGGAAGGGTATATGTATAAGTAATTTGTAATTTCTATAATATAATTTTCTGATTATTTAAAGGATTCTTATATGTATATAGTAGAGTTGATTAGGCCATATGTAGATATATCTGTCCGCATGTCTGTATGTTTGTCTAAAATTTGTATGAAGACCCCATATATCTTCGGGCAAAATCCATCAGACAAGCTTTCGAGAAGTTTATTATTTAAAATCGCTCCATAAATAACGGAGATATAAACAAAATTGTAAGACAACCTCTTGTACTTAGCTTGTTTATAAAATCTACATCTATCTAGCTACATGTTAGAGCTTTGTTATTGCCAAAGTTAGGGATAATAAATTGTACAGGGATGGGAAAAAATATTAAATTTTAAAAATTTAAATAATTCTTTTAATTCTTAAAAACTAAAAACTAGTTTTTATTGATTTAAACACAATATGGTAAAGGGCATATAAGATTCGTCACAGCCATATATAGAACTCTTTTTGGAGTATTTCAACTAGTGAAATGAATGGCTACATATTATGTATAAGATGCAAATCCACAAAACCAGTAAATGAATTCATTTCAACCCACAAAAATTCACTAGTGGCAGTCTAATATCGTCGTTGTCTAACTAGTTCGTCGTACTAAAGGGTAGTAATGCTTTTGGTTAAAATAATGTCCTAAAGTAATTGATTATTTTTTTAAATTCCAGGGAGGTTAACTATTTATATAGTTTATATACAGAAAGAAGCTTTAGTGATTGTTTTTATTTGGAAAAAAATATTACAAAAAAGACCAATTGACCTATTTGTTGATTACGATTTTTTGGAAATTGTAATTAATATATTTCCTTATAAACATTTGCTTTGTATGTCTGTGGTAGTTGGGCAATTGTTATAAAATGTGATTTTGATTCGTTTTTGTGTTGAACTTTTCATTATACCACTATAACCAGCAGTTTGGTGGGACAGTCCCGAACTAACTTTTTAACCCCTTTCCACGAACTGCCGAGGTGACTAGTTATTTTAACATGTGCTTGTCCTACGAGGAAGTTAATCGTCATCCCATAAATTATGAAGAGACTCACAAAAAACTTGAGTTTGTTATATAAGTGTACACTCTCTCGCTTACAAAGGGCAACTAAAGTGGCGATTATCTTCACCCTCGTTTACAAAGAGTACATCCGTGGCGAAAGACGAATTAGAGCCAACCAGGTGGTTAAACGTTAGTGGAAATCACTGTCTTTTTCGGATGCATTGACTCTTTGTTGAACTTCTGGGTAGTTATACAAAGATATTATGGATGTGTATAACCGATACTTTAAAGTTAACCAATCCGTTAAATATTTTAGTATTTCTAAAAATATCAGCAAATCAAAGTTTTATGCAAATTGTAATCATCGGTTCTTACTGTTCTCCCACATAAAGTCCGACAGGAAAAGATATAAGGCCTTATTCATAAACAACATATTATTTTATAATAGGTTTATAAAACAAAATTTCCATACTAAATTTGATTTATAAACCATTTATAAAATAAAAATTAGTTTTTGAATAAGGTCTATAATGTTTATAATTTACTTTTAAACATAATGACGTTTTCATAAATAACTTTTACATAAACATACAAAAATCCTTTCACCAAATTGTTTTGAAATTGGTCTATGTTAGATCATAGCCTACAGATCCTTTCGGAAAATTAGTTTTTCATTAATATTGGAATTGAGGTAAAATTTGATATACATAGCATAGAAAATAAGTCACATTTTAAATACACTCATAACTTATGTTCGGTATCATGTGGTCGACCATGACCGACTATATTTTCTTACTAGGTTACTTTTTTGAACAAAAAAACTTGTTGTTGCATGTTGTACATACTACATGCAGAATATTCACACGTATGTACATACACATGCAATTGCACGCATTAGGCTGGCTCCTTCTACTGCAAGACCGGCATAATCGAATAAAAGTCGTTTTGAGAAAAAAGTGACTTTAAAGGTTTAATGTAATTTTACTATTTTTAAATAAATTTTAAACAAATCAAGGGATTTGAAATATTTTACCAGATTCAGATAGAAGAGGTTAATATGTTGCAAATTTCAAGGTCTATTCTATTATACATATGTATATATGTACTTGCATAAATTGAATACATATGTACATAAAAAATTGAGTTTGTATTGTTTTGTTGTTTACTCCGAATATTCAGAATAAATATTTTCCTTGGAGGTCGGATGTGCTGTTTGTTTTTAGTTTTCTATATCTAGAGTAAATATTAAAAATAGCAAAACAAATGAAATATTTGCATTGGGTTTAAACTTTGGTTTCAGCTCAGCTAAGGTTGATATATTTTTTTTATGTGGTTTTGTGTGAAATTGCATGCAGACAAAGTTGAAATAGAAATGAAAATCTAAATCTAAATTACCTATAGTACTAAATTTTAAACGAAAAAAAAAATAGTTTGTTATTCATATAAAACATGTTTTTTTAAAACTATTTCTATTTTATGTTTTTGTACTCATTTATTTAATCCTCTCACCTGTATTCTTATATATGGCATTGGCTCGCTGGACATGCCTTGTTATTGCCTCTATGCTCGCCTCATCCGAGCCCATCTTCTGAAAAAACGTATGATCCGCCTGCAAATACAGCATGCAGGTTATTTTGCGATCATACAAAGATTTGCCGGAATTCGTTGAATCACTTTGGCCAAAATCACCATTGCCTCTATTGCTCAGCAGATTGGTCATTAGCATGCTGTTGAAATTGGGATTATGTGGATTGGGTGCCATCATGATGTCGGGATTATAGTTGTTGACAATTATGTTGGGCTTTTTAGTGGCACCATTTTTAGTAATGATTTCCACATGGGTCTTGTGGATGGGACGATCGTTGCCCATGAAGATGGTGGTCCAATTGTTGTTAAAGAAATTGCTGCCATCGCTGAAATCATCAACACGGTCGTAGGAGGAGGCTGATCTGTTGCTAGCGTTGGTATTCTGGTTGTTATTATTGTTGTTGTTGTAGGTACTAACAATGATATTTTTGTGTTTTGTATAGGTTTTTCTTATGTTATTGTTGTAGGAATTGTTAATGTTGTCTGCATTGTAGTTGTTATTGTTATTATTGTTGTTGTTGTTATTATTTGGATTATAATTACTAACAATGATATTACGGTTGCGGTTGTACTTGGTAAACGATGATGATGAGGCTGAATTAGGCTGTGCAGTTGCAGTGGATGTTGTTGTTGTAACTGTATTATAAGTTTGTTGTTGCTGTCCAGCATTTCGCCACGTTATCACAGATGCTTGTTGTTGCTGTTGCGTTTTACGCAATTGTTCTTCCTTATTGTTTGTATTTGTATTAGTATTTCTATTATTATTGTTATAATTATTTTTATTATTATTATTATTATTATTATTATTATTATTATTATTATTAAAGTTACTCGTAGTTTCGGTTGAGGTGGTTTTGTCTAAAGGACTAAATGTTTTCTCATCATACTTTGAATGCGGATTATCCGCATTATGAAAAATACTGTAGTCATCATTGTAGGGAACATCTAAATCCAACGGTAGCGGCGGATCCTTTTTATGACCATCACCAGATGAAGCCAGCTGTAAAGAAATGGAAACGTAACCGACATAATAAATGAATACATAAACGAATGAATGAATTAAAACAAATGCATTGTAAAATGTAAATGAAGGTGCAAAAGGAGATTGAAAATTTGAATAAAGCTTAAAATGAAATGAATTTGTCATCGACTTTATTACATTTTTTAATATAAAATGAAGAGAAGAGTTTATTTTTCCATTTGCCCGAGAAAATCTACTTCTTGCTGGTGTATGTGTGCATTTTCGTTTTATTTTATGGCTGCTGCTCTTGTTTCCATTATATATAATTTTTTTTCTTTGAAGTGGTTTGCCGGGTTTAATGGTTGAGGAGGCTTTGGTGCCGTAAGTACTCTCAACAAAAACATAAATGACATTTTAATTGGATTTATTTGGCCAAAAGAAAAATTACCCTTCTGCAATTTTCATTTATAGTCGTTCTAGTAGATATACTTACATTCATACAACAACAAAATATTGCATGAACTGAGTCATTTATTCATTCATTTTCAAGTCTTTCAACGTATGTTTTTGTGTGTGTTGTTGTTGTTTTTTAATATTTACTCATTCTTACTTTCAACAAAAATTTATTTTCATTTCTTTATCATCACATGGTGTGGTTGTTGCATATTTTATATAAAAGTTAGAAATTGCAACCACAACCTCTAAAATTGTAACGAGGTAGTGGACGAAGTGATTATACTTTAAGGCGGGCTAAAAGATTATATTACAGTATAAGCTGATCTTATGTTGCCGATTATTTCTATGTTGTGTGTCCTTTTCTTCTCATATACAAATGATAAAGTGTTTGTATGTGGGAAATATTATCATGACCTTTGAAAAGTTAGATAAAACTCCACCCGGGGACCATTATGGTTCATTGTGAATCCATAATAAGTTAGTTTTAACTAAATCCCTAATGTTGGTAGTTGGCGTTTTAATAGGCAACTTTACTAAAATTTAAATTTTTAAACATTAGCTTTATTTTGTGAAATATGTACCAAATGACTTCCTATTACTTTTGAGTCCATTTAGAAATATAAGTTTGTATGCAATATTAACCATCAACTGGTAATTGCTGCAATTGCTGAAATGAAGAACCCATAAAACTGTTCTAAATCGGTTCATTTTAAGTCCCCACTATATAAAGGAATAGAAATATCAATTGCTTTAAAGTTAAACTACTAAAAATAGCTTTTTTATGGGATTTTATTAATGATGGGTTTATAATTTTATGGGATTTTATTAATGATGGTTTTATAATTGTCAGCAGATTTAATATAAGTCCTACTTCGAAAATAACATTATATACAATTACAAAATAATGCCCAATTACTCATTAAAAGTAATTGGTATTGTAGTTAATTATTAATATAATCGTAACCTCACCAAGCGTAATGAGAGCCGATACTTTTATCTACTGAACCTCTTCACGTATTTATACCATTTTACTTCTCTTTTTATAAAAAAATGTACTGTTATTGGCATACCATAAACGTGCTTGATTTTCATAAATTTAACTTTTATTTAACTTTAAATTTGCTTCAAAATTAAATAAACGTCAATCGCATTTCACGTATTTTTTACATAGAAATTATGTAATTTTTCCTTTTGCTAACTATCGTTACAAACGTTTTTCGATAAATTCAATTTAAAAATTTGAATCTATTGATTTTATTTTCACTTCAAATATGTAAACGAGCTTAACACTGTGTGTGGGTGGGTGAGTGCTAGTATAGAAGTATATGTAAATTGCTCTCATCAAACGTATTCAAACATACTTTCAGCTCTAATACTGGATTTTTTCACTCTCCCATCGAAAAAAAAATTTAAAAATGAAAGAAGTGAAAAATGCTTGACTCTATTATGCAAATTTTTGTAAATTAACTGTCAATCAAAATAAAATGTGTATAAAGACCAGCAGCTAAAAATGAAACAAGAAGAAAAAATCATACATTAAGAATAGAACACAATAAAACCAGAAAGGAGGTAAAGAGAGCGACGGAAAAGGATATGTGGGGTAGAAATTAAACACCCAAACATATACCCAGCATTGGTTTAACGCACATTTAAAATTGACAAATAGCACCGCTCAATGACATATAATGAAACTACACTTTTTGCTGTTTTCAACTTGTAGTTAAAAGGGAATGAATATGGGAGGGTGTTACGGTGGAGGTAACATGTACAGTGACTTAAATATCAGTCATGGGGTCGTTGTTGCTGTTGTTGTTGTCATTGTTGTATTACGACAATAATGGTAAGCAATAATAATGTAAAATAAACACGCTCTCTATAATAAAGTAATCACACGCTCAACTTAAAAAGGTGGAACACAAAAATACTCGTACACAACCACAAATTTACAGGAGCGCACATACACACATACACCAAACAATTTTACATTTACTCACAATCCATACACATGCCCTGAAATATCCCAGCAAAATTACAAGCAGACTATATAATCCTTTCATTTAACAAGTCACAAGTAGTCTACTGTGGGGATAGTTGTGATTGTTGCGTTTATAAGATGATCAGTTCCACTAAAGAGTAGAACTAGTTACAAAGCTAACAATTTAAAAACATTTGAAAAGTGAAAAGCACTTGTAAGTGTTTGCTGGGACATTGTAAAAATCAAGGTTCAGGGCACTTATGTATAAAAAAAATCGTGAACAAAGCTTGTACAGAAATGTTCCTTTTTAAGTGACAAACTGGAAAAAAAGATGAGAAAAAAGTGGCGATAAATTAAACAAGTGAGAAGAAAAGCGTAGAGAAATCGTGTTATTGTCTTGATAGTGACAGTAATTGGTAAAATGCCAGCGAAACACGTATAAGAGCGACATACATGGAAGTACGTTCAATATTTTGAAAACATAAAATTTATTAAAATTTAAATGTGATTATTTAAAGATTACCTCTTCTGGCAGCCATCTTTTCGAGCGTTTTTTATACAATTTTACTTCGTCTGGTGTCAGAGGTTCATCTTTATACCCTCGAAATTCTTCGCCATTAGACTTTCTTCTTTTCAGCTCGTCCAGTAACATGCTGCGTCTAAGACGTTCACTGGCACAATGTTCGGCCGATGATGATTTGGTGGGTTCCTCAACTGCTGGTTTACGCATGTCCACATCACTTAATTTATAAATAATGGTGTGTACACCGGTCTCATTCAACTGCTGGGAATATCTGTGAGACGGTTCAATGTAGAAATTTTCTGTAGGTGTTTCAATGGTACCATCTAACAGATTGTCCTTGGTTAAAATAGCATGTACGTGCGAATTTTCATCATCTGAAATAAATGAGAAAATGTAAATAATATGTTAAAAAATAATTTATAAAAATTTTATTAAATTTGTTTTTTTTTTTTTTTTTTAATTAAATCAAGATTTCATTACTTATATTATTTATTGCCTTTAAATATCACTTTATATAATGATACAATTTGAAACCATTCACACTTTAATGAAAAGTAAACAATGTCTTTTTCTTCTCAGAAGTGCTTAATTTTCATTCCTTTACGGTTTAATGTTGTTTGACAAAATCGGAAAAAACAATCCCCAATTTTTATTATGGCCAACACAAAACAAACAATCGAAATTGATTTACAAAAGAATGGACAACAGAAAAAACAAACACTGACCTCTACTCCCCCACTCCATATTCTCAGCCACTTGTCATTTTTCTCATTCTTGCCACAAAAATAAAAATTGATGCCACAATGCCAAATGAATGTGCAAAAAAAAGTAAGTGAAATGAAGAGATGAAAAATAGAGATGAGAGATACTTAAGCCAGAAGAAATGGTACTTTTTAAGTATTTAATTTGTTAGAATGTAAATTGTTATTCCTTTAATGACTTAATGAATATCGGAGTTAAAATTTTAAGAAAAAAATCCTTTTTATAAAGTTTAAAATTTAGTAAAAGAGTAAAATACCAAAAATGTACCAACTTTTTTTTAATAAATTACAACTATACAGAATTGTCCATTTCTTGACTAAATAGATTGAATTCTTCTTTTACTGTCTCGGTTTATTGTTCTGTTATACCAACTGTAATATTTGTATAACAGAAATGAAACGGATTGAAAAGTTTTGCTTTCTTTTAACAGTGAGTGCGGTAAAACAAAAAATAAATTGTCAATACCAAAAAGAAACAACAGCAAAAACAAACTAACAAAACAAAATTCCTTAAAATAATTCTGAGAAAAATGTTTAACATTGTTGTATCAAAAAAAAATATTTAAAATCAATGGCAACAAGAAAAACAAGGTTCTTGAGAGTTACTGCAACCCAAAAAAAAGGAAAACGAAGAGAAAGTAAAGAAAAAACTATTCACAGTGTACCATAAGAGGAAACCCAAGAGGGGAAAGAAATTGGCACTGTTATAAAAAAAGGAACAAAAAAGTTTATGCATTAAATCAATTTGGCATATAACAATAAAAATCCCCCGAAAAAGCAAATATAAATTCTCATAGATTTTCTTTGATTTTTTATGGGGATTTTCTTAACATTTTTACTTTTTTGTTTCACATTTTTTGCTGTTGTTGTATTGTTGCTTCATTGTTTTGTTGATTGTAAACATTTTCTGGCTGGTGTTACTGCGAAATCCCCAAAAGTAAAAAAGAAAATAAATAAATTCTTTAAGGATTCAAAACCCACGCAGAAACACCAACTACTGCTGCAACTTAAGTCTTTTGAACACACATTTTTAACCTCCGTTTGGCGGTTTTTTGTCTTTTATAAATAAATATTGCCTCAACAGCAACAAAATGGAAAAAAAAGTGCAGTAGAAAAAAACTTATTATCGAGGACATGACTTTATATTTATTTCTTTTACAGTTCTTTTTTTTTTTTCTCATATTCTCGTTAATAATTTTTTATTTTGTTTCTTAAATCGATAACAAGAATTTATGGTTTATATACAACCAACCCAACGACTGACTGAGAATCCATAGCCAGTACAATATTGAAGTGCACTAAAATTCAATGCATTTTTATAGTTTTTTTGGTTCGTCTTCACTTTTGTTCCATTTAATATCTTGCTATCTACTTACTAAATGTTGTACTTATAGTTATATATTATAATGCTATATAAATTCATACATATGTATGTAAACAGTGTTATAAATAAGTATTCGAACATTATTTAAGAAACTATCATTGAATTCTTTATTCCAAATTTTTTTTAAGGAATTTTTTGTAGAAACTTATTAACTATTTAGTCTTGTGTTTAGTGGAAAAAAAAGATAATTTAAAATTTTTCAAGTTTTGGTAATGAGTAATGCAGTTAACAAATACATTACCTGGTAATGAGTGGGCGTTATAAATAACATTATTTTATTATCTTGAATAGGATTTATAGCTAAATGTCTATATCGTTTGTTTTCACCCAAAAATAAGCACTTCCATTTTACCAATACTTCTTGCCTGTTACATTTTTCCTGGGTAGTTACTCCTCTAATTCAAATTAATACTAAAGGTAAGCAACCAGTCAGTTAAAAAGGAAGCAAGGAAGCAGGCCATGGTAATGTCCAACTCCCTTTTACTAGATCGTTTAAATCAATTGGCTGGAAATTCCATTTTCCAAATTAAATTTCACAATACAACTTTTGTTGCACACTGTTTCGTCCTTTATTCGTACACCAAAGTTGCTGCTGCTGCTTTTGTTATTAAAACTATAGTTTAACGTCTTGTTTTTTTGTTTAATACACATTTAAGTATCGTGTTGAAAATACTCATTTAAGTGGCAAGTTTTGTGAAAAAGGGGGGAGGGGAGTGAAGTAAAACTTTTTAGTATCAAATAACACGTTAACCATTGATAAAATACCACAAATCATTTTATAGCAAACTATAGCTAAATTTTATTTCACTTCTTATTACTTTTAAATTCAAAAGAACGAGGGTGTTGGATGCAGCAGGTGGTGGTGATGAAGGCGACTAGGGTGAAAATACATTGATACTTATTGTAAAATAGTGGCAAGAAGTACAAAAGAAACGAAATATGTTTTATGATTTTAATCTGTGTATAAAATGTTTTTCACAATTTATTATTTCATATTTATTCAAAGTATAAAACATTTGCCCACAAAAAAGAAAACAAAAAAGGAAACAAGAAAAATGTAATATTATTTGGAGTGGACAAGAAGGTTGAGATTCGTTTAGTTTAAGAAATTGTTGAAACTAAGATTTTTTCAAGCAGCTACAAATGTTACATGATTTATAGCAAAAGTTTGATTTTAATATAAACAAAGCCGAAGAGGGTTTCTTCCTTTTTTGGCCTCAAAACCAAACCAAACAATGAAAATTGTAATTGTTACTCTTATATTTTTAAAAATTTGAAATATATTATTTGTTTACTTACAAACCTATAATTTGTTAAAATTTAGTAAAATTTCTTGACTTTTTTTCTGAGTGTATAACAATTAGTCATATTATTAAGTGAACAATCTAAGTATGTGTTCAGTTGAATATATGAAACCATTTAATAGGTCAGTTAGATAAAAGTGGTTAAACAATTTCTTAATTAAATACTTGCCTCCTTGAATAATTATCATTTTAGTAACTATTGGAATATCTTTACTACATTTGTATTAGCTACTAAGAAAGTTAATGATACATCATTCAAATTCCAATCTTGTCATTTGTTACACATTTGTAAACTTTATTCCCAATATAGTACTTCCGTCAACCGTTCAATTTTTCAAGTCAATTTTGTTACTTTTTCATATGCCGTTCTCTTCATATGTATGCTTCGTTTTCTATATCTTTCACTGCTTTAGTCTTCATTGCTTAATTATGTGCTTAATTAATATTCTTAAGTGATACAAAATCTAATTGTTCACAAATTCTTTTCTCACACAAAATAAAAAGCGAAGAGTTGGAGAAAGCAAAAAAAAAAAAACATCATGGAAAAACTTTATAACTTTGTTCTTAATGAGTATAAATGTGTATGCGTGTGGGTATGTGTGTGTGTCTATATGATTGTACGTGTACGCTCCTTTTTTGTTTTAGACATTCTTCTAAACAACCACAGGAATCTTTATATTTCTGTACTTCATTTTATTCGTCATGAACAAATGGAGAAATATAGACAAAACTACAATCATGTGAATCATGCAAACACACACGCACTTACTCATAGATACATTAAAAAAAAACCTCAGATAAAAGTTCATATTTACAGTATACATACGCATACGACTATCTACAGTGAATGACAAAACAAAAGAACACTTTTTTGTTGCTTCTTAAATAATAACATTACCATGAAAACTTAATTATAATTACATTTTAAATATATTTTAGTATTATTATAAAGTTGTAAGTTATACAATTTTTTAAAAATCTAATTGAAATAGATAAATCGCATTTTTGTTGCATACTGTGTGCATAGCTACTGCTAGAGGCATGTTTGTTTTAAAATTTTTCCTTTTTTTTTCCTGTTACGCCACAGAAAGATACAAAAAATTGGATTTCATATACACACACTCATCTACGTACGTGTAAATATATCCTTTTACACACACACACACCCAAACAACATCTAAAAGTAAAAAAGCAAGTAATTTTTTGTGTAGAGTATATGAAAAAAGTATGTGTTGGTTTGTTACTTTGGTTTAGTTTGGTTGCGTTAGAAAAAAATTAGTTGAAGGAAAAAAAAATCCACAGAAAAAATGCTAAATAAATAAAATGCCAAGAATTCTTTGCAGAGCTTTAATGTTGTAAAGAGGAAAAATAAAGCAGTGTTGCTTGTGTTTTTATTCAGCTAAAGTTTTAGTTAAATAAAACGTTTAAACGGTTACTTAAATACAAAAATATAAGCAAATATACACTTCTATGTAAAAGTCTATACACACACACACACTCATGTGTATTTACCCATTGATGTAAGAGCAAAATAATCGTTAGAAATACATACGAATGTATGTATGTATGTATGTATGTATGTATGTATGTATGTATGTATGTATGTATGTATGTATGTATGTATGTATGTATGTATGTATGTATGTATGTATGTATGTATGTATGTATGTATGTATGTATGTATGTATGTATGTATGTATGTATGTATGTATGTATGTATGTATGTATGTATGTATGTATGTATGTATGTATGTACCAAATCACACAATCCCATACACATGCATACATATGTATGTATACACAACAAGTACACTTGTATATATGAGAGTGTATCTGTATGTATAAAGCAAATATTGCATACATATAAACTTTATTAACTTGGCTTAGTTTAAAGACACACTTGCTGTATGTATGTATATTTAAATACATTAGTATGGCCCCCATAACTATGAACAATCATAAATCAAACTTGTACTTCCACAGCTGAATCAAATGATTTGAGAAGCAGCTATTTAAGGGTTTTCTCAAATTAATTCAAAGTTTTTGATAAAAAAATGGAAATTTATGGTTCTCTCAAATGATCTTTTACGCTATACTAAAAAGTTACATTGTTAGACTATTAATTTGAATAAAATATCTACATATATATACTTATTTGTTTTTCCCGGCCGCTTTCTGGATTTGGATATCCACCACAAGTACATATTATTAAGAAAAATCTTATATTCTCTTAATTTCGCTCCATATATGATGGACAGCCCTATTGAAATAATATATATTGCATATATTCACAAAAACACAGAGACAAAGAGTGCAATACAGCAAAAGCGCACCAACAATATTAACGGTTTCCCAGGTAATTTTAATATGGGGATTTTATTTCATTTTTATAAAGATGAATGATTTTATTTGTTAGTTTTTTTTTCTCTCTTTATTACAGTTGTTAAAATAACAGTGTATTTATATATTTCTGTGCATGAGTTTTCATATAATATTTACAAATACATATAGAAAAGTATAGAAAATCCCATGTGTGTTAACTGAAAAATAAAATGGAAATTAAGTACATTCACAGACAAATATACTTGTGGATATGTATGTATGAATGTATGTACAAATACTTGTATTTATTATTAGATATTATACGTGCGCTTTAGAATGAACTCTTATTGATAGAAAGCACGTTATATATATAGCGTTACATGTAATGTTCCCCTACTATATAAAAACATAAAAAATTATAGATTTCTTTATACTGATAGCTCTTGTAGAAGTCCTGATTGTACAGTTTCAAGTTCCGACAATGATTCGTGACCAATTCTGCGTTTAGCTGCTGAGCTTGAGGAATATTGGACAAAATTTGATCGTTGATGATCATATTTTGGTCATGTTATCTTTGTGATATTGTGTGACTATTACAACGACAAAATGATCAGTCTATTCCATCAGTTTTTTACACTATTAATCTATATATTCTATATTCGATATTTGATTGAAGCAGTTAAAAACTAAACTTAACGGCAGAGTTCAGAGCAATTCTCTACTAATGCAAATACCAATTGATGTTCTCCAAATATCTATAATTTCACGAAATCGTAAATTTTTTAGTGTTAAGCCGCAAACAAATATGTTTTACCCAAACATCCTTAGAACAAAATGTATGTTTTACATGCAACTAAAAAAGAAAGCTAATTAATTATCTACATACTAAATATGCAGTTGAATATGAAACCATAATCCCCTAATAAGAAACTTTAATTCACTATATGTGAATTATTATTAAATAATACAATAAGACAATAGTTTAGTTAAATGTTGAGAATTGTTTTAATAAGATTCATCTAGAATTAATTAAATAATTAAACACTTATGAGGTTAATTTAAGAACTTAATAAAGCACATTTGAGTTCTTATTGCTTTAATTTACTTAATAGATGTATGTAAGCATGTGTAAGTACAAATAAGTGCTGAAGTATAAGTATGTATGAGTAGGTTTTATAAATCACGTTTCAACGCTACACATATGTATGTGCAAAAAAAATAGTAATACATATAAAAACAGGAGTTCTCAGCAGTTTTACAAGGAGTCAAAGTAGCTGTTTTCCAAAATATTAACTATTTGTATATTGAAGTAAGTATACGGAAGTAATAATATTTTCTGAGTTTAAAGTTAATAATTTTGTGTAAATTTAGTTTTCAAACTGAGCAAAAACTGACTTTTGCTTACCAACAAAAACAACTTACTTTTCAATAACTACTTCAAACCCTCTGCATTACTTAGAAGAACTCTAGTAATGACTTACAAATTACTACATATATCAGACTTGTGCTTACCAAACAACTTACTTTTCTATAACTACTACCACCTCCTGCATTACTTAGAAGAAATCTAGTATCGGCATCCGAAAAAGACAGTGATTTCCACTAACGTATAACCACCTGGTTGGCTCTAATTTGTCTTTCGGCACGGATGTACTTTTTGAAAACGAGGGTGATCATTGATCATTATCAATGTAGTGTCCCCTTTGAAAGCGAGAAAGTAAACTTAAGCTTTTTGCCTGTCTCTTCGTAATCTATAGGGTGGCGATTGACTTCCTCGTAAGACAAGCACATGTTAAAATGGCTGGACAGTCGGTAAGTGGTATGTTAAATACGTAGTTCGGTACTGTCCGGCCGAACTATTTAGATATGTCAAGATATGGGACTTTATTAACACATAAAAAACAGATAGTTTTTATCAGTTTTTTTTTTCAAAAATTCAAGAAAAAATTTTAAAAATTTAAATTTCTATTTATTACATTTATGAGAATTATACTGACTGTATTTCTTGCTCTTTAAATAAAAGAAGGAAATAGTGAGATAAATAAATATAAAACAAGCTTATATGACCTAAAGAACTGATATTAACAACAACAAAAATCACATATAAAACGGAATCACAACAATGGCAAAAACAAATAAAAACAAACAGAGAGAGAAAGTAAAAAATAACAACATTTGTTCATGTATAAAAAGAAAAATAATTGAAGTACATATTATAATGTTACAATTCTAGTCTTCTTAGCCGTTTAGTTTTTTTGTTGTTGTTACCATTGTTGTTTGCAACTCGTATGTCCTTTATAACTACTAACATATATTTCTATTGTACATAAGGAGATTTATGTACAATATACAAATGTATGCATTACATAATATAAATAACTATACAAATAAACATACACGAATAAAAACGAATAAAAATATTTACTCATACTCAAAAGATCATATAATTTCAGTGTAATTTTGTTGTTGTTCTTGTACTAGTACAAATGGAGAAAAAATAAGGAAAAAGTTGTGTAACTAAAATAACCAACACGCATTTTCGTAATTTACTTACAAGTCTACAGAATGAAATTTAAAACATTTGCGAAAGTAAAGAAAAATTAAAAGAGGACTTTCATACAAAACAACACATGGCTGCTTCCCTTTCAGTTGACCAAAGGGCTGTAATATAGTGCACTGATAGTGGGGGAGAGAGAAAGTGAGTGCATTAGAAAAGTTCCATATAACATTTGTGTGAATATATACTTGTATGTATGGGTGATAATAATACTAACTGACACATGCATTCTTACATAAGCAGAACATACTTACAAACATACATTTACTTATGAACTACTCATACAAATAAACAAACAAAAATTGTGTGTGTACATTTCCTAAACTCAGTCATAAATCTGTTTTCACTTTAATGACTACCGACAAGTCCCTGGTACCACATGATGCAATTTTTTTTCTTCTCTTAATTTTCATTTTTCTTCTGATGAAAAATTTTTTGTGAACATTTTTATGCACATACGGACTGGACTCATTGGTGATGTGTTGTTCATGTGTTTGTATGTTTAAATTAAACCAAAATACACTTACATGCTTAGAATTGTTTAAACTTTATTACACACATTCATACTAAATGCAAAAGGGTCAAGGAACTCGCATGTCATTTCGCAAATTAAATGCATTTCAGGAAACAATGACAAGTGGTTAAAGTAATTTAAGTGGACATATTTAACTTTGTAACAAGAAATTGTGCAATGTTAATGGACATTTTAATGCTTTGTGAAATTTAAACATGTGAAAACTTTTAATCACATAAATTTCTTTAGAAATTTTTAAATGTTTTGAAGATTTCAGATGTTTTTTCTCAAATCAAATTATTTTTAATAAACATTGAATGTTTCACATATAAATTGCCCCCGGAGGCATGTTACCTTGATGAAAGACGTCATTTTGGTGTTATTGCAATCCCGTTGGAAAGGGCGCTAGCAGTATCCTTATCTGCCGGGAATATAAACTAATGATGATCAAATGTATCCTTGGTCTTTATTTGCAATAATTTTACATGGGGTCGAACCAGAGAACCCACGGTATTTTGCAGAAGTGATTCCTTTGAATTTTCCCTTTTTGTCCAGGTATGTTCAGGGCTTACTCTGTTCATACCATATGTGTGTTCTCTGTGAGTTAGAACAAAGTCCTCGGCATATTTGATGGATTCATGTTTCGGTCTAGCGAATACGTTTCTAGGTGCTGTTGCCGAATCAACAGAGGCCATCCCATCTGCGTGGTTGTAAACGGAAATGATGTTTTTGCATCTCTAAAGTTAAGCAACGGAGAGTTAAGTACTCGAGTAGATAGCTCGAGTACTTGAGCAAAGTGCTTGTACATGGGATGGCAGAACCCTGTACAAAAATTGCCACCTGCGTGTAAGAAGCACAAAGGGGCGGTGGTGAATCGTCTAGTTAGCTCACGCTGTGGTGTTCACGTAAAGCACTTCGACATCTTCACATCTAAAATTACTCCATTTATATATATACATACATAGTTTTCCATTATAGATCTATATATAAGATCTTCTAAAACTCTAAAACTGAAGTCAGCTTAAGAGTTTTACCTAACTTCAACAAAAATTTTGTAGTTGCACACCTTCTAAGTGTTTCATGTTGTTGCATAAGGAAAGGGAAAATATTGCTAAATTGTTTTTAATTCCTTTAATGTGTAAATATAATATTTTCTTCATTTTATCTTGCAACATGCTGCACAAAGAAGATGAAACACAGGAATTTGCATTGTGAATTCATTGCCCCAGTAAAATGTACAAGTTTTGTCATCAATATGCATGTGCAACACATATTTTGCATTTTTTGTGAGTTTTTTTTCATATTTATTTGTAATACTTGTAAAATAAGCAAGTATTTATGCTAAATACTTTTAAGCTGTGCATGTGCTTAACTAACTAACACAAAAAAGGAGTTTATCCTTGCAACAACAATAACAAAAACGTCATTGGCGTTGATGTGTTGGTTGACATGTTTATGCTGATGAGGATGATGACAATATGGATGGGAATGATGAAGGTGATAACCATTATCATTTCTATCATGCATAAATTCTTCTACTTTAGACTAAATATCATTGGAATAAAAAAGCTTTTGGATGACAAAAGGAAAAAAATTCACAACAAAGTGGGAATTTAACATGTTTTCTGGAACGACAAGGAGAAGTTTATTTAGAAAAGCAGAATATATTAGGGTGCTGTTAGGATAAGCAAATATTTAAAGATTTTTCACAATTTTAAATATATCTCTTGAAAAATTGTCTTTCTCTTTAAACCACCCTAGTGTTGACTTAAATTTGTTGCTTTTATCTATTGTTCTTTTTACTTTTGAAAATTGTTAATATTTTTCAGTTTATCTCAAAATGTAGCAGCATTGTAAACTGTAGAAAAAGATACTCTTATCTTTCGTGAACATATACAATTTCAAATAAGGATTGAATGTTGTCAACAGGACTAGTGTTGTACACGTATAACTAGAATACTGTTGAACATCTACTAACACGTTAACAAAATATTTTTTGTGATATTTAAAAATCCAATAGATTAAAATGTAGTTTACATTTCCTCTGTATTTTTCTTATACAATATCCTTGTTCTGTCATTTTTAAATTCTTTTATCCTGATTGCTTTCTTAATTTTTTCTTAATTTCAAGGTTCTAGCTTTTAAATTTACAACTAGTTGAAAGTGTTTGGGTGTGTGTCTTTGAGTGTATGTATGTAGATACAAATATAAACGTCCTTGACCCTTAAATCCCTTATTCATATTCATATTTATTTTTATACACATTTTTCTTTTTTTTTTTTTAAGGCGGACCATAATGCTTTTGTTTGGCTTAAAGCCTGCTGCCAGGCTGACGACTTGAATGGCTTACACTTTCAGTTGTTGTTCCATGTGTCCTTGTTGTTGCTGTCGTGTGTTTTATTTTGTTTTGTTCATCTTAGTCCTGTTGTGCTATGTTGTGCCTCTTTTCCCATTCATTCATTGTAAATTCAAGTGCGATGCCATAAAATGACACATACCACAAATGACAACCAATTGTTGTTTTTATATTCAACAACAAGAATTGACAAGAAAGTGAGCAAAAAACAAAACAAAAAAAGAGGTATCCAGCAACAACAACTGTATTCGAAACACAAGATGAAGAAGACCTTTTACATGCTGCTGCATAAAATTAATTACTCACAATTTTCCTGAATATGTAATCCTGAGAGCATACAGAATCATATCCACACAAACCTATTTACATACATACATATGTATGTATGTACGTTGAACTTTTGTTGTTGTACACTAAACATGTTTCGTTTATGTAAGTCTTTTTATACCTCATTTTTTTCATCCATAATTTCTTTTTGTGTATTAGTGGAGGAAAAAAGTTAACCTTTACGTATACATACATACATCCATAATATTTTATTAGTATGGCCCCTTCATTTCGTTACCCAGTATTAAATTAACGTATTATTCCTCAAGAAATAATATAGCATACAATTGGGTAAACGTCTTTCGTTTTTTTCATGTACAAAAAATTTATTACCTTTTTGGAGCCCAGCTAATATACATACATGTGCATTTTGTACTTTGTATGTGTGACATGAATGTTTAACTTTTCAGTCGTTGCTGCTCTTGATGACTACAAGATGCATTTCTAAGTCTTTTAGTTAGATTAATGTATGAATGTGTGTTGCCGAGTTCGTCGGTTTGGGTTTGTGTTGCACTTTATTTATTTTCAGCCGTTACGCCTTAAGGTAACTCAGAAAAAAAGAGCAACATAAGCAAAATAATATGCAAGACAAAGAAGAGTCCAAAATAAAGTTCAAACTTATATCCTTGCTTTTAATCACGTATGGCTTAGCAGCTAAACTTTATTTGCTCTTTTGTATTTTTCTTTATGCAAAATAGACATTTTGAAGAGATTTAGTTCCTGAGTTTAGAAAGGATTTTGTAAGTTTTCGAAGAGAATGCATTGAAATATAAAAACATATTTAATCTCAAAACAAGTAAGAAATTATAGTCGGGCGAGGTCGGCCATATAATACCCTACACCTGTTACAAAAAAATGTGACTTAGTTTTCATAATAAAGCATTTAAGTTGAATTGTACCTTGCCTCAGATATGCTTAAGCCATTTATTGTTGAATAAAATTGTGGACATTTAAGTCGAATTTTGAAGCGGGCTTTGAATAGGGGCTATGGTCAAATGAGACCCTATAATTAAAAAATTCATGAGGGTCATCAAGGCTAGTATAGAACTTGGTTTTGCAGCTTTTTGTCGAGGTACGAGTATATTAAACATAATTATGAACTTAAAAGCCCTATTAGTCCGGTTCAGTTGTATGGGGCCTAGGTGAAATAAAGGACCGATGTCAACCATTTTCAACAGGCTTCGTTTCTGGTATCATATAAGATAGTGTGCCAAATTTCATTGAATTATCTTCAAAATTGCGACCTGTAGTTTGATTATAACGTTTACAAGCCCTATTCCGGGGTTCAGTTGTATGGGGGCTAGGTGAAATAATGGATAGGCTTCGTCCCTGGAACAATAGAAGATCATGTTCCAAATTTCATTGAATTATCTTCAAAATTGCGATCTGTAGTTTGATTACAAGATTTACATGGACGGACGGACAGACGGACGGACATAGCTAAATTGACTCTGAAAATGATTCTAAGCCGATTGGTATACTTTAAGGTGGGTATAGGACCAAGATTATTGTGCGTTACAAACATCAGCACAAACCCAATATACCCTCCCCACTAAAGTGGTGTAGGGTATAAAAAGTTATACGTACGTATGTAAGCGAAGGTTAGTTGGCTAAAATGTTAAAACTTAAATAATTTTTGTTAAAAATAATTTAATTTTAAGCGAAAAATTTAGTTTTTAGTAAGACTATTTTGTTGAATACTTCTCAAATGATACGCATCGTGAAAAGATTGCAGAAATTTGTTTAACATATTGTAAAGAGATTAAAAGTTTCAATCGCTCAGAGACCACTTTCAAAAATAATTTTGTCTCGTGTTCAGTACATTAATACTCATTGACAGAGAAGTATTCCTAGATGAAATTCTTAAAAACGCAGGGACACTCTAATAAGTATACACCTTTTCCCTACGAATTCGTTTTTAAATTTAAAAGATCTTTTGCAAAACTAATAACTAGTAATGTGAACGGAACAAATATATTACTAATGCTAATGTGCTTTTCTCCTAATCGATTTATCTTACTTGCATCTAATCTAATGTTTTACAAAATAATTGTGTCTGTACTTTTCTGACTCTAAAATTTAAATCCTAAAAGTAACAATAGGAACTTCTACACAAATTAGTATTATTTTAAACTTCGTCTTTGTGTGTAAAACACTGTAGGTTCAAAGTAGGGTTTCTTAAGGGAAAATTTTTCCTGTGAAAATTTTCTCGGCAAATTTTGGGAATTCTACATAACAATTGCTAAAACAAAAATAATTTAATTTTAGAAAATATTTTGCTTCTACTAAAAATTTTGTTAAAAAAAATTGGAATCAATTCCAAGAAATGAGAAAAGTCTGGCAAATTAGAAACCCTAATACAAAGCTTTAAACATGCACTTAATATATGATTCGTGTACTACTCATATTAGTACATACTGTTATTTTAAAAGACATAAATACAATAACTTTGTGTATGAACAGTTTGTCCAGATACATTTATTCTATAAAAATCAGTGTTCGGCATTATAAAATAACAGGGACTTAGGCCAATGATCATAAAACAAAATCAATGAATTATCAATCAAAACAAGCTAATTTGCAAAAAAAAAAAAAAAAATACAATCAGTGTATTTTTTAGCTTTCAAAAAAATTATATTTACGTTATGTTCTTTTTAAGCCGACCAATTATACAGATATGTACATTCACTGTAGTCCAAATAAGTTCTAATAAAGCATGTTAGCAGAAAAATTGCATACAAAATGCAACAAAGAAGAACAAGATGAATTCCAAGAAAACTTCTTTACAAAAAACAACAATTTTTATGTGTTTATTTAAGTAAAGCTGCGAAACAAAGCAGTAAAAAGTATTTGTAGCAAAACTTAAGTACGTTTGTAGCAACCATGTACGTATGAGTAACAACAGTAACAACAAATTTAGTATAATTTGTTATAGTTAAGGTTGCCAGATTTTTTTGAACAAATTTAAGTTTTTATGTGAGTTGTTATTAAATAAATTTAAGAAATAATGCTTTTTCAAACATTGCAAAATTAATTATATTGCCGATGCCAACCGGTTTGGAGGCAATATCAGTGTCTTGTTTAGGCGCCTAAACACATAATCATATTCAGATCACCTTAAGGTAAATAGTCACCTGGCCACCTTATGACAAACCAATGTTTAGTAGTTGCAATTCTTGTTTTTTGTTATTATTATTGCTTCAAGAAGAATAAGAACAATAAGCATGAATAAGAAAAGCTTAACAAATGAAGTGGAAATCACTCTACAATATAAATCTGCAATACACTTAAAAAGACACACACATATATTCTTATACAAATAACAACAACTCATAAACAAGCATCCTTTAAAAACATCTTCAATTCACATAAAAGGCAGTCTTTGAATACGTAAGAAAATGAAGAAAACAACAACAGCAACAAGGATTCAAACGTGCATAGAAACGTGCCCGGAAAAAACTATAGTAAATTTGTACAAAATAGAGAAAACTTTTAAATCACTTTTTTGCGTTGTATTTTATTTTATAACATTTTATTAACTTTTAAATCATCTCATTTTTCTTTATACTGCTCTTCTTTTAACGAATAGTTTTTGTTCGATTTATTTTCTTTAAAATATGATAAAATATTGTGTAATACCTTTTGCTTAACATCAATAAATGACGTTTATTACAGGAACTGTTTTTCTTTTTCATTTATTTCCCTGCATTGAGGGAAAATAACAGTTTTTTCTGTTCTTTCAACATATTTTTAGTATTTTTTTCCTTCCATTTTAGAGCAAACGTCCTTCAATCTTAATCCTTTGGCCATAATACACAACTCTGCTGTGAGACTAGTTGTTTAAAGCTCCAACTACTACAAACATATTCATACATACAGTGTATTATATGATGATGATTATTGTATGGTTTTGCTGTTAGCAAGAAATCTGTATGTTTGTGTAAAATATTGCTCTAACTGTGTTGCCAATATTTCCTCGATGTAAAATGTTTACAAGCAGTCATGGCACGTGTGACTTTGCTTGAATTTTCTTTCTACCGTTCGAGACAGGCGAACAGACGATGCCATAAACAACAGCTTGCCATGCAGCCTGATTAGTTTTGGCTGTGCCCATGACTATGGTTACTAACTGTTTGGTTATTTGGTTGACTATTTGGCTCAATGACTAGATGCTGTGTATTTAGATGGATGTAGTTGGGAAAGCGAGGGTTGTTATATAAAGTGGTTAGAACAAAAATACTTTTCGCGACGCTACGTTAGACTTTTTGTTGATTGAGAATTTTTCAATTCCGACCTGTATTTCATACAGCTCTCATATATAGAAACTCACCGATTAGGTCTTTTAAGATCATAATTAGTACAAAAAATAAAGAATTAATAATACTAACCCTCCAAAATGCCAAAAAAAAAAACACTTAAAAATCCTATTTCTAATTTTTTATTTTTACATATTTATATTCTACATTTGGGAGCTACTGTCTAGTCCACTGTTTAATGTCTAAATTAGTTATTAATGAAATACTTAACGTTTTAATTAAACAATCAGCCCTCGCAACCTATTATTTATTTGTATGTGTATGACATTGTGTACGTATCAATTTATATAACAACAAATACAAACACACACACACTGAAACATACAGAGAATGTCGACATTGCTCATTAATGTCAATTTGATCAAGTCGTACATGCCATCGATTAGATATAGAAATTGCACAATTTTTCTTCATTTTCTCTTATAAAAGTTTATGTACATTCTCATGTACTTCATTCTACCTTTAAGTTTACGTGCATATGTAGACTAAATTTGGAAGTATATTGTAACACTCACACTCATACAAAACTATTTACTATTCTTCATCCCTTACGTGCTGATGTATCAAACCTCCCTCTCCACTTTTTGATCTTGTTTGGTTGTCAACAAATTTCATTTCTTTGACTTGACAGCAGCGATAAAATAAACTAACAAAACGAATTGAAATGTTGGCAAATATAAGTTTCAGTTTCCCTTTGGTTGTTTAGAAAATTAATTGTTTTTTTTTATTATTATTATATATATTATTTCTAATTTTTTTTTATCAGCATTCTGTTGAACGTTGAGTATTTATGTGAAAATACAAATGGTTTGCCTTTATTTATATTTGCAACAATATTTCTTATTGGATTTAGTTTAGTAGTTTTATGTGTAATTAATTTAAACAAAAATAATTGCCTTTTCTTGCTGCTGTATCCTTATCAAAGGATTATCAAAAGGAAATCAATAAAACTGATACCATTTCCCATTAAAAACAAGATAAATTAAATAATTTGCATGGCTTTCTATAATTGTATAACTCAATATTACATAGAATGCATACGCATACAAACATGTACTTTTTCTTCCTATAGTTGCTTAAGTATATATAAGAATAAAAGCAAATTCAATAGTATTTCTTCGATTCTCTGTAAATACTTCAATTTTCCCTACAAACAAAGATTCTCGTTCTATAACGGCAGTAGGTACTACAAGTATATTATTTCATTTTTTTCAAATCTGCCTTCTGAAATACTCTAGAATTATCATTAAGAGCATTGCATTTTACCTGTAATTGTATGTTTCTTTTGAGAGTGTTTTTATGTATATATCTATGTATGTGTATCTCTGTGTTTTTATATGTATGTGTGTTACAGGGTATTTCTCGTTAAAAGAGGATTACTTAATATTAAATGTATTGATGTTGTTTCTGTGAGAGGAGCTTTAAAAAACCTCATATACTCACAGACCCATACATATAAAGACATAAGTATGAACGTTTGAATACAATAGAGAAATAATTTTTTGTCTTGGGATTTGTTGTGAATTCATTATGGTTCGGATAAGGAAAACATTTATAAATGAAATCGATTTCCTTTTAAAAATATTTTAAGGAAATTCATAAAATGTTATGAAATCAATATTTAGGTAATGAAAATATTAGAATAATTTATATGAAGTAATTAAAATGTCTTGTTTAATCTAATAAATTTATGGAAAATTCAGTACTATTTAACCTTTATCAAAACTTTTTTACACCGAGAATGAGTTCTTTTTAAATGAGTTCTTTTTCTTCATACATTATATATTCTGGCAAATAGAATACTCCGGGAACTATTCAATTTATTAGTCCAAGGGCTAGTCAACAGACTTGTTCATATACTACTCCATAGAATAATTAATATACTAGTTCAGGAATAGCAGTTCATAGTTAATTTTAGTCCATAAGTTAGTCAGAAGAAGAGTGCAGACTATTTAGTAGATTTTTTAGTCCATAAGTAGTCAGAAAAGAGTGCAGACTATTCAGTAGATTTAGTCATAGAATACCCCAAAGACTAGACTAACTAATAGGCTTGTTTAGTATATTTATAGGCTAGTTTAGTCTAAATTAAATAATAGACTACCAAGAGATCAGTCCATAGATAAATAAATAGCCACTAGACTAGTTCCTAGTCAATATAATAGTTCATAGAATAACTAATAAACCAGTTCATTGATTAGTCAATAAAAAATTGTTCATTGACAATAAAGTAGTCTATAGCCTAGACCTTGGTCATATATAGCCACATATCCGGTCATTAATCTTAAACATACATTTGGGGTATTAGTATTGCAGTAGTTCCCTATTTCATCTAGTGGTGCCAACCAATTGATAAATTTAAAACTTTCTCTTCATCGTTTATACTCAACATTATTTTAATTCATTTAAAAATCGCTCATACGTCTTCAGTATCTTATTTTATTTAACACTTTTAACTTAATCAAGTATTTATTAAATTGCTTTTTGTTTTTCTCTAGTGCCTGTGAAAATAAAATTACCTAGATTTTTTGCATAAAATTTTCATTTATTCTAAAACTTTTAAATTGATTTTGTTCTTGTTGCGTTTGGGTGTGTGAGTATTTTTTTATTAACCTAATTTTCTTATCCACAAATAACATGTCATTACCTGAGTGCAATTCTTTCATTCTTTATATTCATTTTCAGTTTTATTTGTAGTTTGTGTTATTGTTTTAGCTGGTTTTTCTTCATTTGCCACATACAGCTTTCTAGGAGTTTCTACTACTATAACGGTAAAATATAAAAATTTCTAATCTAAAATATGCTTTAGTTTTAGACTAAAAAAAGGAGAGTGTAGCATGAATAAATTTGCATAAAAATGTCAAACTCTCTGGCAAAAACATACACTAACATATACATATATATACCCCTTTACTACCTCACAGTAGTAGAGCACATTTTTAAAGTGATTTTTACACACTCATACATATGCAAAGAAATTTTAAATAAACTCCAACTCATTTCAACAAAAAAAAAAACATCCTTGACAATAGAATGAAAAAGACAACAAGAAAGCCCCAACAAGTATTAAAAAGAATTGAAAACTGTGAATAAAACCAAGTCTAAAAAATTGAAATTTAAATTGGCATTATTAAGCTTGTTGTTGGTTTTGTTGTTGTTAAACACTGAAAAAATGCAGAAAACTTTTTTCCTTACTTATTTACTTGGGGGAATTGAGAAAATATTTACCAAAGCTAAAATTAATTTAAAATTAATCAAAATCAGAATTTTTCTGTTTGAGTATTTATTAATTTTTACTGTAAATATATTTTTTTATATATTTACGCTCTAACAAATTATGCGTTGGCAGCAGAAAATTAAAAAAGTTTTCGAACAAGATTTTTGCATTAAACAAAAAACACAAACAAATACATATCTGATTAAAGTTTGTACATTTTGAAAAGCGAAGCTACCGTGAGCAGAGTTACAGACTTTAAAATGAATTTTAAACCGAAGAAATGAATATAATAAAATGGTTAAGAAATATGTTTAAGACATATTTGGTTACTAGCAGATGTTTTCTTTTCAATTAATCACATAATCAAAATTGTTTCTTTAAAACATTTTTCTAAGATTTCTGTATAAAGTCTAGACATTTACATTATTATAGGCTTCGTCTACAAAATGAAAATAATTCTATGCAGATTATTTTAATATTAATTACAAAAGTTTGTTGATATGTTTGTTAATGGATTATGTTGAAGAATTTATATCAATATAATGTGGTTTCTTTTATCAATTCATTAATTTAAACAAATTTCATAGTTAATTATCTGACAGCCAAGACTTTTGGTATTAAATTAAGTTATTTATTTTAAGAGTATATTGTTTAAATTGTATTCAAAATCTCAGCAAAAAAACTATAAAGGAATATTTAGCCCTATCCCCCTTATAAAGCATCTTTCGGAAAATCAGTTTTGGAAAAATTTTGTATTAAGGAAAAGATCAATAACGTCGTTAATTGCTAACGGATTTTTAAAAAGAATGATGCGTTTTACTCATGAATAAACATGGGTTTCTAATCATTCAATAAATAGTACGGTTCCTATATAAAATACTTTCAAAAAGACATATCCAAACTTGGACAACGGTGCAAAACTAAAATTAAAAATATGTTTTCTGATGAAATTCAGACATATCTCTCAAGGTTACTTAAACGTGCAGAAACTTAAAGTCGGTTCAGTTTCAAGTAAGTTACTGCGTTATAAGTGCTTAAAGGTACGGAAAACCGATTTTTTACCCGTAACTAAATATTTTGGAGATGTTTGGCAAATTTCAAAAACATATTCTTGTTCCACTCGGATCCACCTTTCAGAAAAATAGTATCACTTCCCAGGTATTTATTTTTGTCGCATAGTGTAATTTATTTATTAGCCTTTATTCTATGTTTCTCTTTGTACATATAGATGAATAAATAATTTTCGACTTAACCTTTTTTTAATTAAATAAAATTATATTAAAAATGTTTTTCTGAAAATGATAAGAGTTTATACTTTCCAAGATAATAACGACAACAAGAAAATTGTTTCTTTTTTTTAACGATATCTTAAGTTTTGTAAACTAACAAACAACAATGTAAGTAACTCTTTAACAGAAACTGACAGACAGACTTACAGTTAAAGCACTAGTATATAACATAAGAAAACTATGTCCTTCTGCAGTTACATACATAAGTTTGTGTGTAAGTAGTATGTAAAAATCTTTAAGTAAAATGTCTTGTATATTTTGAGTATTTTCTTTTTTTATAATTAAGTTATCACTTTGGCAAAAATCTACTTCATTTGCATAATTTGTGAAGAGTAAAAATTTAAGAAGTTAAAGAGGATATGATGATGATGATACAGACACAAAAAGGTTCTTAGAAAAGTTACAGAAAATTAACTAAAATGTTTAAAAATAAACGAGAGTTTGTAAAAAATTATATTAAATTAATTTCCTGTTCTATTGGGAAATTTCATGATTCAATTCTAACATTTCATACTTCTCTTACAACCCTCGTTGCTCTGGTAAAATTTTAAGCAAACA
The DNA here is from genome assembly GCF_015586225.1 of Lucilia sericata. Lineage (NCBI taxonomy): Eukaryota > Metazoa > Arthropoda > Insecta > Diptera > Calliphoridae > Lucilia > Lucilia sericata. The sequence goes on from NW_023994046.1 coordinate 496,556, forward strand.
TGACGATAAAGATTGAATGAAAAACAAGTTGACTACAAAGAATTATTTAATTTAATTTTAATTGCAAAAGATAATAGTTTAAATAAATTCTTAAATATTTTAATTAAAATTGTATCTTTATAAAAACCCACACACACACACAATGTTGTCAACTCAATATCATCGTCAATGAGGGACAACACAACACAACTCGTGTAAAAATAAACAATAAAGTTAAAAACTTTTGTGTTATTATTAAATTAAATTTTATACTTCAATACATGTCGTTGGGTGTTTGTATTAATATATTATTTATTTTCTATAGAAAATCAACATACAAATAAATAAAAGATACTCAACGATCCACCTCTTTTTTTTGTAGTTGTTTTTTTAAGAGGGTGCAGTTCAGTTCATCATATGAGCAGTGTGTTTAGTTCAATGTAGTAGTGCATGTTTAGAGCTTAATGTGACTTTTTATTGTTTTGTATTTATGAAAAAATGCAACAGCTTGTTGTTTGGCACTTGGCTAGAATGCCTTTTTGTAATTTTTTTCTCTCTAACACAACAGCAACTACAAAGGGTTTAACATACATACTTACAAACACACTCTCGCTTTCATTTTAAGTACAAACACCCATCAACTTGTAAACACTTAAACAGTTGTTGTTTCATGGATGTAGCCTAACGATATGTGCATAAAAGTGAGTGTAAGGATGATGTGAGTACATGTGTGTGTGTATGTGTGGAAGAGTGTACATTATAAGCTTTTGTTATGATTATTGTTGTCACCTACAAACATGCATAACTTTTCATGGCTGGAAAACAGTACTTTAGATTTTACCTAATATTATGAATAAGTGAATGGTTAAGGGAGCAATTGGGAGGGGAAAAAATTCGACATAAGCATCGTAATATATACACATACACACACACGTATTTGTAGTTTATACAAAGCTTTAACTTACACACGTGTAAAAAGAGTTGTTTGACTTTGAGTGCATGTTGTCATTTAGTATGTATGTGTATGTGAATTTGTAAGTATCTAAGAGTACTTGTTATTTAACAATATGTTTAAACATTACAAGTATGCATCTTTGTATTTACAAGTTTACGCATACATATACACAGATTTGTATATACATTAGACCGGCTCACGCAAAATGGAGCTTGAGTTACTCTTCTCAAAATATACCTCGTTATGGCATAAAATGTTACCCAAAAAATTGTGGGTTTAGTGTGATCCGTTCGTAAGCTGGATTGTTTTCAAGAAAATATCCTATTTTACAGGATTTATTCAAAATTTTATTCAGTTTCAAAAAATCTTTGAGTCCTTTTTTTGAGAGGGGTAATAAAAACTCTCCATACAGAGTGAGCCGGTCTAATAGACATACTTACACACATATGTATGTTGTATAAAGTATTAAACAATGACAAGAGCATGTTTTGTCCATTTTAAGTGTTTAAAAATAATATAAGTGCTTTTGTTATTTGACTTTGATTTTTTGTTGTATTAAAAACTATCACTTTGATTGTATGTATCTCATTCTTGTGCATAAATCGTCAGCTGAAATGTAGATGGATCTGCATCCAATGGCCCAAAATTTTTAATTTTTTATAAATATTTCTTGTAACCAAATATACAGAACATCTACTATAACGCTTCCTAAAATATTTTGGATCTAGCTAGTCTAACTATATTTGTTCCACAGCGGTAAGCCCGATCAAGGTCAATCATCCTTATAACTGATTGCTAAAATTTAAGCATTAATAAGAGCATACTATCAGATTTTGGGCTGGAGAGGTGACCTGTTAAACTTTTTCTGCCTAATCTTTTAACCACAAAATATATCTTTATTTTTCTTTTTGAAAACAATTATGACTTCTAGTTTGATGATATAAATTTGTTGTGTGACCATGCCACTTTAAACCTTTAACATAATAAACTAAATTTATTTAGTACTACAACCTTTATTATCTAAGAAACTTAAATTTAGTTTCCTTATTTTTTCTTTTCACATAATCGACTACAAGAGTACGAAAGATAAAAAAATTGTCCATAATCCATTTTGTTTATTCTATTATTATTTTATGGAATAGTTAAGAGACAACGTAAAAAACAAAAAAAATTGAGGTAACTTTATAAAATCTTTAACTATTTAGTTGACGTTTTGTAACTCTCTTTGGTATCCAAGTGAAAACCTGAAGCAATATTTTTTTTATCCAGCTGTGTGTGCGGCAAAGAAGTTTTATTTGGTAAACTTTTCTAAGGCAGAGTTATAAAGGAATTAGATTTTAGTTCAAACATGAATTCAGACCATTAGTAAAGAAGCCTATGCCTAGCTTATTTCTATGGTAAAACAACATATTCTTTTAATACATCGTTATTTGCTCATAATTAATTGAAATTTAAAAAAAGAATTCATTCTTTGTTTATCTGATGTTAGCCACCTAGCAGCATGAAGGCAAAGTTTTGGAGTTTTCTTTATTTATTTTCTTATTTTTCTAACTCTAATACAACATGGGATAGCAGAGGCAGCACAATCTGCCTTAGTTTTTAGTTGTTGTACAAAGAGATTGTATTTATATCATGTCACCATCACTTAAACTACGACATACAACTCTTCTCCTCAATTCACATTCACATTCTTATTTAAACATCAACCTTATTTTCCTTTTACGTAAAATATGTGGTATGAAATGTCGCTGTTACAAGCTCCTGCTGATGCCTCTGGCAGTGGCAGTGGTATGGTGTCTTTGCTACTATTCTTGCCATTGATATTGCTGCATTATGGAGTAGTTATATCGAAGATTAGTTTGGTCTCACTCTTACCATCTCTTTATCCTGGAATGCCTTTGTGTGTCGTGTAAGTGCACGCGAGTATGAGTATGAAGTTTATTCACTAAAAATCCTGCTGTTATTTTATGTCAGCATTAGTTACAACAATTTTACAAGTTTTTATTTGAAACTTACCTCATAGTTAGTTGTGGATAGTACAAAAAAAAAGAACGAAAAGGTTGTTTGAGGGCATTCAGCCACATGCATAAAGAACAAATAATACTAGTTAGGAAGAAGGAAAGAAAGAGATGACACGAAGTAGATTGTAGAAAATTGTTATAAAATTGGGTAATAAATAGTCTCAGGAACGTATTAAGCGAAAAAATATCTTAATGTTTCCTTTAAGGATTAAGAGAAAAGCAGGCAGCAGCGAGTTTAAAATGAACTAACCAAAATGGTGGTGGTTGCTGTTGTGGAATAAGTTGACCTATTTATATTTTTTTACTTTTAAGTAGCACTACATGAAATTGTAGTAGTTGCTGGATTTTTTAAATTAAACATTTAATTATCTGCTTTTCTTTAAAAAAAGCCGCATTTATAATACAAGTATAATTTATTCAAATTTATTTCAAAGTAGCTTCAATGAATTAATTAAAGCTTTTTAGGTTTAGAATACATTCTTTCAGTATTTGATATATTTATACCCTACACCACATTAGTGGGGAGGGTACATTGGATTTGTGCTGATGTTTGTAACATACAAAAATATTAGACCCACCTTAAAGTATACCAATCGGCTTAGAATCGTTTTCTGAGTCGATTATGCGCAAGGTACAGGTCGCAATTTTCAAGATAATTGGCACGCACGTTTTATTTGACCCAAGGATGAAGCCTATTGAAAATGGTTAAAATCGGTCCATTATTTCACCTAGCCCCCATAGAACAGAACCCCCCGAAAAGGGCTTCTGAGCTCATAATTATGTTAAATATACAGATATTTCGAGAAAATACGGCACTACTAAGTTTTATGGAAGTCTTGATGACCCTGCCAAATTTCATAAAGATCGGGCCCCATTTGACCCTAGCTCCCATACAAAGTCGTCTTCAGAAAATTACTTGAATGTCCCAAATTAACTTATAAACACAAATATCGCTATGAAATTCAGCACAATAAAATATTATGTAAATATAAATATATTCAAAAAATTTTATCGGGCTTGGTCCATATTTGCCCCTAGCCCCCATATAAATCCTCTTTCAGAAAATTAGTTTTTCATCCATAAATTGCTTAAATGTATCGGAACAAGGGAATATTGAAGATAAATGCTTTATTATGAAAAATAAATCACATTTAATATTCATAACTGGTGTAGGGTATCATATGGTCGGCCACGCCCGACTATACTTTCTTACTCGTTTTTATTTTGCTAACAAAACATTGTTTTTAAAAATATTGTGTGTGAAGAATTTTAGGTTTTTTAAATTTAAAAGAATGTTAGTGTAAAGTAATTTGAAATTTTATTTAATTAATTTAATTTAAACAAAAATTTAATTTTAAATATTATAACTCAAAGCAAATAAATTTGTTTATAGATTTTAATTAAGTTAAAGTATATTTCATCTTACTTTAAATACCTAGTGTTTTCAATAGTTATAGCAGAAGTATTATCCGTCCATTATCACAATTTTAATATTAAACTGATAAAAATTGACTCTGTAGTCTGTAATCAAGATAAGTATCCGGAATTCTGGGGTTGTATGGTGGAAAATAGGAAATAATTTGTATTTTAATGGGAAGTAAAATTGATGCTATTATTTATGGTATACGACATCAATCAACAGAAAATTGGTGTGAAATATCAGATCTGATAGCACTTCAAAAAGAAGTCTTAGAGGGTTAAATGGTTGAAGCATTCGTTGACTGAAAATTATCGTAAGCAAGAGTACTGCCCTCGCAAATTGAATTCGAAAAGTTCAAATGAATGTTTAGGACAAAAAATGGAATAAAAAACTAATTTAAAGAATATTTGCCTTTTCATCAAGAAAAAATATGAACAGGAACTTCTAAAAATACTAGGTATGTTTATTGTAAACGTTTAAAGACAGTATGAAATATTTAATAATATTAATAAGGCAACAAGATTTAACAAATTTCGAACACTTTATATAAGTGTGTAAATATGTATAATGATGTGTTTGTTATGATTCGAATATAAATTACAAATATGTTATAAATATGCTATTTATTATGTTTATATAATGTTTGCAATATTATTATTGTTCTAACTATAATTTAGCTAAAATTAGGCAATTTAATAACACACATTTGCTACTAATTTAATTTTATGTTTATATTTATTTTTATGCATATATGTAACAGGCATACATGTGCACATACATATACAAAACAAGTAAGAAAGTATAGTCGGGCGTGACCGACCATATGATACCCCACACCAATTATGAATATTAAATGTGATTTATTTTCCATAATAAAGCATTTATGTTGAATTTTAACTTGGTTCCGATACATTGAAGCAATTTATTGACGAAAAACTAATTATTAGCTCAAGGGGTAAGTGCGTGGGGGCTAGGTGAAATTTTCGCTACTTCCAATTGGCTTGGTCTTTGGGTAAATTATCTTCAAAATTGCGACCTGTAGAGTGCGTACGAGGTATACATGGACATACAGTCGGATAGACGGACATAGCTTAATAGTCTCATAAAAAACCGATTGGAATATTTTAAGATGGTTGTAAGACCTATATTTTTGGGTGTTACAAGCATCAGCTCAAATGCGTTATACGCTCCCCACTATAGTGGTGTAGCGTATAATCACACATACATATGTATATGTAGATATATTAAATATAATATTTAAGACCATATATGTATGTATGTGGATGTACATTAGGGTGGCCCCAAAATGGAAATTGCAGGTGAAAGTACAGTTATTTATTACCTACTATTTCTAAAAAGTTTTGTGCTGACGTCAATATTTGGTTAGCTGGATCAAACCTTAAATAGGACTTTTCTATCCTGTGACTGAATTTATGACCCCAGGAATAAAATTTTGTGAAACGTCATGTTCTCCATACAAGCGGGGACACCTTATTGTACATATGTACATGTGCATATGTGTTGTACTTATGTTTCTGATTGTCTAGGTTATTACAGGCATGGCCTTCATTTTAACTCAGAACAACAGCAACAACAATATGGACAATTGCTATATACATATGTATGTGTATGTATATAAATTTCATATACACAGACAAACACCAAAGTTTGTTTATCGTACTAAAAACCCACAAAAGAAGTACAACAATCACCAAGTCCTTGGGCTTAATAGACCTATAAAACGCGTCTTTTATGTCTCCTCAGTAGACTGAAAATAATTTACTCTGCTGCTTTTCTTCTGTAGTTTTATTTTCACTTTTGGCAGCATGTAAACAAAAATGCGTTTATACAAATTGTTTGTTTGTCGACCATAAAATAAAAATTTCGTTGAAAATTTTGTAGGGTTAGTGGCAATGAAATTGTAATAAATTTTTTCCTTCTTTACAAAACAACAAGAATTACATATTTTGTACTTGAGTTGAAAAAAATTGATTTTGAAAATTTTATAACAAATTAGTATGATTTTTAAATCCTTAAAATACACGCAATAATAGCAACTTGAAGTTTTAAAAAATTTACCAATTATTTCAAACGGACATACATACATATGTAGATATTGAGACAGATTTTTCATATAAAATATAAACTTAAAAATCTTTACCGAAATATATGAAAATTCTGCATTGGTAAACATTAAAATTGTTGGTAAATACTGAAGACTAACTCATACTCAATTAGATTAACATGAAAATGTTATGAACAATAAATCTGTTATATTAAAACCCTAAACCCTATTAAAAGGAGTTCTAACAACTACACATATTTCTTACTTCTCTCATCAAAATTGGTGTCAATAAAATTTATTGAATGAAAAAAATCTTTTAGATATTTTTACTTAAGAATAATGTTTTAACAAAATATTTGACTTACCTTCTAATGACCCCGTATATATTCTAGTAATATCATAATCCATGGGTCCATCACTTGTTTCTATTTGTACATCACTGGTGAATACTGATAAGGGATCCTGACGCAGCACCAAACGAAATTCCCTGGAAATATATGAAGAAAATAGAAAAGAGAATAAACAAACATTGCCATAAGACAAATGCATAAGTACACACATATGTATGTATGTATGTATGCTAGAATAATAAAGTAATATGAGTACGACGATTTAACAACAAAATATAACTTTTTAATAGTTAAGAAACAATAATAAAAAACAATATTGATAAAGTAAATACGAGTACATAAGAAAGGAGCGGATGCACAAATGAAAAAGAAAAAGTTGAAAACACAAATAAAAAATTTTAAATTTTGAAGTAAAACTAAAACAGGAGACTCCCACCCTCCCTATAGAATTTCAGAGAACTAGGATAACAAAAATATACACCAACACACATCCTATATAACTACACAAATATAGATTCTTACAAAAACCAACAATGAAAGAAGAATATACAAATAAACAGACACACAGATACTCTTGGAATACGTATCTGTGTGTTTGTTATTAAAGTCGTAACTGATGACAGCACAAGTGTTGACAATCTTAAATGTCAGCAATAATTGTGTCAGCATAAAAGACTTACATACATACATACTCACACTCTGACATCTGTATATACAATTTATGCAAGTTTGTATGAATGCGAAAAACACAAACAACAATAGCAAACGGAAACGCATTTCAATCTTCTATTTGTATAGAAAAATAAATACTCGGGGGACATTTTGTATTTATTGTGAAGCATTGAAATGAAGCTACTCCCATACTTATAAGTCTTTCAATTTACAAATGCCAAAAAATCAATAAAAAGAAAACGACTGTTTTTGCATTTACTACTCGTGTCATTTGAAAATTGTCATATATTTTTTGTATGGGTCGTTTATAAGGCATTTGCAATTTTACTGGAAAAACAATTTGAAAATTTTTAAAATAAACTGTTAAATTGTTATTAAATTTTCTCAACCAACTAGTAAACAAAGATTTAAATACATCCATATGTATATACAATATTTAAACTGAAATATATTTTGTTATCCGTTTATTCAATGTTTTAAATTTAACATTAGTATCTGCTGGGTTCTTTATAAATGAGCCCATAACAATCGCCCTTTAATATTTTAGGTTACTTTATGTATTTTCTTTTTGTTTTAATTTCAACACCTTTTTTGCCACAGAAAAACTTTTAGTACCATAAAGTCATTCTATTCAATATTTATATCTGGATTTTCTCATTTTATAGTAATCTATTTTTTATGGACAACAAGATATAAATGTATTTTTCTCACTTTTTTCATTTTTAGTGCATGAACCAGATGTAACCCAAACCCTCAAAAAATGGAATGAAATGAAAGCACTCTGGCACTGAGATACTTAATTGTCAAAATGTCATTTTTGTATGTCAGATGGCTAATGATGGCTGTAAACATGAGAATAAAAAGCAAAACAAAAAAATGTACATAAAGGACAGCAACATTGTTGCTATTTTAGGATTTCAAGTAAGTGCTATCGATTTTTTTTATTGTTGATTTTTATAACTTATTGGATCATCAAATTTCTACAACTCATAAATCAAACACATTCTAATGCAGTCAGTATGGAAAGCGTAAATACATAAACTGTTATACAAATATAACTTTTGTAGACCAAAAAGTATATTTTGAGTATGATATTGTATTGGTTTAAAAATAAATTTAATGTTCCCATTTATTTTAAAACTTAATGTTTATGAATACAGAGATTAAGATTTATGACAAATATTTTTTTGAATACAGAATACTTTCTCCCATATTCATAAACCACTATTTATTTTATAAAAAGTTTATAAAACAAAAAAGACTTGGCCATAGACTAGACTATTAGGAGGAGATTATAGACCTAGACTATAGACTAGGACGATAGATTAGACTATAGACTAGATATAGACTAAACTATGACTCGACTATAGACTAGACTAGACTATAGACTAGACTATGACTAGACTATGACTAGACCTATAGACTAGACTATAGACATAGACTATAGACTAGACTATAGACTAACATAACTAGACTATAGAACTAGACTATAGACTGACTATAGACAGACATAGACTAGACCTAGACTAGACCATAGAATAGACTATAGACTAGACGATAGACAGACTATAGAACTAGACTATCGACTAGACTATAGACTAGACTATAGACAACTATAGACTGACTACAGACTAGACTATAGACAGACTATAGAATAGACTATAGACTAGAACTATAGACAGACTATATACAGACTATAGACTAGACTAATAGACTAGACTATAGACTAAGACTATAGACTAGACTATAGACTAGACTATAGACTAGACTATAGACTAGACTATAGACTAGACTATAGACTAGACTATAGACTAGACTATAGACTAGACTATAGACTAGACTATAGACTAGACTATAGACTAGACTATAGACTAGACTATAGACTAGACTATAGACTAGACTATAGACTAGACTATAGACTAGACTATAGACTAGACTATAGACTAGACTATAGACTAGACGATAGACTAGACTATAGACTAGACTATAGACTAGACTATAGACTAGACTATAGACTAGACTATAGACTAGACTATAGACTAGACTATAGACTAGACTATAGACTAGACTATAGACTAGACTATAGACTAGACTATAGACTAGACTATAGACTAGACTATAGACTAGACTATAGACTAGACTATAGACTAGACTATAGACTAGACTATAGACTAGACTATAGACTAGACTATAGACTAGACTATAGACTAGACTATAGACTAGACTATAGACTAGACTATAGACTAGACTATAGACTAGACTATAGACTAGACTATAGACTAGACTATAGACTAGACTATAGACTAGACTATAGACTAGACTATAGACTAGACTATAGACTAGACTATAGACTAGACTATAGACTAGACTATAGACTAGACTATAGACTAGACTATAGACTAGAAGATCATATAGCAAATATTGTTAAATTATCTTCAAAAATACTAAAGTGTGAATAAATAAAAAAGGCTTTTTGAAAAAAGTATAAACATTTCTAAGGTGTGTTTTAAAATTATAAGAACAAATATAATTTTCGAATTTCTCTTCAAGTATTGAATGGATCTACAAAAAATTTGTACAAATAATACATTTTTACATTTACTATTTATACATATACAAAAAAATAAGTTTGAGATTCTTGTTGTTGCATTTCTGGAAGTTTTCCGTTATTTTAATGTTTCATAATTATAAAACCAAATAAATAAAAACCCATTATGCAACTTAGTAGGCCAAAAATCTTGGATATAATTGGTCCTAAAATAAAGAAAAAAATTGTGGCTTTGATGTACCATGTAGATTTTTTTAATTCTGACCCTGCAAAAGGTAAAATTTCGGCCATAAAAGACCAACTTTTGAAATTTAGGCAAATTGCTCAGAAATTTGATAGGATTGACAAAGTTGTTAATTTTTTTATTTATCGTGATAATTAAGCACAAACCAAGTGATCAGCATGACAGAAAACTCTTTCCCAGCGAGAAATACCCCATATTATTCGTAAAATGAACATTTCAACTTTGAGTTTAAAAAATATAAGAGCTCAGATTGGCGTTTCAGTGCCTAAAATAACTGTGTGGAGGACAACTTCAGAAATAAATAATTCAAAATAATTAAAAATTATGCAAGTTCCGCGGTTACTACCCCATTCATGTAAAATTAACAGCACGTCCTATGTCAGAACTCTAGAAATTAATTTTGTGCTTTTTATGGCACAAGGTCCAACAAAAAACTAAATTTTCAGCAAGAAAATGCTTTTATACCCAACATTAGATTTTTCAAAAACTGTTTTAACACCAAAAATACACCTGCTTTAGAGTGGTCAGCAGTGCTAACTAGATGTAAAGTCCACGGAAAGTCTTTTGGGGATACAACCCAATCGAGTTTACTTGGGAAATCAACTGTACGAAAGCCTTAATTTACGAAAAAATCTAATTTCACAGGAATCATCAAATATTGATCAAAATATAATAAAAACTTTAGTAAAAGTGTGAATTCTGGAATATTAAATCTTCTAAAATATAAGGGAGGCCGAATTACCAAATAATTTTTTAAAATTATGTTTAATTTTTAAAAAATAGTGAAATGTTTTTATAATTTTGAAACACAGGCAAACTTGTTATTTGAAAAATATTAGAAATTACGAAAGAAATGGAGACAAATTACACATCGATGAAAAGCACGTTCAAAGATGATCATGTTTCCAAAATAATTTATTAAACATTTTTATGAAAAATATTATAATAAAAAGTGTTCTTATAATTCTGAAACACACCTTATTTCGGAAAATGACGTTGGAATTTTACACGAATTATTATATCATTTGGATTCTATGTTATTAAAATAATCTGGTACACACTTTTGCAAATTAATTACATAACTTTAATGTATGTGTATGTATGCACTATACAAGTTTGTCTCAAGTTTCTTTTCTTCAGAAATATTTTTTATAATCTTTAATGAATGTTCTTTGAATAGAAAACATTTCTTTTTAGCTTTTTTCGTTATCATATCTAAAGAAATCTTACTTTCTTCTTGAATTTATTTTTAATTCTTGAAGTTTAAAAAGGTAGAAATATTTTTCATTATTCTTTTTGTTGTTTTATAAGATGTATTTTTTTATTATTTTCTTTTACTTTTGTAACCATTCCTTTGCATAAAAACAACATTTTTATAACTTCCATTTACCTAATGACACAATTTTTTTAAACACCTTATGCTGCCATTCGCTGTTGATGTGTTTTTGTAAATCTAGTCTTTTTCATATAAAAATCATGACAAATCCTACAATATTATCGATGATAAGATCTGCACCCTTTAAGAGCTGCTTCTGTCTCTCTGCCTGCCTTTTTTCTGTTGTAGCTTTAGTAAAATGATGACTCTGTGCTTGATTTTATTTTTATGCACTTTTCTTTAGAGGTTTTTGTTTTTTTGTTGTTGCTGTTGATACTCTTCTTCTTATTTTTTAATATTTATTAAGATGTTTTTGTTGTCACTTGTTTTATCCACCTCTTTGCCTAACGCCCCTGCTCCTACAAAACTCTCTTTGTATCCACTGACTGTTTTTAATGTTTCTTTTTTATGAAAACTTAAAATTAAAGTGTTGTTGTTTTTATTGTTTCTGTTGTTCATGATGATGTTGTTGTTTGTTCATACTTTTTATTATTTTTTTTATAAAATATTTCGTAGTTTAAGTGTCACCACGCCTTGAGCTCAAAAATGCCAAAGTGAAAAAAGTTGTTTTATTATTTTGATGTAAAGTCATTTTCATTTACTTTGTTTTGTTGTTGTTACTTTTCTACAACTAAAGCATGCTTCACATTTTGGTAGATGAATAGATGGATGAGTGAAATTGCTGTTGCTGTTGTTGTTGTTATAGTTGTTCTTGGATAGTTAAATAAATGAAGGGATTTCAGCAAATATATAAATATTTCTACATAGACAAACAACAATATACGTATCGCTCATTTACTACAAGAGCGGCGTAACTCAAAAAATGTAGTTTCGAGAGAAAAGAAGGCTTTTAATGTTTAGTGTCATTTTACTATTTTGAAATGAAAAATGAAACCAGATCTCACACCAAAAATAATATACGAATTTTGGATTATGCAAATTTTGTTGTAAATGGGCGATATGTAAATATTTTCCTGTAATAGAGCAATATACAAGAAGTTTAACACTAAAAAATTTGTTATAATAAAATTATTCCTTCATCATGAAAACGATTGCAGATACTACTTAATCAATGATTATCAAATTTACATAAAATCGACATCTACCAAAAACATCGAAGAAAGGCAATAATCGAGCTCTTCACATTGGATATTAAATTTTGATGAAATTTCTTTTATTATTTTTTCCAACACCGTAGTTCCCTTATATATGTACATATGTATAATATGATCACTTTTGTTTTAGTGTTTACCAAATCTGTTCTATTTCTCAGAGTGTAGTAAATAAAATGTAGCAACTGTAGTACAAGTACTTTGTGAATGCCTTAAAGTTGCATGTCAATAGATTTTTTATATGGTTTGTTTCATAAACTGTATATGTATATTTTATTTTAAATGTTGACATAATTCAGAAGCATAAAAATGTGTTAATGACACAACACAACAAGTAGCAGTAAAATATCATCTAACTCAATCTTAAAATAATAACGTTGAAATAAACTTAAAAACAAACTAAGTAAAAAGAAAATAACTAAAACCCTTAATATCTTGTAAAAAAATATAATAATCTTATCAGTCTTCCATTTAAACTAAATGAAAAAACAAATAAATAAATAAAGTAAATAAATGAAAAACTAAAGATCTGCAATACAACTAAATTTAAAGTTTTTCACTCATTTCCCAGCTTTATTTAAACAAATGCTGCAGTAGCCTAATAAAACAGTAAAAAATAAGAACAACTAAACCAAACATAGAGAGAGAGTGGTGAAAGGTAAGAAGTACAACAACTTTAACATTCCTGCATCATGTTTTACACAATTTGGAAAACAATTTCTTGGTACAAACATAAACAACAAGTAATGCAGATGTTTGAAGTAGATTCATACACATATTCCGGCTTACACTCACAAAAATTTCCAGAATACATGAACAACAACAAGCAGCATAACATCAAAAACGGTATAATCATTTAACATATTTTTCATGTGTATGTTTCTGTGTTATAAACACATAACATATATGTACATACATATACATACATACGTACATACATATGGGCATATATAAAAATGTTTAAGGATATAAACCGGAAAAGAATACAACACAACATGACGTACATGAGGAAAGGAGGCGAAAAACGACAGACAGAAGACAGACAGACATACATACAGACAGACAGACAGACAGACAGACAGACAGACATACAGAAGACAGACAGACAGACAGACAGACATACAGACAGACAGCAGACAGACAGACATACAGACAGACAGACATACAGACCAGACACAGACATACAGACAGATAAGACACAGACATACATACATACAGACAGACATACATACATACAGACATACATACATACAGACATACAGACAGACAGACATACATACAGACATACAGACATACATACATACATACATACATACATACAGACAGACATACATACATACATACATACATACATACAGACATACATACATACATACTACATACATACATACATACATACAGACATACATACAACATACATACATACATACATACATACATACATACTACATACATACATACATACATACATACATACATACATACATACATACATACAACATACATACATACATATGTATATTTTGAATATAATATTGGCTAACGTTACCGTTAAACTATCGGGCGCTTTCAATAGAGAAACTATTTTGGGGAATTAGACAAAGATCAAATCGAATTAAATACGATTTAAAGTTGTTCACGATTCCATTTATCTACAAAAATATTGTTTTAATAATTTAAATATTTAAATTTTGCAATAGAAATTTTATAAGATTTCCTTCAGAACTTGTAATTTACATCAAATTGTTTGACTTAAAATATTTATTGAAGAAATTAGCAATAGTAAATTCTATGGAATATCGAACCTTAATGAACCAATGACAAATGTTTGTCCACTATAGACTAGACTAGTTGAACTCTCACATATTAGACAAGAAGGGCACAACAGTCAGCGACATAATCGACAGTCTTGGTCTTACAATTTAAAAAGAAGGCCAAAAGTTAACTTTTATAAGGCCTCCATGTGGTAATATAACAACATATCTCTATAATGGCAATATGAATTATATAAAAATATTTTCAGAGTATATTCATTTTCCATTAACGACAACTAAGCATAGACTATAGACTAGACTATAGACTAGACTATAGACTAGACTATAGACTAGACTATAGACTAGACTATATATAGACTAGACTATAGATTAGACTATAGACTAGACTATAGACTAGACTATAGACTAGACTATAGACTAGACTATAGACTAGACTATAGACTAGACTATAGACTAGACTATAGACTAGACTATAGACTAGACTATAGACTAGGCTATAGACTAGACTATAGACTAGACTATAGACTAGACAATAGACTAGACTATAGACTATAGACTAGACTATAGACTAGACTATAGACTAGGCTATAGACTAGACTATAGACTAGACTATAGACTAGACAATAGACTAGACTATAGACTACTATAGACTAGACTATAGACTAGACTATAGACTTGACTATAGACTAGTCTATAGACTAGACTATAGACTAGACTATAGACTAGACTATAGACTAGACTAAGACTAGACTATAGACTATATAGACTAGACTATAGACTAGACTATAGACTAGACTATAGACTAGACTATAGACTAGACTATAGACTAGACTATAGACTAGACTATAGACTAGACTATAGACTAGACTATAGACTAGACTATAGACTAGACTATAGACTAGACTATAGACTAGACTATAGACTAGACTATAGACTAGACTATAGACTAGACTATAGACTAGACTATAGACTAGACTATAGACTAGACTATAGACTAGACTATAGACTGACTATAGACTAGTCTATAGACTAGACTATAGACTAGACTATAGACTAGACTATAGACTAGACTATACTAGACTAGACTATATAGACTAGACTATAGACTAGACTATAGACTAGACTATAGACTAGACTATAGACTAGACTATAGACTAGGACTATAGATAGACTATAGACTAGACTATAGACTAGACTATAGACTAGACTATTAGACTAGACTATAGACTAGACTATAGACTAGACTATAGACTAGACTATAGACTAGACTATAGACTAGACTATAGACTAGACTATAGACTAGACTATAGACTAGACTATAGACTATAGACTAGACTATAGACTAGACTATAGACTAGACTATAGACTAGACTATAGACTAGACTATAGACTAGACTATAGACTAGACTATAGACTAGACTATAGACTAGACTATAGACTAGACTATAGACTAGACTATAGACTAGACTATAGACTAGACTATAGACTAGACTATAGACTAGACTATAGACTAGACTATAGACTAGACTATAGACTAGACTATAGACTAGACTAGACTAGACTAGACTATAGACTAGACTATAGACTAGACTATAGACTAGACTATAGACTAGACTATAGACTAGACTATAGACTAGACTATAGACTAGACTATAGACTAGACTATAGACTAGACTATAGACTAGACTATAGACTAGACTATAGACTAGACTATAGACTAGACTATAGACTAGACTATAGACTAGACTATAGACTAGACAATAGACTAGATCGTAGACGAAATTTGCGGTAGAATTTTGAAATAATGAAGTTTAGACTAGAATTATTTTTTCATAAATATTCACAAAAATGTTGTTCTGCTTAATAAAATGTATTCCTGTACTTTTGAGATATAAGCACTTTGCTTGTAAAGTAACAAATTGCACGTAAAATATTTCATGTCAATTACACACAAAATTTACAAATTGAACACATAAGGAATTTGTGTTAGAGTACTCTGTAAAAAGTCACAAAGTGTGAGTACAAAACTTTAGAATTTAAATTTAAAATAATTTGAATTAAAATATTTACTTACTACTTATTTTGCTGCTAACTTAATAATATTATTTATCACATTAAATATTTAATAAATTCACTAAAATACTTTGCTACTTTGAAAGGTCACAAGAGTGTTTAATGTCGAGTGTGTGTTTTCAAACAAGTTTTTTGTTTTTGCTGTTAATGTTGTTTTTTTAACAATGAAATATGTCAATAATGGCAACCGGAAATGTGCTAATGTTTTCTACATGAAATAGTATTTCCTGACGAATTAAGAATTTCCGGTTTATTAATGGCAAAAAGGGATAGCGAAAACATAGCTTTAAATATAAGTGAAAGGGATGAGTATAATTTATTTGGCTACAACTTTAGAAAGTTATTTTGTGATAATAAGGAAAATGGTTTAAAATTTTATGAATTTAACGAAAAATACACAAATGCTCAAATTAAAGAAAATTAATTCTAAATGATATGTATTATTGTAAATAGAATAAACACACATTTATAACATTTACAAATAAATGTTTTTTTTTGATTTCATAAAGCATAAATAATTCAAATTGTCTTATAATTAAAATCCCTTAAGTCTATAAATCATTCAAGTATACTTTACAAAACCGATACCGATACTCAAACTTATGCACTCTGGCCAGTTTTTTCCCTCAAATATACACACAACAACTACATATATACATACATATTTAATAATTTCCTTTTTGAAATGAAAGTTTTCTATTATTGTTTTTTTTTTCGAAAACAGAAACAAAGAATTAATAAAACAATAAATGCAAAAGCACAATATTACTTACAGCTGTTGCCACTCCCTTAAAAGGTTGTTCAACTTTTGGACAACAACAACAGCAGAAACTATACATACAAATACACAATATGTATCAACAATTCTAAAGAAAAGAAAACAATTTCAGAAAAAATAGGTCTAAAAACTTTCCCTACCAAAGTACGCAAAAAAAATTTATAGAGAAAACTCCAGTTGGATAGTTATACTCCCCCTCAATATATTGGAAGACCTCAACCACAATGGGCAGCAGCAGTGAATGATTTGCTTAACTTTTTTCTCCTTCCTTTTGAAGTACGATTGGTTGTATTTTATTTTTTTGTACTTTATTTTTACAATTGCCATTTTCCCTTATAATTCATAATTCATTTATATTTTTCTGCATACGAGTTTTATAAGTGGTTATATGTAGTTATACGATGGTTGATTGTCAAGTGTATAGCAGTGTTGGTTATTCAAATCTGTGTTTAATGGACCCAAAACACTCAAGCGGATAAAAATTAGACTCTAAAAAATCACAAGAATATCGAAAAATTTATATAAACATGGAAGATGTACCATTTTTGTTTCCAAAAATATTATTTTCAACAGAAAATCGTTTATATAACAAAATCTTTTGGAATAAATTATATAAATAACTCAATCTTCTATTAAAAAAAGTTGTGTGATATAATTTTCTATAGAAAATATTAATACGAAAATTAAAAAAAAAAACAGTTTTATTACAAAAAGTAAAAAAACAGTTTTCAGGGTATAATATAGCGACCCTCCTAAATTATAAAGTCCTTATAGAGTAGAACGCATTTTGTATGTTTTTGTAACTGTATATGTTTGTGCATATTTATGTGGAAAAATAACGCCTTTTTACTACTAGTTCAGGCTGTAATACATATACAATACATACAATAACGGAAATATTGCGGATTTGTATTGATTTCCGGTAGACAGCTTTAGTTTTGTTATCGTTGTATGCCAGTCCCGCTGCAGGAGTCTTTACACGAACACTAAGTGTTTATGAGTGAAAATGTGTCTGTCTGTATGTGTGAATTTGGATTAATATTCAATACTTGTATTTATGGCATTCATACACATGTGTATATTGTATTTTGATTTTTTTAAGGATAAAAATTCAGACATTTAAAAATTCTATATTTTGTTTTTCTCTCATTCATTCTCTATTTTTGTTGTATTTCTGTTGGTTGTTGCAGTTTGCTTTTTGTAATTTTTTTATTTCCTGCTCCCAATCGTGTAGAAATACTTTATAATGCTTTAAGGCATGAAATACAGTAAAAACACACATTCACAATCACACTCACACATTACAAATACTATTTATAGTGGGTATATAAAAGTGTGTGTGCAAGTTTGAGTACCGGATGTTGTTCATGTTGCACATGCTGTAGAAAATTCATTTAGATCAAACCAATTTAAACCATCACCAACAAACAACCAGTGTAACCGAACAACGTTCGCACTAAACGCAATATGCTGTAAAATTTACAAAAAAAAAAAATTATTAAAGAATCAATAACGGCAACAACAGAGGCAACCAAATCAACAATGGCAGAGCAGTAGCAACATTTGTTAAGCAATTGGCTGGTAATGTAACTGTTTATTGAAAATGTTGCTCATACATGTAAACACTTGCATATGGTATAGTATGATGGGGAGTGTGGGAGTATGTATATGTAGTATATATTGATTTGATTTTGCAAAACCTCACCACTGCGAAAAATGGCTACATTTTGTAGAAAATTAAAAAAAAATTGCTAAAAATACCTTGAACTTAAATTGTTAAATTTCGTATAGCATTTTTATTTCATATTTTTTGAAATTTAATTTTCACATCAAAGTCATGTTTTATGCATTTGATATTTTGTGTTTATTTGTATAAAATTGTTTTTTTTGTTTTCATTAATTTTTACTCTTTCATTTGATGTTTTTGTTCTTCAACTTAAAATCGGAAATAATTATTATATTTCGGAAGTTATTTTACAACAGCCACAACAACATACAATTTGTCCTTGTGGATTTGTTGTTTAATTTTTGGTTTTAATGGCGTTTATTTTTTATTTAATGTCAATTCAAGTCTCTTACTCGCCTTTCAACTTTTGACATTTTAACTGATGCTATATTTTGTGTGTTTATGTGTGTGCTTGTATGTTTTTCCCGTTTTCTCTCTCGAATTCATTTCAAATTATTCAAGCGTAAATTTTTGCCATCATGATGATGCTGGTAATGATGTTGTTGACGATATTTAAATTGAGTTTTATATTTTAGAAAATTATTCATACTTGAATATGGGTGTTTAAATTACTTCTTTTTGTAGAATACACCAGTATCCTCCTAAATAACTATGCGTTTGTGCAGTTGTTTGTAACATCCGGAATCACCTTCTCAGGCGTTTTCCGTCCTAATTGCCTAATTCTGTCTATAGTCTAGTCTATAGTCTAGTCTATAGTCTAGTCTATAGTCTATAGTCTAGTCTATAGTTTAGTCTATAGTCTAGTCTAGTCTAGTCTATAGTCTAGTCTATAGTCTATAGTCTAGTCTATAGTCTAGTCTATAGTCTAGTCTATAGTCTAGTCTATAGTCTAGTCTATAGTCTAGTCTATAGTCTAGTCTATAGTCTAGTCTATAGTCTAGTCTATAGTCTAGTCTATAGTCTAGTCTATAGTCTAGTCTATAGTCTAGTCTATAGTCTAGTCTATAGTCTAGTCTATAGTCTAGTCTATAGTCTAGTCTATAGTCTAGTCTATAGTCTAGTCTATAGTCTAGTCTATAGTCTAGTCTATAGTCTAGTCTATAGTCTAGTCTATAGTCTAGTCTATAGTCTAGTCTATAGTCTAGTCTATAGTCTAGTCTATAGTCTAGTCTATAGTCTAGTCTATAGTCTAGTCTATAGTCTAGTCTATAGTCTAGTCTATAGTCTAGTCTATAGTCTAGTCTATAGTCTAGTCTATAGTCTAGTCTATAGTCTAGTCTATAGTCTAGTCTATAGTCTAGTCTATAGTCTAGTCTATAGTCTATAGTCTAGTCTAGTCTAGTCTATAGTCTAGTCTATAGTCTAGTCTATAGTTTTTTTCTGTAGCCCTTGTCAAATTGTTGATAAAAATCGTAGAATTTTAACAAACTCCTTTAAAGCTGTATCTTTTTAATATACACTCACCTGTCATGAGCAGAAAAATTCAGTCTTATGGTATGCGCTGGTCCATATTCACCAGCATTTAAGTCTCTTTTTCGACGATGTCGCTTCTGTTCAATGTGTTTTTCATGGGCTTCATGTAAATGTGTACGATCGAAATTTGCTGCCTCCCAATGTTTTATAAATGGGGTTAATTTTTGTGTATGACCTGAAAAGATAAAAGTGAAAATAAAAACCAATAAATATATAAATTCAAGCAAGCAATTGAAAATTCAAATTCCAATTGTATGCAGTTACAAATGGCAACTGCATTAAAAACTAATAAAAATGATTGAAAAACTTAAAACAAAATATGATAAGACAAAATGCATTTCGATTTTCTTTAGGTTTTGTTCGTTTGCGTTTATTTAAGTTAGACAAATTATAATTTTTGTTTGGTTAAACCGTAACATGGATACACGTTATACAATTTACATAAAATCAAATATATTTACATACAAAACAGACACTAATGCACTTTGTTGAACACAAACCAAACTACTAAGCAATAATATTTTAGTTACTTACTATATTGGTTGTAAATTTCAAACACAGCAGAGGTGTAAAAGAATATAATAACCTAATACCTTTTAAGTATCAGCAAATCTATAACGATGATCCTTTCACTTCGTCAGATATGTATTTCGATAAAGATTTAATTCCTTTGAGCCTCTGTATAGTCGTATCTACTTGTATTATGCATGTTAACTTCTATTATTGTTATTATTGTTTGTAGTTAGTAAGTATGACTTTTTGTAAAATACCGCAATGACCACAACTTGAGACATTCATTTATTTAGTTGTTCAACGACCAGAAGCAGCAAAGGCGCTGAGAGCAGAAAGCAAAACTGTTACATTGTGGCCCAAACAAACTCGGGCATAAGGCAAGAGTCACGAGTGAAATAGTTACACCAGTGTGTTTGGGTGTGTAATGTAACTATTATGTGGTATTGTTGTGGTACTTGCACACAATTTGTTCACGATTGTTATTGCAGCAATGATTACACTCATTTTTATATAGTACATATATACACATACAGAGATAATGCAAAATATGTTGCTAAACATTTTGCTGCGTCACGTTACACAGCAAGCAGCAATAACAGTGGCAGCTAGCATGTTTCTGTAACTGTCGCTTCAATGATTACCAACTTCGTTTAATGTTTCTAAAATACAAGCCCTTTAAAACATGAAGTTGAAAATAACAATACATGCTGCAAGTGACCAAGTACTGCGTCTGACTGTCCCTGCGCCTAGTGGGGTTACTAATAAAACATAGAAGACTTTGGTGACCGACATTTTCTGTTCTAAGCATACAAATGTAGAGAAAAAAACTAAAAAAACATAAAACACAAACCAGGCAATTGTTCTCTTTTTTTTTTTTTGCATTTTCAAATGGTGATTATAAGTAGTCGTTTATACACTGAGAAAATGTCAATTCATATGAGCCCGTGCCTATGTATGTTTTTATGTTTGGGTTCTGTTTGAATTTGCACTTGACTTCACTTGTGCATGAGATTTGAAATGCACTTGACCGAGCACAAATAAAGAGCCAAAGCATGTTTAATAATGGCATTATTATCATCATCCTCATTGTCATTATCATCATGTTCATCTTGATAACAAGCTTTATAATAATGATGATAATGAAGTTACAATTATTGAAGGTGAGCAATAGATAAAAGTTATTATAGTTGTTAGTCAGTATATAACTGTATTTTATCATTTAAAGTTCAGTGATTGGAAAATGTTTGCTAAATTGTCATTTATTGATGTTCACATATTTGTTTTATATGATCAAGGTACATATGTATAACTACAGATATAGTAAGTATGTATTGGCATGCATTGACATTCATTTCCGTTATATTCATTAACAAATATTTAAAAGCTTAAATTGGCTTAAATCTATGAAAGTTTATTTAGTTTACCCTACTTTTATAAGGACATTTCTTTCTAGAATCGAGTGCCTTGCAAAAGTTTGAAATAAATTTTAAATTATTTCTTAAAATATTATAAAAATATTTATTCCAAAAAAAACTCTTCTTTATACCTTAATTTGTTTATTTCTACATTTAAATAAATTATTTTTTTTTTTTTTGTTTGGAACCCTTGAAACACAAACATGATTTTTGCTGAATACATACAATTCAATTCTGTATCTAATCGGATAAAGTACTTAATCATATTACATGTAATTGTAGATGACACTTTTACTCATGTTCTATTTTCCCTTTTGGATTAAATAGAAAACATAAAACACAGCAACAAATACAAAAAAGAAAATAATTTATAATTTTCGTGACAATTGCCACAGGTGGTTCACATTTGTCAAAGACAAACAAATTTGTTCAAAAAAAAACATACATATCTTACGTTTTACTTTATTTTTCTTTTGCTATTTTTTAATTTATATGTAGACATATCAGTTCATGCTTGCTGTATCATTGTTCATACCTCTTTTTGTACATATGTATGTATAAGTACGTATATTTTTTTGCGTTGTTTATAAAATAAAATGTCGTTGACATTTTTCATTGAATTTTCTTATTTGACAAGATGATACGTAAGTATTCATATAAACATACGCATTTTAAATAAATTTATCATCGCATACATCATCACCATCGCCATCACCAACGTCACCGTCACCATTATCATCGTCATCTACTTGAACATGAACATGGGTGGCAAACAAAACCGAACTAAACCAAACCAACCGTGGAATCAACCCAACAACGTCAGTCACATAAAAAAAGAACATGCGACTAGATAACTCGCAAAAAGATAAACGAACAAATGAACGACATCAACATGCTACAAGAAGTAACAAAGCGTAACTTTGCAACATGTTTTCATTTTTTAGCAAACACTCTAAACAATAGCACCTACAACAACAAAACTTAAATAAAATTTTATAATTAATTAAATTCTGCCTAAAATACATTAAGTCTACATTAAATTAAACATTTATGAAAAATAAATACAATTTTAATCGAAAGTAATTAAAATTAAGCAAAATGAATTTTCAGAAATACTGCCAAGAACAACAACAGAGCTAAAATACATACATTTTAAATACATACATTAATTTTGTAAAATTTTTATAAAATCAAAGCTAAAAAGCAAATAATTTAAAAGTTATTTTTCACTCGTACACACTTTATTTTTATTTGTTAATGGAAATGGATACAAAATTAAAAACACATCAAATAAAATCAATGTACAATTTAACAAATTAAAAACTAGCAAAATTGTACAACATGTTTAATTTACTCTCTAATAGCCACCGCGACATTAACATTTATAATTTTCATACTTAATATTGACACACATGTAAATACACGAAAAATACCTACATATGTATATGTATGTATGTACTTATGTATAAATGTGTAAAATTACACATTACAATTTTACATACTAAATATTAACAGTTTGAGTGGGCTTATATAAATTTGTATTTACCAACCAAAAATAAAAAAAAAAAAAAAACAAGTTAGAATGTATAGTCGCCCATGGCCGACCATATGATACCATACACCAGTTTGTATAATTCCGAAAAATTTTAAAAATTTGTTGACAAAAAAGTGATTTTCTGGAAATGGTGGAAAGGGGAAATATGGGCATATACTTATAAAATTTGAGTAATTTACATTAAAGTTATTTATACATAATTTCATCGTCAATTGAAGTCATTTTCTGAAGGGGACTTTGTATGGGGCTAGAGTCAAATGAGAACCTGATCATTACGAAAATCGGCAGTATCATTTAGACTTATGTGTTGTTTCTAGATAACGTGTGAGTAGTTTGAGTTAAAATTTTACTTGTATTTTGTTTTTGTTACAATAACAAAATACAAGTAAAATTTGTGCTCAAACTACTCGCTCGTTATCTAGAAACAACACATTAGTTAAAACGTAGTTTTGCTGAAATTTGTAGAAATACTAATACATTTATCTTAGTTATGAGCTCAAGTGCCCTATTTGGGAGGTACGGTTGTACATGGGCTAGGTGAAATAATAAAACTATTTTAACCATTTCCAATAACCTTCTAAACGACATTTGTGCAACATTTCCTCAAATTATCTTAAAACTTGCAACCTGTAGTTTGATTACAAGGATTAAATGGACGGATAGAGGGATGGACAAGTATGTCTGAGTGCTTAACTGAACACCTGCCTTGACGGTCTTATTTCATGATGGTCTTTTTCATCCTCTGAACTTGATAAGGGTCTACAACGCGTCTCCGAGTGACTTCGATGAAGAACACTCAGGTGGCTACTTTTGTGCATGGTTTTGCGGTCCAAGTACAAGCACTTTGCTGGAGTACTCGAGATGCCAAGAACTTCCCTGAAATAAAAGGTGTACGGGTAAAGGAGACTTTCTCGATCTTTCACCAACTTACATCAGTTCAATTCTCAGATCATAAAGAATGATCTACGGAATGACAGACAACTACCGAATGTCAACCTGAATATTTCCCAACCTATATTGGCGCTTTACCACGCCAATAGTAAGAGAGATGTCAACCTGAACATTTCCCAACCTATATTGGCGCCCTACTACGCGAATAGTAAGAGAGCATAAGTTGACATCAGTTGAGTTGGCAACAGCACCGGGTATAGCATTTGGATATATCAGCCCTTAAACCAACATTTTCTCCCTGCGATTTTAGGTATTAAACCACAGCTACTTAGTGGATCCCGAAGAAACCTCAATTAACTGACCAGCCAGGACAAAGTCCTGTGGGCAACTGGCCAGCCGTAGTACAAGATTATCTGACGCTCTGGTTCGACTCCATGACAAATCTTTCCATAGAAAGGCCGAGGATACATTTGATCATCACCAGTTTATAGTCCCGTAGACCAGAGGTATTGGTAGCAACTTTATACCCCGGGATTGCAATACACCAAGATGGGATATATCATCAAGGAAACATGACGCGGGGAGGAAAACATCTCTTTACCAATTCAATAAGTAATTTTGAGCCGATTGGTAGAGTGTAGAGCCAATTTGTCTATGCGATACAAACATCAGCACAAACCCAATAAACCCTCCCATCACTAAAGTGGTGAATGGTATAATAAAAAAAAAACTAAATGAACGTGTAAATTTATTTAACACATCATATGGTTGGAAAGTAAATGTTGCAGAGTTTCTTAAATATGTATAAGGAACAATGTTCTACAGCTCAATGCAATACTCTAATCAAACATTAATGGAATAATAATTATGAACTATATTTTTATGGTGTAGTGGTAAATTTATAAAAAAACACATTTTGGGAATGACTGTTTCATAAACTTGTTTATATTAAAAAGTGTCAATGTCAATTTAGCTGCTGCTCGATGATTATTTATGAAAATTCTTGTTTTATCATATTTAACTACTGACGGTGCCGGGGAAGGTACGGAATTACTATATTAAACAACTCCAAAAAATGTTATTTTTTGTATGAGTTCTTTGCAAGAAAAGACAAATATTTTAAGGTATGGTTTTTAGAAAAAATTCAACTTTAATTGAGAATATCAGCAATATTAGCATAAGTATCACCTTAATGTTGATGAGTCAAAATTATTCCATAATTTCTTTATTTTAACGAACAAATCTTAAACCTTTATAACTGTTAAAAAATCAAATAAGAATTTATATTTTATTGATTGATTAATGCTTTTTGCTTCATTCAAACCCATAAAATATCATTGTTATATGCGTATATATGTATGTTTGTGTGCAATTTTTTTCTGTAAAAATTTTATAGTGATACAATAATAATACATGTTTAAATGAAAGAATAATGACTACTTTATTATTTCGCACCAATTCGACAGAGTGATGGCTTCATTAATTTCATACGTTTAACGTTCAGTTTGTTTTGTGCGAAGCAAACGATTGATGGTTTCGCTACAATTTTAATTTCAGCTACAAACGGTAAAAATTATTGTTAATGATGCTGACGATGTTGCTGTTGTTAATGATTTTCTTCATGTTGTCGATGCCAAATACAGAAGCCCATGTTGACGACGATGTTAATGTTGATGGTTGCTGTTGCAGTTACTTTTTGTGTGTTATCGTACACTGACAAACAAGCAACATTCATTTAGTAGAATGTGTTGTGTATTTTTATGATGATAATGATGACGATGATAAGAAAGATATTTTTGCTGCTTTTGCTGGTTGCCACAACATTACCAGATAGATATAAAACAAGTAAGAAAGTATAGTCGGGCGTATGATACCCTACACCAGTTATGAATATTAAATGTAATTTATTTTTCATAATAAAGCATTTATCTTCTATTACCTTGTTCCGATACATTTAAGCAATTTATGGATGAAAAACTAATTTTCTGAAAAAGGCTTTATATGGGGGCTAGGGGCAAATATGGACCAAGCCTAATAAAATTTTGTGAATATATTTATATTTACATAATATTTTATTGTGCTTAATTTCATCGCTATATTTGTGTTTATAAGTTAATTTTGGACATTCAAGTAATTTTCTGAAGGGGACTTTGTATGGGAGCTAGGGTCAAATGAGGCCCGATCTCTATGAAATTTGGCAAGGTCATCAAGGCTTGTATAAAACTTAGTTGTGCAGGTATATTTAACATAATTATGAGCTCAGAAGCCCTTTTCGGGGGGTTCCGTTGTATGGGGGCTAGGTGAAATTATGGACCGATTTTAACAATTTAGGCATCGTCCTTGGGCCGAATAAGGATTGCGACCTGTACCTTGTGCACAAGATTTACATGGACAGCCAGACGGATGGACGGACAGACGGACATAGCTTAATCGACTCAGAAAACGATTCTAAGCCGATTGGTATACTTTAAGGTATAGGACGAATATTTTTGTATGTTACAAACATCAGCACAAACCCAATATACCCTCCCCACTAAAGTGGTGTAGGGTATAAATACTAGTAACAATATCTCTCTGTCTGTGTAGTAATATTTGCACAGGATTTTAAGAGTGTGTTTGTGCTGATGATTAAAAAAAGTAAAATAACGCTGTCATACCAAATACATGCTCAAGTTTTGTAAATATTCATTTAATGTCGAAGTTGATGCTGCTGTTGTTGTTGTTGTGAATAATTTTTTACGATTAATTGCTGGCAGTCAATTAAATCAATTAATTATGTGCACGAAAACAGCTTAATATACACATTAACACACATACCTATAGATGTATATGCGTACGTGTGTAATGCAGAAAAATAAATATAAAATGAAAATAAAAATAAATGAATAAAAATTTAAACAACAAAAAGGAATTACGAGATGAATATAAATCCCATTTAATTTTTCCCAATCACATTTTAACATTAACAACAGCACACTGATATGCAATTACTTTTTTAACACAAAAATATACATATGTGCATTAGGGTGTCCCGTGTACCACATTTTTCTAGGAATACCTCTCAAGCGATGAGTATCTCATCAGATCCCTACCAAAAAAATTTAGAGGTATTCCTACATAAGATTCTTAAATAGGCAGTTTCACGGGACACATATGTGCATTAGTGTAATGACATTTTGCAATTATTCAATTTTTTTATTTTTTTTTTATTTTGCAAATATCAAAAATACCATAGCAAGACCTTGTAGGGCCTTACAGATGTTAAAGAATATGATATTAGGACACTAGGACTTAAGACACTTTACATACATATATAAACGTATCGCTCATTTACTACAAGACTGGTATAACTCTAAATTCGGGATTTTCGAACTGTGTATTACGAAATATGGGCCAAATTAGAAACATATTAATCTAAACTTTATTTATCCGGGTTTCTGTTTAAAATTCGATAATTAGTTTTAAAACTATTTTAAAAATAGTAAAATGTCATAAAACGTATGAAATCGTTTTTCTCGAAACGTCTTTTTTGGTTTATGTAGTAATTACTATTCAATGAGCGATATGCAGTTTAGTTTCATACTTCTAAAACATATTTGTTTAAACATGCTGTTCAACATAAAAACTATTTGTTATAAAAACTATCAGTTGCATAAGATTTTTCAAAAACAGTTTTAATAAACATAATGCAATTCAAAAACTTAACTAAGAAGAAATACATATTTCATTATCGATTTAAATTGAGCAATAAATTTAGTTAAATTATATAACGAAAATATACATTTATCGCCCTGCATCCACTACTAAATACTTACAACTGCATAATGATCATGATGACTGTATAACAACGCACAGTGGTATAGGAAAAAAAAAGAGGGAAATAATTCGGTAACTTCTAAACGGTTAATCCGATTTTAATGAAATTTGGTATGCACAAAAAGGAGGTGTTGTCGAGTTTAGGTTTTGAATTTGGACCTTATAGGCCAACCAGGGGCCCGGCGGGGGGTCCTCAAATTAGGACACCTCGGCTATGTTAAATTTTTAAAACGATCTTATTTCTTCATTTGAGTTCCGATTTAAAAAAAATTTCGTATATAGAATCTTCTCATCGAAGATGTCGTCGAAGATGTCGTCGTAGCAGTAAATTATCTCTTATAGTTTAGGAGATATTCGCATTTGAAAATTAAAATTTTAAAATTTTTACCGTCCTTACTTTAGTTTTTTGATAATAGCGGGTCCAAATATTCCCGATTTTCGCCATTTCTTTTTTTATTCGCTTAACAACAAGTTTATATATCAAGCAGTGAAAGAATTATGTAAAAATCATGACTGAGTCCAAAGTTATAGGCATTTTAATTTAAAAAATTAAAAAAAGGCGATTTTTTGCCATTTTTTTGGGAAAAAAGTATCTTTTTCTTTTTAAGTTATCTAAAAAGTTTCTAAGAAGATGTATATAGAATTTATACTTTTTGAAAAGCTGACTTTACATTAAATACGATAAATGAAACAAAACCTAAAAATTTTTGATACCGAGGGGACCAGATCCATCCAAAAAAACCCTATTTTTTATATAAAATTCAATTTTGAGCAAAAATTCTCAAATCGCATAGTCGATATCAAATTATAGTGACCTGTTTTATATGACCCAATATGTTCTTAATCATTTTGTAACGGGTTTCGATAACCCCGCCCCTGGTATGGATATAATAGGCAAAAAACCAAAAAATCCCATTTTTGGGATTTTTTAAAACTTTTTTGGGAATTCCGGGATTTCTAATAAGAAAATTCGAAATTTTTATTTAATTTTGGATTTTGAGTAAAAAAATCTACCTAACTGTAAAATTTCATCAAAAAATATTCATAAATAAAATTTTTATTGCAATTTGAAAAATTTGTATCTTCGCAAAAACTGAATAAAAAACATTTTTTAATTTTTTTTAAAAAAGTATTCCGCGAATTTTTTAATTTTCAAAAATTATATACAGTTTTGAAAAATAGACAAAATTACCTTTCCATTGATATATAACATGCCTACCTAATGTTTTTTAAGTGACAAATTAATTAGGGAAAACTCAACATCTTTTAGAGAATTTACCTAGTACTATTATTTTCATCCATACATTTGTTAGGCATGTTTTACTACCTAAATTTTATATAAAAATAGTCTTTATTTATTTTTTTTTTTTATAAATTAATATAATTTTGTAAAATAATCGGTATCACAGTAGTCCATATCTAAAAGATAAAGTAAATCTTTAAATTCATGAATATTTTCAAATGCTAACGTTTTGTAGCAAATCCAACGTTTCCTTATAGTAGATAAAACAGGATCAGAAGATAGAATCAGATTATTAAAAATATCTTCATTTTGAGACTGCCTAGAACACTTCCTTGAGCTAAACTGATGAATATGCTTAAAGTCTCTATTCCTCGATTCTTGGGGTTCTTCTGTAAGCTCTCCTAAAGGCAGAATATTATGTTCTATGATGACCTTTCCATGACATAATATCTTGTGAACTGTAGGTGTCATTTCTTTCCAGGGATATAATTCCAAAAGTAATTTAGAAACTTTTGTAGAATACTCTCCAAATTTTGTTGCGTTCACTTTATGCTTGCTATTTATCGCCATTAGAATAATATTGACCTTTTGCAGTAAATCCATACTAATTCCGGTTATTTCGGAAGTAGTTTCAAAATGTTTAAAAAAACGTCTAGCGGTATTACCATCGTTTGTGCTTCCATATCCTGTGAGTGGTTTATCAATATTTAATCCCATCCGCTTTTTAAATTCCTCTTGAATTCTTCGTTTCTCACTGGCTCTCATTTCCATTAACTCCTTATTGTTATTTGCACTTTTGTTTGCATTTTCCGGTATGCTTCTGTACTTTAAATCATATGCTAAATGTAGAAAATGTTCCAGAAATCGTATGCGAGCATGTAGGGGGGATATTCCAAATTGTAATGTTTCCTCATTTATTGATCTTTGCTTGGAAATATTCGAAAATTCTGATTTTTTATCACCACATATGTAGCAGTACCAAGTAGATGATGTTCCTGTAATGGCATTTCCAACTTTCCCATCAATCATTGTAAGTTTTAAATCATAGGACATGTTAAACGAATAATTTTCTATTTCGATTGTTATAGGTTCCAAGTTTTTAATTTCTGCTTCAATACGATTTATCAAATCTTGCGTTGTTGTTTTGGATTCCTTTATATACTCAAAGCTTATTGGCCTACAAAAAGCTTTGGATCCTGGAGTCGAATTCTTCCAAATATCATCGAAAATGGTTGATGGAGAATCGCTGTCAGCATACTTTCGAATTCTTAATGGAACTAGCGATGCCATAAATACACTTTTATACTCGGAAGATGATTCACTTGTGTTGATTTGTTTATATTCCGAGAGTGCTGATAATCCATCACATCCCCACTTACAAATGAGTTGAAGATCACAAGAATTTATTTTTTTTAGTTGGTCTGAAGAAAAGTCAGAAGCAATCCTTAAAGCAGTATTTTCGAGTAGAGCGCCGAGTCCAATAACAGCCTTCCGATCAGTTATTTCAATAGGAGGTGGTATAATGCTTTTCTTCTTTTCATTTATTTTGTCATATGATGGTAAAACATCCACTCCTTTTTCAGATAGCGCCTTTCTTAACGTTATGTAGTTATCACGACTTAATCCCAGCTGCAACATAAGCGCAATAGCTTCTTCCTCAGTGAACGTTGTATCAGATGATGGTGTGGGTATACTCTTTACAATTCTTTTCAGTCGTCTTGGTGATGCGGTTGGAAGAATATTTGCAATTTTTATGGCATCCAAAGGCTGTTTTTCTTTTCTTAACATTGCTTTAAAAGTGTCCGAAACTTCTTCGTTAGATAAGGTTTCTAGTGAAGTTGATAACCTTTTCCTCTTAGATTTTGAGCTCAAATCCTCATACTGCTTACAGGGAGCACCAACAGTTGATACGCAAATAGCAACTTCTACACATTCATCCAGCCAATCAGAAAATTTCGATCGAAATTTAGCAATGGAATACCGAACACTCTTCAGTTTTATATCAACTGATTTTATAAAATTTTCAATTTTACATATATCAGTTTTATCCACTTTATTTTTATGTGCAGTTTCAATATATTTCAATAAGAAGTTCACTTTATCTTGAAAAGGAGCTGAAGAGTGTTCAAATAAAATGGAGCACAAATCATTTTTTTTTAGTACGATCGCCATCTTTAGAAAATTACAAATAATTACAAACAGATATAAACCTGTCTTATATATTAATTACAGGTACTTAAATTAAATTATTTTTTAAAGGGTTATGATATTCTACCTAATATGTCTAACGTATCCTTATGTAATGAATTTTTCCTCAATAGGTCACTTTAATAAGCTACCTATTAAAGTGACCTATAGGGGTAAAAATCATTACAGTTTAAAAAATAATACCTGAAAATTTTTTAATATATGTAACAAATTTAAGAGTTAACGTTATGGATGAAAATAATAGTGCTAGGTAAATTTTCTAAAAGATGTTGAGTTTTCCCTAATTAATTTGTCACTTAAAAAACATTAGGTAGGCATGTTATATATCAATGGAAAGGTAATTTTGTCTATTTTTCAAAACTGTATATAATTTTTGAAAATTAAAAAATTCGCGGAATACTTTTTTTAAAAAAATTAAAAAATGTTTTTTATTCAGTTTTTGCGAAGATACAAATTTTTCAAATTGCAATAAAAATTTTATTTATGAATATTTTTTGATGAAATTTTACAGTTAGGTAGATTTTTTTACTCAAAATCTAAAATTAAATAAAAAGTTCGAATTTTCTTATTAGAAATCCCGGAATTCCCAAAAAAGTTTTAAAAAATCCCAAAAATGGGATTTTTTGGTTTTTTGCCTATTATATCCATACCAGGGGCGGGGTTATCGAAACCCGTTACAAAATGATTAAGAACATATTGGGTCATATAAAACAGGTCACTATAATTTGATATCGACTATGCGATTTGAGAATTTATGCTCAAAATTGAATTTTCTATAAAAAAATAGGGTTTTTTGGATGGACCTGGTCCCCTCGGTATCAAAAATTTTTAGGTTTTGTTTCATTTATCGTATTTTATGTAAAGTCAGCTTTTCAAAAAGTATAAATTCTATATACATCTTCTTAGAAACTTTTTAGATAACTTAAAAAGAAAAAGATACTTTTTTCCCAAAAAAATGGCAAAAAATCGCCTTTTTTTAATTTTTTAAATTAAAATGCCTATAACTTTGGACTCAGTCATGATTTTTACATAATTCTTTCACTGCTTGATATATAAACTTGTTGTTAAGCGAATAAAAAAAGAAATGGCGAAAATCGGGAATATTTGGACCCGCTATTATCAAAAAACTAAAGTAAGAACGGTAAAAATTTTAAAATTTTAATTTTCAAATGCGAATATCTCCTAAACTATAAGAGATAATTTACTGCTATGACGACATTTTTTATAGTGCTCGATGAGGAGATTCTATATACGAAATTTTTTTTAAATCGGAACTCAAATGAAGAAATAGGATCGTTTTAAAAATTTAACATAGCCGAGGTGTCCTAATTTGAGGACCCCCCGCCGGGCCCCTGGTTGGCCTATAAGGTCCAAATTCAAAACCTAAACTCGACAACACCTCCTCTTTGTGCATACCAAATTTCATTAAAATCGGATTAACCGTTTAGAAGTTACCGAATTATTTCCCTCTTTTTTTTTTCCTATACCACTGTGCAACGTTAGATTTGGTTTTCTTGTTAAATGACATCACAACAATACACACAATGTGATGCATCATTTTTAGTCACTTGCAGTTCAGTGGATTGTTTTTATGTCTGCTACTATTGTGGCTTCTATACATGCCAAAACGAATACACACATTCATTCATACATAAGTACATATACACAATCTAGCAGAGCTTCCATCCCTACATGGCAGTTACTCATCACAGTTTTAAGTTAGATGAGAAACAAAAGATATTCGCAAAAGGCAAATAACCAACTGTATTTTTTTACTTGTTAAAACCAAACCGAGAAAATGAATGAACGTTAAACTTGCAGAGAACATCATTATTATCGTTATTATCAACACAACTTTGTTGCATGACCCCATTCTTGTGTTTGTTGTGTTTTTGCTCAACTCTATTTTTCAAGCTAAAATATATGACAAAATCTTTTATACAAACATACTTAAATGTCAATATACGAGGGTTAATTCTATTGCATTAAGTTTAAAAGTATCCATTTTTATCGATTTCCTACATTTACAAATAACAGTGTAAGTATGTACATATTTATATGGGGGATTTCATGTCAATTTTACCAAATTTTGAAACCGATATTTTTCGAACGGTCGTTTAGCCACAATTTATCGACAAGATGGTTCAAGAACTATCTGAGTTACAGTGGGTCAAAAGCATGTGTTTCTTCTTATCTATGTAGCTTATTACCTATTGTCCGTAGCAAATTTTTTTCCAAAAGAAAGCTGCTGACATATAACATATAGCTTCTTATATTTTGTTGTGTTTAGTAATTTAAAATTTCAACTAATCCTTGTTTTATTGCAAATCTATGCGTAAAATCAACCAACTCTCTGCATGATTTTCTCAAAACGAGTCAAACACAGTTTGAAAAATTTATTTTGAATGAAAATGAGGCTGCTTTTAATTACATTCAAATGAACGCAATAATTAAATTGGCAAATTATAAATTACGTATTCATAAAGTAACTCTGACTACAAATACAAATTATGGTTCTGACACACGCCAAATTCTAATGCAAAATTCAACATTAAGAAAATGCAATTAATTACAACAGTGTCAGGCAAACTGGCCGCAAGTTAGTGCCTCCAAAAACCAGTCAGTGTAAGGGGTAATTGGAATGAATTTAAATATTTAATTCCAAAGTTGCGTGTCCATCGATTTTTATCAAAGAGAAAATAAAACAAAAATCAAATGCGTACAAAATGCGTGTAAAACAAAAAAACATTGATTTTTTTTTTTCTTTTAAGTTGTTGGTAATTCTGAGAAAAAACTATGTATTAAACAAAATGCACTGATTAAATGAAAATTTTTAGTTAAAATTACTACTAAACCGTTTTACTAACATAGTTTTTAGAGGATTTCTGTTTTTTATTTAATAGTTTTTTTTTTGTTAAATTTACTAAATTGCAACCGATTAAAAATACTTTTAAAACAATTCATGTTGTTAACAACGTTATTGAACAGCAAAAAGAACCAATACATGCTAAATACACCTACCTACTGACACTTAAAACTCTAATACTAATGACCTGGTTTTCTTTTCGAAATGGCCGTGAGATGCATTTCTGTTTTTGCTTCTGTTCTTTTTTTTTAATTCTGTTTTTTTTTTTTTTTAATTCTAGTTGCTTATTTGGTTGTTGTTAAATCATTGAACGAAAAATTATACAAAAAAAAAACTTAAATGAAATAAAAATTGAAAACAAACAATTACATTTTAAAAGCAATTGCGAAATTCTATCTAAAATTTTAAAACAATAAAATCAAAAGTTTTAATTGAAAATCAAAAAGAGAAAAATTGTTAATATAAACTAAAATTTATATAAAGCTAATTATTTATAAATTTAAAGCTCTGGCTCAAATGAATGGAAAATTTGTTTAAAAAATATACAACATACATACAAACTTATGTTGGTATTAATGTATTTATGTTAAGATGAAAAAACAAAAACAACAAATGAAAAAACTGAATTCACTCATTATAATAATTACGGATTTAATGGTGTATAAAATATTTTCTTTATAAATACAAAACAGAAAAAAGTTTTTTTATATATTAAAAAAAAGAGCCTAACAACCTAAGTTTTTAATTAATGTTGTTATTAAATAATAATTTGTTATTTAACAAACTGTAAAGCATAATATTTAATACAATTATTTTTATAGAATTCAAAGAAAAACTTTGAAAAATTTGACAATCATGCATGCGTATTAGAAAAATTGTCATATAGTCCCTTTTTTCTTGAACACACATGTTCTTTTCGCTGCCGAAATGGTTTTTTTAACAAGTCAATGAACTGTTTAATAAAAGCCAACAACAAAATTATTAAATATTTATATTAGTTCATCTTATTTCGCTTTTTGCATAATTTATGTTTTTAAAATGTTTTTTTTTTTTTTCTACTAAAAACATCTTTGTGTTTTTATGAAATTTTAAATAAGCATCACGATTGATGATGCTTGAGTTTTTCATTTTCTTTTCATCTTTAAAATCTCTCAACTACATATACATATGCATATACAATTACATAGGCTTAGCATATGAGTAAAAATGTAACCCAGTTGACCAAGTCGTAGCAGAGGAAAACAACTTGGCAAGATGTTGTTTTTCCACATCTTTGGTCCTGCTCTAATCATTGAAAATATTTACATAAGTATATATTGAAGGCTTGGCCAATTGGGTTTTAGGAAACCATTAAATACGTTCAAATTATATTGCTGACTTATTCAACGTTAATAATATCTCAAAGTATTAGAACAAGGAGATGTAAAACAAAATATGTATATAAATGTGTACATTAATACATACAAACATATACAATAACAATAATAATACATGTATATCTACAGCAACCTACATTAGGAAATTTAACAATGAAAAAAATTTAGACTTATTTTACTAAATTTAAATTTGTATGTGAAAATACCTTTAATTGGTGTTTCAAATAATTTTTTAACAACAAACTACTATGATTTGCTACAATTTGTTTAAATCAAGTGCTCAGCTGGCTAACAAAACTTTAAGCAAATAAATAGAAAAAGAGAAACACAAAAATATACAAATACTTGTATGCCCCTTCACACGTACCCACAAATAAACGAATTCTACAACTATTCATATTAAGAAGGATGTACCACCGAAACCCAAAAGTTTAAATAAAATATAATAAAAAGGAAAAACTATGTGTTTATAGTAGGGTGAGCCAAAACAAAACTTACTGAAATTCCCAACCAAAATAAAAGTTTTATTTAATATAAGAGCATTTTTCCCATTTTCTGCCTTGCTTCAATATTTAGTTTGATCAGTGGAGAAAAGGGCTATTTTTTGTGATTTTTCATATTTCTTACAAATAATATACATTCTTATATGTGTGTTTTAATGCATTAATTTAAACTAATTTCATTAAAGAATTCTATATAAAAGTTTGTAAAAGCGAATATTGAGACAAGGTTTTTTATGGGGCCAACATTATGTATTTTGTTGTTATCATGACTGTTTCAGCTTCAACTATATTGCTGTTGTGGCTGCTGCTTCTACTTTTGTTTGTTATTATTGTAGTATTTGCAATAATATCCAAATGATATGAGCAATACATACATACATATGTATGTACAATGTACATGCACCCACAAACTCATATAGTGTTAAACATAAAATCGACAGCTATGGCACAATATTACTATTCAATATACATTATCACATTCAGATATTTAACACTGGTTCAGATGTACGGTATATACATATACATATGTATGTTTATACGGTAATCTGTAGTGGCCCAGCAGTTCGGTCGGACAGTACCGAACTACCTATTTAATACACCACTTAGGGCTGCCCCTAGCCACCGACTATCTAGGTGACTAGCTATTTTAACATGTGCTTGTCCTACGAGGAAGTCAATCGTCAATAGATTATGAAGAGACAGACAAAAAGCGTATGTTTGTTTTTTAAGTGTCCCCTCTCTCGCTTACAAAGGGGACACTAAAGTGACGATTATCACCCTCGTTTACAAAAAGTACATCCGCGACGAATAACGAATTAGAGTCAACCAGGTGGTTAGACGTGAGTGGAAATCACTGTATTTTTCGGATGCATTGACTCTTTGACGAACTGCAGGGGGTCACACTTAAATTAATGTGTGTGTATGTTGGTTGTAACCCAATAACCGAAGACGTAGCTTTTTGAGGACAACTTTGAAAACAATTCCTTCCACTCACCGTATATTGAAGGCTTCAGGTTATTAGAACGCTTTTGATAGATGTATGTTGTTCATCAAAGATTGCTTTATATGAATTGTTATACAAAGGATCATATCAAGACTCTGGTGTTATTTCTATATAATCTGTATGGGAGCGAGGGCGGAGACAGCCGTAATTAAATTAAAAAATTTAAATTAAAAAAAACATAAACGAAAAGATTCATACTATATATTGACTCATTAGTGATGACATGTTAAAATAGGGTAGTAGGCTGGCTAGGAGTAATCCTAAGTGGTGGGTTAAATAGCTAGTTGGAGACTGTCCCTCCGAACTGCTGGGTAGTGTTCATAAGCATAAATAACACATGTGTATTGTATTTGGTAGCAAATAAATGTGTGTTAGTGTATTTGTATTCATTGAATCCTACACAGTTAAGTATATTTGCACTAAAGCTTTTACAGGATATTTATACACATAAACAAACACACACACATACATTAATATCTCATCATTCAATATTCGCACACAAAATACAAATACAAAAACACATATGACTCTTAGCATTTAAACAAAAAAGCAAATATAATAGAATAGAATAATATATGGCGGGCTAGATGTACGCGCATATTTCACTCTATGTCTATAACGATATTTACCACAGTATATGTAAGTATGACCTCTCTACATATGTGTGTGTGTATTGGTATTGTCTTGATCCTATTTCTAGTCTCTGATGTGGAATTTTTATATATTTTCTATAATGTATGGTTTTTAATTTATATATTTTTCGTTGTGTTTTTCGGCTACCATTTCGGAATTGAAAATATTTTTCCGTGCTATTTTTATACAAAAAATTTAATATGAAAGAAAGAAAAAACTAATCGAAACTATCATGAATTTTATAGTTAAAATCAAGTTATACATGTATAATACAACTTTAAGAACAGTGATCCCTCGGAGCACCTAAGAATACATATGCATGTATAATAATTTTCAAAAAAGTAAAGGTCATTCCAAATATAGCTCGAGTTACAAGTAATAAAATAAGAGTTAATAACTTCAAAATATTGGCTGTAGATATTATACATAATAAACATTGTAGGTTTTTAGAAATTTATGTTTGTTTTTTTTTTTCTTTTTTGTTACTTTGAAAATTTTATATTAAAAACAAAGTTAAGACTTTCTGTTTCATTGAAAATATAAAAAGTTTGTTTTATTGTCTTTTACACTTTTGTTTAATTTTTATTTGAAGGGGGTGCTGTGAGTGTCTAGGTTAAACAGTTTGAAGGGTGTGCTGTGAGTGTATAGGTTAAACAGTTTCAATGTCTTTTTCTTTAATGCTTCTGACACGTAAAATCCATTTTCATTTTGCAGTCTAGAATTTTTGAGACAATGTATATGAATGAGCTTTAATATGTATGTATGTGTTTGTTTATAAAATAATAATAAAATAAACTGAAAACAAACTGAAACAACAATAATAGAAAAAACATGAATAATATGGCTAATGTCAAATCTAATAAATTTATTGATAAAAAGAAAAGACTTTTAAAATAATTTATATCTTTTTTTTAGGGGATTGCATACTTTCATATTTTGGAAATGAAGAAAATAATTTATTTTTTAGGAATAATAATAATTTTGGCTAATAGCTTTTTTTTTTAATACAGACTTCATAAATACGTACATAAGTAGACGTATATATATATATATTTAAAACCGAATTTGTATCTATATTTTTTGCAACTCATTGAAATATAAACCAGATAAAGTTATTAAGTTTCATGTCTGTCCGTCTGTAATGTTTTTCAAAAAATATTACATAAGTTAAACCGGTGAAAAGTTTTTAAACAACATAGTTACATACATATAATATCGATGGTCTTTGGCCCCTAGAGGCGATGAGCAGCAATTGCTGCTCTAGGTTGAACTATCTAATTTCTATCCTAAGTTTATAAATTCCTTGTCAATTAATATTAAGCTGTCAAAGAGATAATGAAAATTAATTACTTTTAAGTTTTTTGTCAATCAAATGTGTTCAAACTGATTTTTTAACTTTCTACAAAGTAATATTTTCAAGTTGCCGCAATAAAAGTACCATCACTATTCAAAATGATAATTAATAATATGTACTTCAACATTTTCAAAATTAAATAACACAATTAATCAAAAAAATAAAACAAACAGATTAAATAATCACCTAACAAATAAACAACCGGAAATTATTGCAAAATTTTTTGGTTTAAAAAAAAAAAAAAACGCTTCTTCCCAAATAAATTAAAAAGCAAACAAACAAATAATAGAAAAATTATTATCTAAACAGATCATGAATGTAACAATACAACTCACACACAACACAACTCATACTTTCTACACACATCCATATAAACATTCGTAATACATAAAAACTTCGTTGTAGTATATAAATTACAAACAAATAAATGTTTTATTGGTACTTCAGTTACATTTGAAATACATGGGAGTCGATGGTAAATCGAAAAGAAACCCTACTGGGAACATAAATTGATTTTAAACAAGCGCAGCAATTCGATTTATGTATATGTTACATTGTTAGTTTAAATGTCTGTTCATCTCATACTCGTGGTAACTTCATTATCATTCTGGTCAGCAGCAGCAACAACAGCAGCAGCATTCTGCCATTTATGCCACAACTATTTACTAACAGCCGGGCCAAGCAAGTTGCAAATTGTAGACAATAGAGAGAAATGAAATAAAATAAAATACAGAATATGTACTGACTTTTAGCCATCATTAATCACTTGGTTAATCGCTAGACTGACCTTAAACGTTGAAATAATACAAAAATACGAAAATACCAAAAGCACTCTGTAAAATTATTATAAATACAAAAACTTTTTTTTTGTTCAGACTCTTATAAAAATGAAAATGTGTTTGTGTTTCTACAAATATTATAATTTCAAAAGGTAAAAAATATAAAATATTTATTATATTTATAATTCAACAAAAAAGACAAGCCGAAGTATAACGACCCAGACCTAGACCTGTTTGAAAACAATTATCAGCTTCAGCAATCTCGTCATCATCAGCAGCAGCGGTGGCTAAACAATTAAAAACGTCAACGTCATTAACTTTATTAAAACTTTAACATCTACTACAACTAAACTTTAAATGTTAGCAAAAATTTAAAAAAAAAATAATTTGTTAAAAATCTAATTACATACGTTATTAAAATGACTTTCCATGACTAATTACAACCAAATAATAACTTTATGGTATATGTAGTTTTAACCTCTGTGTAAAAACTTATATTAATATTTATTTTATTGAAAATTTGTTAATATTTTCGGAGAAAATAATGAAATTTAATAGTAAAATGTTACAAATATTTGTATGCAATACCTGTTACTTAAATAACATTTGAATAGTTATTAAACTGTATTCCAATAAGGATTAAATTGTCTCGTTAACATCAGAGTTTGCATGTATGTCTGTATGTCTGTCATACATGTAAATACCATTATTTCGACTACATTTTGACTCTCACTTATCTATTACACACATACATACATATATGTGTATATACATGCATACGAATTTACGCTCTCATCACAATAAAACATTCACAATACAATAAAACAGTTCAGTACGGAAATTCCATTTCCTATTAGCCCTGCTAGCAATTTTCAACATTTTCCATTTCCGTTTTTATTTATTATTATTTTCTTCTTTTTTTACATACAAATAACCTCTGGCATTTTAATACAGTTTACCTCATGTCTCTTTCTCCCCCGCCCTTAAATTGCCCTTTTTCTTACACTCTCTCTTTCAGTTTGTGCTCTTCATTCTTTATATATGTACATACATATGTATGTATGTATCTTATACATAGCTTTAAAAAGCTTGTGAATAATTTAAGCAATTTTTCTGAAAAAAATACACTAAATATCTGTACCACCACAAAAGGGAAAAAGTAATATTTATTAACGACTTCAACTGCAAATATTCTTCTTTATCCTTCGTCTCTGCTTTACGATTTCGTTTGTTTCATTTTAACGACATTTTCCACTTCATTTTTGACAGTTGGAAAGATTTTGGTTTTGATAAAAGTTTTTCTTTCCCCCCATAAATTTATAATTGATTTTTATTTCGAAATTTTGCGGTTCGTATATTTGTTTGTCGGTTGTTTCACAAAAACAAAAATCACTTAAAATAATTGCTTGTCGCTTGTCATTTAATGTTTGTTTATCGAAATACGATTGAAATCTTAGACAGTATTTATGAATACGTGATAAGTAAGTTTTTATAGATTTGAAAAGGGCTATATACATACATACGTAAACATTTGAACGTTTACCGAACGATTTTTTCATACCTCTAAGTCCTAAAGTGCTTACAACAAACATAACTATATCGTTTTAAAATTTCTTAAAGATTAAGAATATTTTTTTAATTTAATAAATTCTGGAACAAAATATTATGTTATTGTTTTAATCGTATATCGATTATTCAAATTTATATCTGTTTATATTTTTTTAAAGAAAACATTATTAATTATTAATAATTTTACATTTTGCCATTATTACAATATTTTTAATTGCAAATAAAAAAAATTGAATAATGTGTCTATGAGATTTAAAATGTATATTAGGGTGATAACTTTTTTAAAATTTTTGAAAATTGCATAGAAATTGCA
The DNA here is from genome assembly GCF_015586225.1 of Lucilia sericata. Taxonomy (NCBI): domain Eukaryota; kingdom Metazoa; phylum Arthropoda; class Insecta; order Diptera; family Calliphoridae; genus Lucilia; species Lucilia sericata. Next base: position 539,120 of record NW_023994046.1, read on the forward strand.
TAGAGCATAATAGAGTATAGATGTTTGCGTAAAGGTCCAAATAGATTACACAAGCGTTTGTCAAGCCAATATTTTACGTTTGTGCAAGCCTGTTATGTAGTGTATGAGGGTGTTTCGTATTTGTACAAATGCTTACGGTTTGTATTTTTGTCAACCCGTTTGTATGGTTTATATTCATAAATAAAAAATGTTTCACAAAATTTACATTTCTAAGAAAAATTGACATCTGTATCTTTGTAAGTTCACAAAAACGTAAAATAATTGGTGTTTGTACGAGCAATGTTTGTGAAATGTGTGTGAGAATGAAAAAAGTATGTTGTCAAGCCACTTGTGTAGTCCATTTGGGCTTTAAGTTCAAATGTAAATTTTGATTTACACAAAAGTTATTGTTTGAGCCACGATATTTACTCTGAGGAAAAGTTCCCTCTTCCAATTTTAGTATAAAAAACTTGTAGATTATTATACAAGAAGTTCATGTAAATTTATTTGCGAAAGGTTTCCGAAAATCGATTTATGACGGAAGTTATTTGCACAAAAATTTCCTGAGAAAAAGGTTTTCGCTATTAGAAATTTGGCTACCACAAAACCTAATTTTTGTTATTACCCTAATGTACATACATACATAAGTTTAATACATATGCAAGTTAATATTTATAAAATATTATAATATTCTGTACATATTTATTTAATTAATTATTCATTATATTGTTAATAATATTTATTTTGTTATCATTCATATAAAATACAATACAGGATATACACAATACAAACATATTTTTACAATTACTACATACAATATGTATGTACATAATATTTGAAAGGATAATCTTTTTTATGTTATCTATATATACAAAAATTAATGTATGTTTGTTTGTTTATACCTTATAGGAGGCTAAACCACTGAAGCGATCTTCTTGAAATTGTTACTGTATGTTCCTCTATATCTAGAAGGAACAATAGGCTACTTTTTACTTTAAAATTGTAAGTGAGAGAGGTGCCACGCCTACTTCCTTAAAAGTCGAATATCTCGAAATATGGTACAACTAGAGTCCTCAAAACTTGTGTGGACAATATTGACATTCATGTGGATATTTATAGGAAAAATGAGAGAACTAGCATTAGGGGGCGTTGCACCTCCCATATGAATTAAATACAAACATTTTTATATCTAGGAATCGCTTAAAGCTAGAATACGCAAATTTTGCACTAACAAATTTGTCATCCATGTGAACATTTGGGTAATAAATTTCACGGATTAGGAATATGTGCGTGGTACCGTATATCTGGGAAAGTATTAGAGCTTCTAAATTCTAATTCTAAATTCTAAAGTTTGTACGGACAACATTGAAATCCATATAAACAATTTGAAGGAAAAATGGGAAGACTAGAAATAGGGGGCGTGAAACCTCCCATATGAATTAAATACAAAAATGTGAATATCTGGAAAAAGCTTAGAACTAGAATCCTCAAATTTTGCAGGGACAACTTTGTCATTCATGAAAACATTTGGTAATAAATTGGAGGATTACAAATTAAAACTAAAATTCGCATATCTGGGAATCTATAAAAGCTAGAACACTAAAATTTTATATGGGAAATTTTTACATCCATATAAACATTAAAGAAAATAAATGGACGAGCCATAAATAATGGTCATGATACTTTTCATACAAAGTAAAAAATGTGTATAATGATAGTGGGGTTTTCCATGAAAAGTAAATATGAAAGGTAAAGAGATTTTTATTTATATTGCTTTTAGGGTAGCAAAGCACACTGGGTATAACTAGTTACCTATATAAGTATGTACCTACACATATGCAAACATATGTATGTTAACTTGTTTGTATGATTTACATTTAGATTGAACACGGAATTGTAACTTTAATACAGAGAATATGCAATTGTTTACTCAAATTAAATATTTATTATATACAATTTTAAGTACAAATTTATTACAAAATAATATGTATTATAATTGTTAATAATTAAATAGATTTATGGACAATTATGTTGGCTTTTGCTATTAAAAAAAAAACTTTTTGTAAATAGACTAAAAGTTTCATTTTAATTTTTGTAAATTAATTATATTTCAAACAATATGTATTGAATTTAATATAATTTGCTTAATTTAAGTGGATGTATATGTATGTATATGTCTATTAAGTACTCATAATATATTTAGTTTAGGTTTTATTATAAATCTTTGAAATTCATTATATTGCAATGAAAATGTAGAAAACATTAAGTTTTGTCAATTCTGAAATGTAGTTTACATTATCAGCTGAGGTTTGATTCAGTCTGTACTATTTTAATTAAAAGAAATTCTCTAAATCCAAAATACTTCGAACTTAAATTATGAATTAAAGAAGAATTCAGAGATTCTTATAGTTGGAAATCTAAAATGACATTTCAGCAAATATTGATTATTCACAATATCCTATGAAATCTTTTAATGTTCATCAAAAAATAGTATATTAACGAACTTGAAAATTTCGCACTAAAAAAACTATAAAATTAGTACTATATTTTGCAACTCTTAACCTACATTTAGCATTTGTTATTTAAAGCCAAGGTCATTTGCAGTATTGATTTTATTTTTCCAAAAAAAAGAAATACTTTTTTTCAACTTCCAATAAAACTATATCATTTAGTTATAAAATAAATATTTGAAACTAAAATAATTTGTTTGTATATTTCTATAATCTTTTTTGAATTAAAATTTTAAATTAAATGCCATTTAATTCTTTAGGGTTTATTTTGCAAATTTATTATTGTTCGAGATTTTTATTTAAATTAAATTTTTTTGTTGCGTTTTTGTGAATCATGTAAAATCACAATTAAACAAGTTTAGTCGAAAAAAAAACGTGCAGCAAATATTAAAATTTTTTGGTCGGAATATAACGTGCGTAATTTCATGTGAATTTTAGCGAGAAGGACGGAGAGAGAGAGAACATGCAAATACTAGTAATAAAAAAATCAACAAACTAAACAAAAACGATTGAATTGTTTAAGTAAAAACAAAAACAAACTAAATGTGATATTTTTATGCAACAATGGTAGAAATGGAATGGAATCAAAATAAATGAATGAATGACTGACTGACTACTGGCTCAATGACTGACTGACTGAATTAACCGCAAATTTAGACCAATAACCAACTACGACATATTTAAATAAGAGTGCCAAAAATGAAAATCCAGCAGTTCGTGGTCGTTATGCTAAACTTATCTAAATTTTTAACACTTTATAGTAAGTAGTCAAAATAAAAAAATGGAAATGTGGACTTAATCCTACTAAAATACTTGAAAACACTAAAATGCTGACCGACTTTTCCTTACGTGACCTATTTGTAAAATTACCATTTCATATTGATACACACACTCCCTTTACAACTACTGGGTAATAGTTATTTTATCGGTACATACAAACATTCATATAAGTGTTAGTATGAGCATTAAATGATACTACAGTTCAATACAGTTAAGTTTAGTTTATTTTGGCAACAATAAACAGTATTTTGCAAAACTCTTGTATAAAACCGAGTTGCATAATAGATTTTAATTTATTTTTGTTTTATTTCTTTCATTTATTTAATTTGTATTTTCTCGTATGTGGATTGATTATTTAAATACTCTAATATTGATACGAAATTTAAATTTAATTATGTTTATTTAACATCACAAACAAATTGATTTCATAGTATAGAACTAATATTAAAAGCTAAGATGAACTACTTTAAATGCAATTGCAAAAATAAATCTTAAGCAAAATCTGCAAATATTTTAATAAACATTACCCAGCAAGTTAAGTTGAAAAGAATTTGCTTGTTGGTGTTGGTATTGTTTAAATTTTTTCTGCACACACTTGTATGTTTCTAATACAAATGTCTTTTGACATGATTTTTAAGTCAGGACCGAATATAAAAATCAACTTAACAACAAATATATGCATACAAATTTAACGTACTCCAAAGACTCAAGCAGCCAGTAAGTCAGTCAGACCGTCATTCAAACTAATGCTTAAAGCAAGAATTCAAATTTTCTATTCATACAAAATTCACAAAATTCAAAAATTCACAAGCTAAAATGCAAAGTAGATGACAGATGTACAGACAGACCAGACCCCACCGACTGACACACAAAGTTTACTTAAGCCAGTAACTAAGCAACCAACCGAAGACACGTGGTTGGGCGGGGGAGGTAACAGTCTGCTCAAGTTTATAAAAGAAACCCGATTTTTTTCTTCTCTGCTCAAGAATTTTTATAAAAGATTTCTTAAAAAAATAATAGCGGGCTACTTTTTATAGAATGTGTTGTAATACAGACATGGAATGTGTAACTACAACAGCAACAACAATAAATTTAAAAAAAAAATACCAGTATCAAATTGCATGAAAATGTTAACAATAAAATTATATTTTGAGAGAGCAACAAAAACATAAATAAATAAGTAAAAAAATACAATTTAATAAAAAATTCTTTAAATAAACTTGTATTCGTGCAATGTTTAAATAAAATTTTATTTTGTATGTTACTGCTGCTGTATTTCAGATGCTGCTTGCTGCCTTCTGCCACTCGTTTGTTAATAATAACACAATGGAATTGTGGGGTGTTTCATACCAAAGTGAAGAAATTATAGAATATTTTGCCGCTAGACATGATCAGTACTTTTGAAAATATAAAACCAGATTTTGTACAATTTCAAAAGCTCGATTAAGGAGCTTTTTTTCAGGCATGGGTGATAATGACTACATTTTCAATTACAATTACATTTGAAGTAATTGTAATTGAAGATTCACCAATTACAATTACTTGTAATTGTAATTGGTGAATCTTCAATTACAATTATTTGTAATTGTAATTAAAGTTTATCCAATTACAATTATATGTAATTGTAATTGAAGATTCGCCAATTACAATTACTTGTAATTGTAAATTTTGTTCCTTATAATTACAAGTAATTTTGTAATTAGTGATACCTAAATTACAATTACAAGTAATTTTAATTGGAAACTTCAATTGCAATTACAAGTAATTGTAATTGGCAAAACTTCAATTACAATTACAATTAATTGTAATTTTTTATTGGTCAAATACACATTACAAGTAATTGTAATTGGAAAAACTTCAATTACAATTACAAATAATTATAATTGGTTATTTCCCAATTATACATAACAAGTGATTGTAATTGACCATGTAGTGAATTACTTTGTGTAATCATTACCCCCCATGCCTGCTTTTTTTCATATATATATTAATTAAAATAATAATTTCTTTTGTATGAAAAGTCTCCTAAAAGTTTTATAAATCTAATTCTCATCATTATTATCATGCAACATGTTGGGCATGAATTTTTTTTCTTTACTATGTAAAATAATATTTATTTTTTATAATCAATGTTGGGAGGATATCATATGTTTATCTTGATGTTTGTAACGCTCCTAAAAAGATATGTCATGCGAGAAATACATATTTTCCTGCATCACAAGTTCTAATTTTGAGAAAATTGAAAAAACTCCTCATATAGGTTTTACAAACTGTAATGACTTGAACAATTTTTTTTATTGAGCTTTTCGAACTCTTTACTCTCTTGTTTTACATACACTTTGATAAAGTATTATTTCGCTAAGAAGATCTTATAATTGGTGTAAGGTATTTTGTATTCGACACATTCCTAAACTCTTTATATCAAAACTTGTTTATATACATTTCAATCTTTTTGTTATTTCTGCTATAATTTGTTATTTTTATTTTTTTTACAAAGTTTATTATGAAAATTCTCAACTTGCAAGAAGTCGCCTTACAAATTGAATAATAAATTCAGTCTGTTTTTTGTTTTTTTGATCTGGTATAATAAAAAAAATCAACGAATAGAAAACATAAAATAAATGTAGTGAAAAAATTCAAACATTATTTTGCATAGAAAATATTCTATGGAAAAATCAACTATTTGGCAACAAAAACTTTTCTAAGGAACATAAAAATGATGAGAAAGTAAATTGTGGTCTGTTGACCTTAGCTACAACTGTTTTATATACCTAAATTTACTGCCAAGGAGAGCAGAAGGTAAAATGGCGAAAATAAAGCCAAAATATGAAAACATTTATAAACCTAAATGATTTAAAATGCATATATTTTTATTTATAAATAATAGTTAAGAATTTCTATAATGTTCATTTTGTTAGTAAAAAGATTTAATACTTTCAAAGTTCTGTCCAGCATGAATTGTTTTTATGACCATAATTGCGTTAAACACACATTTCATATAAACAAAGTCCATTAATAAAAAAACCACAATTATTTAGTGCTGGTTTGGCACTCATTTTATAGAAATTAAAAAATAATCAAATAAAAAAAAAAGCAGCAACAATAAAATTAAATAAAACCAAAGAAAAATTGTATGAACAGTTGCTGTAAGTAGTGGTGGATTTTGTATATCAGAGTGTTTGCGCTTTTGTCTGTGGGTTAGTGCATTATAATTATATTTACAAAATCTGTTGGTGGTCAAAATTATGAAGAGCAAACGTCAGCAGCCGCAGTCACTGCAGCAGCAATGTAATACCGTAAACCCCTTTAACAATTTATTTTACAACTCTTACTACTGCAAATCCTGTCAGGCCCATTCATTTATTCTTCACCTTCTCTCACTCAATCACTCACTACTAATTTAGTCGATATTCGATTATTATTGTATGTAGTGTTATCCGCTTCAATGCTTACATATGTATGTATATGTGTTTGTGCTAATGCATCTGTATGGTAAGGTGGAGTTTGGAGGTGGATTTTATGAATGATGATGATGATGGTAAAAATCATAATTAAAAATGGCACAATTAGAGCATGAAATTGACGCATTTAATTCGCTACACTTAACAGGGTTTATTATTGTTCAATAATAAACAATAACAACAGCAACAGCAGCACCAATAACAAGCTACAAACTGTTAAATAGCCAATAATAATCACAGCAACAATAGCTACAATAAGAGAAACAATAAACTTTACGAAAAAGGGAAACATTAAAATAAAACAAACCAAAAATAAAACACAAATTTATATTAATGCAATCATCATTAACAAAAGAAAACAAACCGTCAAAACTTCCCTAAAAAAAATTATGAAAAAGAAATAACGTAATTTAAAAATAATTTTCTTGTTAATTTAGATTTTTTCTGCTGCGGTTTTTATAAACAATGTTGAGAGAGAAAGAGGACACAATTTATTATTAAAGCAAATTAGCACTGTGGGCCAGGGCGGGACAATTCAGTATTACTGTAATGTTTACTGTAGTTCTATAAATCGAAAAATACCTTTATATCCCCTAGGACATGTTATTCTAATTTATAAACTGCTGCTAACCTAGTCCCTATATTTGTAAGTCAATAGTCTATAAGACTATCTATAGACTAGTCAATAGGCTAGTCCAAAGACTAGTCAATAGTTAGTTCTAGAATAGTCAATAGTCTAGCCTATATACTAGGCTATAAACTAGTTCATAGATTAGTCCACTGACAAATCAATAGACTATTTAATGGTCTCGTTCTAGAATAGTTAAAAGAATAGTTCACAGGCTAGTAAATAAAAAAGCCTATAAACTAGTTCACAATAGGCTACAATGTTTATGCCACAAGAACTTTACTTTAAGAGTTTCAAAAATAGCACTTTATTTATGGCTAATTTCGTGTCAAGTAACCCAACTTAAAAAATCGATTTTCATGAAATTTTGCACCAAGGTTACTACTATTGGAAAGAAGGCCAGATACAAATGTTCAGCTCTATCGATCAAGAGCTGCCGGAGTTAGAGGGGGTCAAAGTGAGACATTTTGGTCATACAGGGTTTTTTCCAAATAAGTCTAACTTTTCACATATTGGTTCTAGCAAAAATTGTCCAAAGGAGTTTAGATATCTATTTCTTCACTGTTCCCAAAAAAAAATAGCTGTCAATGTTTCCAAAATTGCAATTTCCTCTAAAGGCTTTATAGTCGCTTAATGGGACGCGAGTGGGGTATCTATCCAAGTACTAAACTTGGTGCAAATCTCATCCAAATCGAATCGAATGCCACGAACCACTGTTTTCCTATATTTTCCTTCTACGTTAACCACTGTATTTACTGGTTAATTTCAGGCAGTTATTTAAATTTGGGAAAATTCTTTTGCCTTTTGTTTTCGGTACTCTCTGCTCTTTTTTTTTTGGTCTTAAAAATATTTAAAAATTCAATGTTTTATTACTGTAGCTTTTATATTGTTGCATAAAGAAAAAAACTGTTGGCGGTTTTTTTCTTTTTCTCATTGTCTGTTTTTAAGAAGAAATGACTACAATTATTTTTATTACTTTGCTTATTGCAGCAAATTTTCGTTGTTATTGTTGATGAAAACAAAAAAAAAAGATATTAAAACAATAAAATTATGATAGACTTAAATAAAAAACAAAATAAATGAATCTTGCATGTTGTTTTGGGCAAATTTATATGTATGGCACATTTACTAAAAGACGGAAATAACTCAAAATTTTTCTTATATACACCATTCATATAGTTTTAACTGTTTTCAAAAAAGTCTTTTATTTTTAGTAAGGGAGTGATTTTTTTTTAAATATAATTTTTGATTTATGCTGGTCTTGTAGCTAATGGGCGATATGTATTTCTACGCGGATCGGTATGTACTATATGCATATAATTGTCTTTATTTTAACTTGTAGTAGTAGTGACAAGTGTAATTCATAGCTTCAGTGTATTTCAAAAGTTGGAAATTATACTCATATAGGGTTGCACTTCTTGCCATCGGTTGACGCTGTAATTAAATGCATCTGCAACAACATTATTGCCACCACCAACACCATCATAGCATCGCCATCATCATTATTGTCAACATCATTATAAGTATTACATACACAGATATACACTGTTGCTTGCATTCAGCATATTTTTAATTCATTCTTTAATAATTGTGGCCCATATACATATGTATATTTGGGGGGTTCAAAAAATATTTATGGATTTTCAAATAAAAATTTTGGAATAATTATTTAATTGGGGTTTTTGTTAAATACTAGATTTTTCAGAACAGGTCAAACAATTCGAGCAAAATTAAAATAGAATTCTTGAATTTTAGTCAAGAGTTCCTTTTTGGATCCCGTAAAAACTTAAACACCCTAATGTCCATACACATACCTAGTTCATATAGATCCCTGCAGATCGATAAAGAGTCAATGCATCCGAAAAAAGACAGTGATTTTCACTGGTTGGCTCTAATTTGTCTTTCGTCACGAATGTACTCTTTGTAAATGAGGGTGAAGATAATCGTCACTTTAGTAACCCCTTTGTAAGCGAGAGAGGGGACACCTCTTATCTGACTCTTTGTAACCTATGGGGTGACGATTGACTTCTTCGTAGAACAAGTACTTGTTAAATAACTAGTCACCTGGACAGTCGGTGGCTAGGTGTAACCCTATATGGTAGGTTAAATAGGAAGTTCGAAACTGTCCGACCGAACTGCTGGGATAATATACATACGCACATACATACATACATACATATGTATGTATGCATGTACGAGAGCTTGGTATTCATATGCGTGCAAATATTGTTTATTCATTTATTAAAATTAAAATGAATTTAAAAAAAGATGGGATTTTATGCATTTTTTTCCCAGTTCTTCTCACACTTTTGTTGGTAATTAAACTTGCTGTTGTTATTTTTGTTTTACATCATGAATAAACATATTTTTATTTCAATTAAAGTATTTAAACGCTTTTTAAACTCTTCGTGTGATATTTCTGTAACAAGTTCAGATTTTGTTTTTCATATTTTTTTTATAATAAATACTGCATATTGCACATAAAAATTTAAAGTATGTTTACGGAAAAGGTTTTATAAAGGCAACATAAATTGTTAGTTATTGGAGTAATTTTCTGGGCCAAGTTATTAAACAAAAATGCAAAACATTTCTTTGCTAACACACTGTTTTATAATGAACAATATTTTTTGTTATTAAAACATATTTTTTGTCTCCGCACTACTTAAACCAACTTTATCATAATTTTATTCTAAGTTTTTCCGTTTCCAACCGTTTTGTATACGTTTCGTTATTTTTTCTATTTTTTTTCGTCATTCCTGATGATGTTCTAAAGTGAGTGAAATGTTTTTCCAAGTGACAAAATGCTTAAAAAAATGTAAAACGCCAGAGAGCAACAAAAAAAAGCGAAAAGGAAAAAAGGGAAAAGTTTTATTGCATTAATTGTCGCATAATTTCCTCTTGCACTGTTGGTTTAATGTCAGTCACTGTTTCTGTTAAAAATATTTATTTTTTTTTTTTTTACTTTTACTATGCTGCTGATTTTGCTGTGTTGCAAGTTTATTGCTGTTAGTTAAAAATTCTGTTTCAGCAGCCTCATCATCAGCTTCATCGTCGTCATCTATTTGTTGCTTGCAGCAGTTGTGGTTGTAGTTTTAAAGATTGCATTTTTTAAAATTTTTATTTGTTGTTTTAATTTTTGCATTCATCCAGGATAATTATGAATTATGCACACACCAAATGTGTTGGCACAACTTTATTCCTTAATGCAATATGCTCTTTTTGATTGAAAAGTGTAACCCTGCAGTTCGTGGTTACGATTATGAACTAGTGTTTTTAAGTATCATTTAGATATTTCGTTGGTGCTTGTTCTAGGAGAAATTAATGTCCTTGTAGTAAGTAAATGGACCATTGAATTTTACTAATTTTTAAAATACAGAAGAAGGTTTAGTAATCCACAGTGTTTTGACAGCATAGTTACCCTTAGCATAAAATTTTTTGGAAATTTTAATCAGATTTGAGATATATGTGAACTTAACTCATAAACTACCTACTGACTAGATATTTTACACAATATTTATTGAAATTTCGGGCACCATGATTGATGCTTTTATGCATTACTTGGAGACACCAAACTTATAATTTACTTCTCTCAGCATTACGTAGGGAACGAACATATAGTACATACACAGAGGGAAAAATAAATATACACGCCTGGTACCAAATTGACACATTACATAGTGTTGTCGTATGTATGTATATACTTTGACAACGGATGTTATTGAAAAATTATAAACTCTTTGGTGTAAATTTGGTACCAGGGGCCCTCTGTGTACATATATTGTCCTAAAAGGGTACATTAATTCAATTTAAAAACTATTGGGTTGCTTGTAGAAGTGTGTGTTTGTGAAGTTTTGCTCATTTGAGTTTTTAACTCAACGTTCTTGCTCTCTTCGTTTACTTTGAGTGTATTTGTCATTTAATAAGACTAAATTACTTCATAAAACTTCTTTTTTTATTTCTGATGAATTTATGTTGATGATCTCTTACATTAATGAATGAAACGTGAACCAATTAAATGGTGGTTAGTAGAGAAATCCTTGAAATACAAATACAAATTAAGAATTTTTATTAAAGGAAAGCTAAAGTTATTAATTTCTTATTTCTGATAAGATTCTTGCTTTTGTTTTGAAGTTTTAATTAAATTGCTATACTGTTACGATGACTCACACTTGCTGTCGTTCTGGGCGATATTTTTTAAACTTTAAAACAACTTTTCGTTTAGTAAATATTTAGCTTAAAAATAAACAAATCGCAGAAAAAAGTGGGTTAAACACTATCAATTAAAATTGCAAACAAATAAATACAGTATATAAACAAACCAGAAAAAAATACACAAAAATTCTACGTAAAAATGTTAAACACGAATATTGGATTCGAAAAAAAAGCAACAAGAATCATATGTGATGAAACGAGTCATAAAATAAATCTACCAATATTTGTACTTGATAACTTTTCAAACAACAACAGCAACGACGAAAAATTAAACTGGGTCAACAAGTGAAAATTGACTGAATCAATGACAAAAAAGATGCTAAAAAGTCTATAAAATTTATATAATGAAATAAAAAAAATTATGACTCAACTGTTTATAATGAAGAATCAATATAAACAACAAGATTTATAAATAAAAAAAAAAGAAAACAGTAAATAATTCTTGGAAAAAATTGGATACCTTATTTATATTACGAATTAAAACATATAAATGTATAATATAACTGTTTAGATTTTATTAGCTACTTACTTATTTTAAACTATGATTTTTAATATCTTAGCCATATCCTTGAGAAAAGAACAGTTTACAGAACTTCAATTTGAACGAAACTATTTATAATGACTCATAAAGAAAATTGGGAAAAGAACTACTAGATTGAATTTAAATTTTTTTTTAGCTGGCAATATTATTATTTCAGTATCCTGTAAATTGGCCACATCCTCTGTTTACATCTCTATATATGTATGTATATATATGTACACGTATATAAATACAACATAGCAAACAGAACAAAACAATAGATCAAAAGAATACTCGAATTGACCACTTGAAAGGGATAACAAAAGGTAACATTGAAATTGATTTGAATGCTATTGATATTGGCATTGGGTTGAGGCAGTAAGGGGCATTTATATCAGTCATTGATATAAGAAACGTATATACAAAATAGTAGTAAAACAATCCAATAATGAAATATTTCTGATTTCACAAAAAAATGCGTTCAATTGTTCGTTCACTCACTCATTCACCCATAGATAGATATTGTTTTAATGCAAAATGCTATTTATGGCGATAGTGTGTAGTCAAGGGGAAAAACGTTAAAGTTGTGTGTTAAATCGCAATAAAAAAAAATATTTGCTTTATCGTTCTCAAATAGGTATTTTTTCATTCTATAGTAATTCACTTTTATTATATTTTAAATTTACAAAATAAAGGGAATTGAAAATTGTGCAAATCAACTAAAGCATAAATTTATAATGATCAAAGTTTATGAGGAGTTTCAGTTCAGGCAAATTTCTTGGTTAATAAATTTGTTACCTTTAGATATTTCTTTATTTCCAAACTACCACCAACAACAAAAACGAAGAAAGAATAAGAAAAAAACAACTCACTTAAGCTAGCAGTTAATGGTTAGTGAAATGTGTATTTAAGGAAGAGAAAAACAACAACAAGCTTTTTTATTATAACTGGTTTTATTAGCTCATTGTAATTTTAACAATTTTATGGCTGTTATGCTAATTTATGGTATTTTGTTGTTTTCCCTGAACCCACCACCCCAAAAAACAAACTCTCCCTCACTGTGTCTTTAGCTCTGCCCACACAACGAAAAATAAAAGTAAAATAAATTAATGATTTTAGCTCATAAAACTTGATATTAATTTCTGAGAAATAAATTTTTATATAAACACTCTTACATTCTTATGTGTAGCAGGAGTGTATGTATGTCTGGCTCATCCTTGTCATACCCTTCTTGCTTTTTAGCAGCAGCAGCTTTACTTTTATTTTCCACTTCTTTGTTTTATTCCTCTTCTAATCACATTGAAAAGCTTATCAATTATTTATGTTTAGAAGTTTTTTTTTCTGTTTGAGATGGATAAATGTTTTACTTTTTTAACTTGGTTGAATACACCTTCATATAGAAGGAGACAGATACACACACACACATAAATTCTGGGAAATACATACATTTATTTACGGGTAAAACTCACTCCATTTATTTTCAGAGCTCATTGCTTTTGGCCAAATGAAAGAACATCAGTCTTGTGCCAGTCATCACATGTCATTGCCTGCCACTTTTACTCTCGCTCTGTTCTTGTCATATTAAGCTTACGTTTACTGTATTAAGGCCTAATCAAACTTTAAAAGGGTTGATTCTTTTAAAAATGGAATTGGCTTTCGAATATATTATAGGGAATTACTTGATTTATGATTGAAAATGAATTTGATTTTCAGATGTGTATTATTGTGATGAAATTTAACAAATTTTGGCATTCGAAAACTATCGAAATTGTAATGAAATTATTAAATGCCACCAAAGTTTACATTCGTAATTCGAGATGGTGTGGTGTTAATCGAATTCTGCAGAGTTCTGTTTATATCTGAATCAAGCATTCTCCTCCTAAATTCCTCTTGATGATCATAATAATATTGATATATGGCAATATTTTAATGGTTGGTGTCTTTAGATATACGATTCAACACAGTGGAATATAACCATCTAACTTGTTTAAAGCTGCGTTCAATACAATTTTATATAAAACTTTCTTTTGGGCCAAAAACAAAATCCATTGAAATCGATGAACACTTTCATGAAACTGTTTGAAACTCACCCAATTAGGGAAAAAGTCGAGAATAACGGATATAAAAAATAAGGATATTTAGAATCTATTTTATAGATACACATTTCTACCCAAATACTGATGATTTGATTCCTGTCTGAGAATTTCACATATAAATCATAATAAGTAAGACGTAATAAATTTTAATTAAATTTTTCACTTTATCCTTCAACGTAAAACGAATAAATTCTTTAAATGATCTTTGTAGTCGTAATAAATATGTATGTATGTATTTTGTTGTATTTATTTCAGACAACATTTTAACGTTTTGTTATTTCATTTTATTTTATTCCATTTCGTTACAATTTAGTTGATTCTATTTGCCATTTATGCTCCGTTGAATCCACCTGTAAAATATTGCCAACCTTGCAACGTTGCTCAAACAACAAACAAACGAACAATCAAACATACATACATACATACATACATATGCAATAAAGAGAAGCGAGTAAATACATACATACAACGTCAAAAACAAAAAACCTTCGTTAACGTTGTTTTTGATATGCCAACAACAAATACAACTAGAGGAGATGATATAAAAGTTACAAAAACATCAACAACTACAATCTTATAGTTGAAAATATTTATCCATTCATTCAACTGTTTGTATGTGTATTTAGTTTGCTGTTTATATCTAATTTTAGTTAATTTGTAATATTTGTTGTATTAAATGTTAATTTGTCGAATACAAACAAACCAACATACAGAGATACTCAAATAATTAAGTTGAGTGTTTACTAAAATAGAATAGATTGCAGAAAAAATTACCAAAAATATTTTATCACTTTAGCCTGAGTCAAGATAGTCTGTCTTTTCAAAAATTTTCCAAATGTATAAGTTATCTTATACATACAACATTTAACAATTTTCTTTTGAATTAATTCCATCAAAATAAACTGTATACATATTTTGAATACTTTTCAAAATACATACATATTTCTTGTGTAAATTAAATGAAAGCAAAAATTTCACTCACTCTTTACCACATTAGCACAGCCATACACCTTTGTGGCATGATGATAATAATGATGATGAACGTGTTATTTTTCATTCATTAATCCATTCATTCATCCAGCCAACCATGCGTCTTGTCAGTCATTCACTTTTTCACACTAATTTCCTCTCTGCCTCGATTTTAACTATTTGTCGTGTTATTTCTACTACATAAATTTTTGCTTTTTTTTTGGTATGAAATTAGTTCTGCTTTCTGAATTTCTGTCGTTTATTATTTTCAACATTTAAATTTTTTCCATCTTTCCCTTTTTATACACGCACCCCCATCGACAACAACATTTCTTTGTTCTATTTTTTAACGAATGTCGCTAAAAAAAAAATAAAACACAAACCTGTTATCGATAGCAATTTTCGTTAATTATCTTTATCTAGTCACGTGATGTCAACTTATGGTTGGTTTCTGTTTTCGTTCGTAGTTGTTGTGGTTGTTGACGTTTTCTATTAATTTTGCTCTTTTAGCTTTTTACTAGAGTGCGTGTCAGAGCCTCTATGGTCTTAGTTTTTTAGAGGACACCTACTGAGGTGATTCTTTTTTTCTTTTTGAAAAATTTGAATTCATGTAGACATTAATTTTTACACACAAACGAACACAAACATTTATACATACACATTTAATGTTTGTTACATTTAATTTAATAGTACATGTGTGTGTGTATGTTATGTTTGTTAATATGTTATGTTTGTAAATTTTTTTGGGATTTCAAGTGTGTCATAGAAATTTTTGTCTTCTTTAGAAAAATACTAAAAGCAAATCGAAAATAATAGTAGTCATTAAATAAAAAAAAAACAGAAGTTTTACTTTCTTGACACAATTACAATAGTGACACAATTACAGATAGAAATATGCAACTTTTGTTTTTTGGTTTGAAATCTTTAATTATATTTTTTTAAATAAATCTGGTTTTCGGAATAATACAATTTATGTAAATTTTTTTCTTAATAATTTCACTTTAAAACTAAAAAAATAATAAAAATGATGCGGCAACATGTTTATAAGAAAAATGTTGCTGCATCATTTTGTATGACAAACATTAATTTTTATTAAAAAAAATTATGAGCAATAGTTTTTTGTACAATAAAATGTTTTTTTTTTTTGATATAATAATGTTGCTGCAACATGTTTAAAGGAAACATATTCTTTGAAAAATAATGCATGTGATATTATATTTATATCGATTTACATTTGCTTAATTTTTTTCTTTTGACAAAAGCCATTCATGCATGCTCTCTATCTCTCCCTCGTAGATGTTGATATATGATATTTTTGTTTAGAATAAGAATTTGCTGCTGTTAAATAAACATGTTCTGTTTTTAGCCATCAAGTTTAATAGCGATATAATCAAAATCGTATCATATCAAAACGTTCATAATCACAATTTCTTTTGGACTCTCTTTATTTACTCCACACGTATCCAAATGCATGTATGTTTATTAACATTCTGCATTTATACATACATATGTACGTATATTTGCATACATATATACATTTGTATTTATTAATTCATTTAAATTACACAGGCCTACAAATTTTTATCTCAGAGACCAAAGTATACTTTTCTAAAGGATTGAGCTGAATCTGGCCACAGAATTTTTCCATCACATCTATCTCCAGATGTGATGGAAAAATGGAAAAGGGGCCATATTTGGCTCTTTTTGGCGCCTTTGGAAAAAGGGCCATATTTGGCTCTTAGCTATGAATTCTTTCAGTTTTAAAATAAAGGCTTAACATCAGACATATCTTCTTCGAGATATCTTCTGGGCGAAATTCAGGACACGATATCTGCAATACTAGTTGTAATGGAGAAAATCTGAAAATCATATTCGGATTTAGCGCACCTCAATCTTATAGAAAAGTAAAAAATGGTCTCAGGGTTTCGAATTTTTTTGTCCATTTTTGTTGACCTGTGTTATCTATGGATAACGTTGTATAAGTGAGTAACATTTGCTTGCGCTTAGAGCATCATTGAATTTAGTTTTTCTAACGAAGAGGAAAAGCTAAATATTTGTTTAATATTTTTCATCAGCATAACGAGTTGATGATGTTGCTGTTGTCCAAATATACATATGGATCAATGAACTGAAAATTGGTCTAACTAACACTAACACAACAACTTAATAACAAAATTTCATATAAATTTCTAATAAATTTAAATTTTTATTAATTTAAGCCTTTTGCTTTTCTGTTAACGTTATGAGTAGATTATTTTATCATCTTTTTCTCTAATACATCACAACCTACTCATTCACATACATGTGTATGTACATTATTAGCGTTCTCCAAATAAATTATGTTGCGCATTTTGTCCGTCTGCTTTTAAGCTTGTTCTTTGGTTTCTTAAACTATATCATGCAATAAGTGTCTGTCTGAAGCTTTATGGTGCTTTTTAAAGTTAATTCTGGGTATATTACCATACAATTATTCCCATGTAATTACATTTTTAAACTTTAAGGCTGTTGCGGCACCTACTAACGTTACCCTATGATTGAATTTTTTGCATTACTTAGTTTTAGAATAATTCTAGCCTGGGACGGCCTGTAGGACCAAGTTTTTTCCTTTATACAAGCTTGGAGCTCCTTAATGTATATTAAGTATACATCCTTTAAATGTACTATTTCTCTCTCAATGGTACTCGTAAATATTTGTAGTTGTTATAAATTTCTATTTTTATAAATAAATGAAAACATGAAGAAGAAAAACAAAACAGAAAACTCAGTAAATGATGATGAAAAACTTTTTAATTTTTTTCCTCTCTCTTGGATGGGTACCATAATTCCACTCACATACATACATATAAATTCAAATACATACATTTATGCATAATGGCTTCTACACCATTGTTTTTATACAAGTACTTTAGGGTAGCCCAAATTAATTCAATTAATTTTAAGCGATCAAATCATATATTAATATTTAAAATATTGTTAAAAAAATTTTAAAATCTACAAATAATCTTTGATTTCCTTTAATATTGCTCACCATTTAACTTTTGTTTTAGGACCATCCTAATTCATATTTGAGAAAATAAAAGTATGCAACAGTTCTACTATATATTTCACTTATTCTTTTGAATTTGTTTTTATTTTCTCTTTATTTTTTTTGTAAATGACAGACCTTCTGTACATGTTTGTTTATACAAATGTATGTGAGTGTGTATATGTGTTGCACTTTGTCTGTGTGCCAACCTTGATAATCATTATATTGTTATTGTTTTCTTGTTTTTTTTTTTCATACATCTTTCTTGACTATTTACTATGAGAGTGCACCATAAAAGACCTTTTTTAATATACACCCATAACATACCTAGTAATTTCATGAGTCCTGGTACACAAATTATGTGTGTGAATCCCGAAAATTCCTATAACTAAACAAAAATAATGGGGTTTTGAAAATTTATTCATAATTTCCCTATGAGTGCACAAATGATGTATAAATATCATTAATCCAAAGACAAGTTAATTGTACCAGAACTTAAAAATTAACTAGGAATTTTTTATTTTTATTTATTTATAAATTTTCTTTGTTGTTGTTGCTGTTATTGTGCTATATTACAATAAAATATTATGTTGTTATATATATCTGAATAATAAGAATGAATGAGTTTTCTGCTGCTGTAGTTTGTATGTATGTACATTGTGTAAAAACAGTTTTTTGAAACAAATCCTA
The DNA here is from genome assembly GCF_015586225.1 of Lucilia sericata. Taxonomy (NCBI): domain Eukaryota; kingdom Metazoa; phylum Arthropoda; class Insecta; order Diptera; family Calliphoridae; genus Lucilia; species Lucilia sericata. The sequence continues at coordinate 557,990 of NW_023994046.1, forward strand.
ATCCCGAAAAAATCCCGGGATTTATTTTCCAAATCCCGGGATTCGGGATTTGCCAATCCCGAAAAATCCCGGGATTTTCGGGATCGGGATTTCGGGATTGGCATCCCTAGTCCTGGTACACAAATTATGTGTGTGAATCCCGAAAATTCCTATAACTAAACAAAAATAATGGGGTTTTGAAAATTTATTCATAATTTCCCTATGAGTGCACAAATGATGTATAAATATCATTAATCCAAAGACAAGTTAATTGTACCAGAACTTAAAAATTAACTAGGAATTTTTTATTTTTATTTATTTATAAATTTTCTTTGTTGTTGTTGCTGTTATTGTGCTATATTACAATAAAATATTATGTTGTTATATATATCTGAATAATAAGAATGAATGAGTTTTCTGCTGCTGTAGTTTGTATGTATGTACATTGTACATATGTAGTCGAATTTGTTTGTTATTACTGTTGATTTAAAAATGCTTGTAAAAAAAGTGAATAGTTAAAGAAGATGATGGAAATATTCCATGAAAGAAGGCAAATAGGCACAACTGTCATTGCTAAGCAACTATAGTACAAGAGAATGCTTTACATTTTGTAAAAATAAACTACGAGGACAGTCTAAGAAGTTCTCTCACGTAAAATTTATTCTACCAGATTTAAATTCTGATAGAATAACACTGACAACTAGCTTTTGTTCTATTCTAATATATTGATATCGGTTCGATTTGATTATATTTTTAATACAATTATACAGAAAAGCTATATTAGCTTAAGCAGATTTAGGTGTTTTATTTAAAAGTTGAGTTTGCAATTTGATTCTGTATTACAGAGACTTTTTATACTAACTCGTATATATCTTTAGCTGCACCAAAATTCAGCATTAATATTGTAAGTGACTGACTAAGCTACTGACTACGATTTCTCACAAGCTGCAGTACATACATACAAACATATTTATATGTTTATTGCATGGTTTGCATCTAATATGTATGTAGTTGAATACTCTGTACTTGTGAATTGTTTAATTTGTTCTTGGGAGTATTTGATTGTGCCTGATGTTGAAAATGTTTGTTAAGGAAGACGTAACAGTAGTCTTAAGTGGTCATAATCATAATTGTATATGTATGTGACTTAAACTAGATTCTTCGCATTTTTCTAGATTTATTTGTGTTGCCAGTATAAAAGAAATACTTGTAAACATATATATTTTCATATTTAAAGAATTATGCGTAAAATGCGGTAAATAAAGAAATTTTAAAATAATTATGTGGCCTATTAAAGTTGCATTTGACACAATACATGGCAAGTAGTGTTTTATATGAGAATTGACATAGTTTTAATTATTTAAACCAGTTTTTTTTAATTTAAATTTTATTTTATTATAAAGAAAAATCAAATTCATTTCACATTACTCTTATTTCAGTAACATTTGTTTAGGTTAAGTAATTTTCGTCGAATTTCTAAAAAGAAGGAATTGATTTTAAAAGGCATTTTGATTAATTTGTCAAATTCAAAAAGGACAAAAAGGTAAATTACACTCATTTACAAATCCAATTAAATATATTTTGTGTAATTATTTGCAGTTCATTAATTTGTTTGCTTGAATCTTTATTCCGTCGGACAGCTAAGAACCTTTTCTCGAATCTTTATAAATCGAAGAGAAAATTGATTTTATTAAAGTAAATGTAAAAAAAAAAATTTAGAGTTAAAATTCGGCGAAATTTTAACAAAGCTTAAAAATTTAAGTAGTATTCAGGTGAAATTAATGATTTTATTGTATTAACCAAACATTTATATTAAATAGCTAAATTTACTTAAGACGATCACAATGGACCGCAGTGCTGTCCGAGCGTTATTGTACCTTATATGGTATATAAAACTTCTATAGTAGTTTTGATGATATGTGTGCAAGTTATTTTGAGTCTTTAGTTTTAAGTTAAAAAAAAAAACATTTTAATTAAAGTTTTTTATTGTTATTTAATGTAAATCTTATTTCTCCCCTAAGTGGTCAAATTATTCGCGGTAACCTGCTCTCAAGAGATTTCACATTCATTTATCTGTTTCTCTTACCCCACATAAAATTTTGCCATAATTTCTTAAGTTTTTTTTTTTTCAATCCTCTCCATGTTTTATATTTTAAATTATAAAATATAATCGAGTAAAAAAAGTTCTCTAGTAGTTTGTTAATAATACACACATATTATACATTGTAGTGGCAATTGTTGTTGCTGTCGCGAGTAAAAGAAATATAACTACAGACACTACTGCTGTTGTTCTAACTATAAGTAACAATGTTGCCATTAAAAAAAGTTGTACATATTATTATATTATTGTTGTTGTTGCTGCTGCACACACATAATTTTATTCTGTTGATCCGCTTTAACCATCTCCCCCTCTGTTTTTGCTCTATATTAAGTTTGTTGCATGCATGTTTATTGCTGCTGTTGCAACTAATATGTTCTTGTATATACTTGCTGCCGTTGTTTGCAATTATGTGTATGTATTTATATTTATTTGCTACTGATATTGTTGCTGCTTCTGTAATGCTATTGTTTCAGTTGTTGCGATACTTCAACTGCCAAGTGGAAAATGCATTAATGTCACTTGTGGGAAAAATTGAGTTGCAAAACTTTTATTACATTTCATGTATACAATATACATACATACATATGTACATGTATTTTTGCAGCGAAAAAATACTACGAACAATAAAATGAAATAAAATAAAAATAATAAAAACAACCAGTATAACTACAAATAAATACATATATTGAGTTAAGAATATACATGTGTGTATAGTTGAGTATGTATCTCTGTTTCTCTACCCTGTAGTTAGGGGTTACTAGTGATTTTAACCATCATTTATAAATACATACCTATGTATGTATATTACATATGATGGATATGCTTTTCATAGGAAGATTCATCAGCTCAATACTTTAGTTAGTTTATATAACTGATTTCCATTCTGGAAAAGATTTTACGTTACTAAGCGTCAAAAAAGTGTAGCTATATAACTTAGAGTCAATAAACAGTCGATTGTTTCCCTCTGCAATACAAAGGGCTCAGAAATCTTTAATAACTCCTCGCGAATAAAAGGTATACAATAATTCCTTATAAAACTGCTGGGTATATTCATAAATATTTATGTATGTATGAAGCTACGCAACATAAAATAATACAATGCAACAACTTAAAATAATGACACTTTGAAAATCTCACCGAACATAAAAGGCACGTGTGTTTCATTATTTATTCAGCAAAAAAATTTAAAAAAAAAAACATGTATTAAAATTGTAGTTGCACAAAAATAACAGAAATTTGCATTAAAAGTTTTCTTTTGCAATTGCAACATTCAAAATAAAGAAGTACAATTTAAAAAGTTCGTTAAAATTTTTAAATAATAATTAAAATGTTGTGGGTGAAATTAAATAAATTATTCCAAATGTATTTACTTGACAATTTAAATTTATATAAATTTATAGATGTCGTTTTATTTTTAACAAAATCTAGGGGTAATAAAGTAATAGATAAGATGTCTTACGAAATTTTAAAATGTTTTTATACAGGCTGTCTATATGATCTAAATGTCTAAAGTCTTAAAACAGGGAAAAAGTATATACATATGGGGAACTTCGTGTCAAGTGACACAACTTTAAAAATCGATGTTTTCCGATTTGGATGAAATTTACACCAAGGTTAGTACTATAGAATAGTAGGCCGGGCACATTTTTTTTAGGAAGCTTAGACCACTTCCTTTAAAAGCTTTGTGGTCACTTAGTGGGATGCAAGGGGAATATGTTAACCCAAAGAATTTTGTAGTTAACATATATTTTTATATATACATATCCCACTAGCATCCCACTAAGTAATCACAAAGGTCTTAAAGTCAATGGTCTAAGCTTTCTTTTTTGAAAAAAATACATAAGCTTTCTTTAAAAAAAAAATACAACAAAAACGTCCATTTTGAAAAAATAGGGGAAAATTAAGTACCAAATATTGAAAAAAATGTTATTCTTGAGTTAAAAAATACTTTTATCCCATTATGGGACTATAAATTATATAAGCTTTCTTTTCAGCAAAAAAAATAAAAAAAAATTTTAAAAATTAAAAATATTTTTTTAAAAGAATGAAGAAATAGCTATTTGAACTCCTTTGGTGAATTTTCGCTGGGACCAATAGGTGAAAAGTTACACTCATTTGAATAAAACCCTGTATGACCAAAAAACTTTGACCCCCTCTAAGTCCAGCAGTTCTTGACCGATAGAGCTGAAATTTTGTGTTTGACCTACTATCGAATAGTTAACTTTATTGCAAATTTCGTCGAAATCGATTTTTTGAGTTGGGTCACTTGATGAAATTCTCCATATGTATGTATATTTGAAAGACAATCTATTTTAATGTAAGATCGAGGACACGAGTCTGTTTTGACTATGAGATATTTCATTGCCATATATCCAATAGTTCACAACTATCATATTTTTTCCACCGAATTTGTGTACCAGAGAAATCAAATCAAGCATTATATGGACTTCATGCAGTATGAGTAATATTTGACTACTCATACAACATGTATTCCTTTCCATAAAAAAATTATTTAAGTATTTAGATCTATTCTTTACCAAGAACTGTGCAACATTTTGCAAATAATTTAAAAACCAATTTGTTATCTGCTTCACACCCAAGCACAACTATAATCGTACATACGTTGCCCATGGCTGCATTAAAAAATATACTCATAAAAGTGAATTATATGCAGAAAGAAACAAAAACAAACAAAGCATGAAAGAACAAATATGTATATGTTGCCAATGTCAGTCAGCTAGTCATATTAAACAATCAGCTGGCAGTAGCAACAATAACCACTATTACAACAGAAATAATAACAATGCGAACAGTAAAAGTTGCTGTAGCAACAGTCAGTATAAACATGAAATAGAAGATGAATAAAGAAATAAATACATGTTTTGCTCTTGTTATTGTTGTTATTTTTACTCTTTTTTTTATTATTTATAATAAACATAAAACAAGTCGCATAAAGAAGGCCCTCATAGAAGAAAAAAAAAAGAAAATGTATTACAAGTTTAAATATTTTCAATGTTCATCAGGGTTTGCAAAAGTACTGGGTTTCAGTTTTTCAGAAAAAAACTAAATATTTTGTTTAAATATTGTATATGCCTTAAAGACAACATTTATACATTATTATTATTGTTGTTGTTTTTACTTTTGCTATTACTGTTATTATTTTTTAAATATACTAGATAAGTATGTATGTATGTATACATACTTAAATGTATATGTATCTTACTTTTTCATTTGTTTATTTGTTCTCCTTTTTTCTTTTTCTACAGTTTTTTTTTGGTACATTTACTTTTAATATGTTCTAAATTTGAGAAAAAGTTAATGTGTGTCTGTATGTGCCTGTGTTTTAGTACGAAGGATAATAACACTCTCTTCTTATTTGGGAGCACTTCAAAACAATGACAAAGTGAATGGTGTGGAAATAATGCAAAGCAGTGTAGTTGCAAATATGTAAAATGCCATAGAGGTGTAGTGAAAAACAACAGAAACAACAACTAAGTAAAATGGAAAAAATGAAAATTACGAAAAAGAAAATCTCATTAAGTTTGAACGGATATAAACATTAATTTTTTCGTTGTTCTTTTTCTTCATAAAACTTTTAGTTTTTTTCTGCATTCTACTGCATTTTGTTACTACCGGAGCAGCACCATTGTTTTTTGTACTTGTTCGTTTTAAGTTCAGTTTTATGAAAAAAAAAGTCAGCTGAATTAAAAGAAGAAGAACTCCATTTCATATGAAAAATGTGTGTATGTCTGCACTGCAGTTTGAGTTGGCTAGATAACAGAATTACTAGACAACACTAAAGTGGCCATTTAATTACCCAGAATTCAAGTCAACGAATTAATTAAATATTTCCAAAAAAATTTACCAAAAAGTGATACACCGACTTCTGGCAAAACTGTGGGGCGTACATGAAAATGTGTTTGTGAACAAACAACCTTTAAATACTTGTATAGTAGGTGGGGTAAGTGTTATTTTGCTATTGGCATTTTTGTCAAGCTTAAATATTGTTGCATTTTTTTAAGTTCTACTTTCTTCGCTAGTTTTTCTTTGAACACCTTAAGGAAATATGTATAACAATTTGGAAGTTATTATAACACAATTTCCTTAAAATTATGATTATTTCTATATATATTAATGAAATGCATTTTGGCGTTATTTATACCAAGGGTTCCCATGAATTGGGATAAATAAAAAATAATATAATTTTCCCATAAAATGTACATTTTTCCTTTAATACACATTTTTACCACATTTTCACTTAACTAAACATCGATCATACGCCAGCTATCCAACCAACCACAACCATCAGTACTTTGTATAAATAAAAGCTTGTAATATTTCTCTCATTTTCCCAATATGTAAGAGTTTTAAGTAAAAAATTCTATTTATGTAACTGTCCGTTTGTTAAAAAGCTGTCAAGTTCATGCATCCTTCATCATTCCTGCTTAATCAAATGTTTCATATCAGTTGGGCGTTAAAAAGTTATGCACTCCAACGATGAGCCAACAAAAACGAAGGAAACCATGGTTAAGATTTTTTATTATTCTTTTCTTTTTTGTTTTATTTTTCTGATTAATATTGAAAAACAAATTCTAAGATTTTTTTAACACACATACTTAATAGAAAAGGTCCTGTGACATTTTTATGTATTAAAACGTATAAAAGGATACAAAATAATCACTAGAAATATGTTTTTTACTTTACTTTATTTACTTTGCAGACAGAATTTCCAATGAAAATATAAGATGTGACACGCAAGTGTAATATTTTCATAGAGAAAAAATATCTTTTAAAGGTTTCACTTGGAATTAACAATTTAATAATTTCAAGCAGCACATCAAGCATGATTTAAATACAAACTGACATTGAGCCAATAATTGATTTCAAGTTCACTAGGTTTGCACATTGATAACATTTTTAATGGGATAAAGGGCTTAAAAAGAAATTAAGCTTTTTTATCTATAATTGAAATTTAAAAAAGGACAATCAGTAATTTTTTACAGTATTAGCAATATTTTATAAATTTTGTGTATTTTGTTTTTAAATTGAGTCCATATTTGAAGAAATAAGTTAGTTACGTGTTAATGATATGTACAACTTTGTTCGATTTTTGTATTTTAGTGCTCTGAATTTAAATTTCATTTCTAAAAAGTTAATTACTGTGAAAGCAGTTAAAACTATTTTAATATAAAAAGCTATTTTGTGAAAATAACATAAAAATAATGGTCCCTACACTAGTATAATATTCTTGTACCAGTTGTCATTCCATTTGTAATATATCGAACTAGGTTTAATAATGTCTGTTCTTCCTCATATAATTTGCACTTAATATTACGTCATTTTGCTTAAAAAAATCAGCCAAAAGCTTTCACAAATAGAGGAAATTAATTCAAATAACTATGACAACCTCAACGAATTTTGAAGATCATTCCAAAAAAAAAAATCGGCCCAAAAATCTGAACATTTTACAAAATTTTAAAATTCATTTAATTTTGTAGAGCATTTAATATTCATTTTCACCCGGTGAAATGCTCTTACTTTGTTTGGCATTATTCTTTTGTAGTTAAATAAATTAGAAACTCACAGATATGGTCATAAAATTAAATATTATTCTTCTGCGTTTATGTATTTATGAACTTTTTTCGTTCAGTTCTTTTTTTTTTAATTTTAAAACACACACATATGTATAAGGGTGTGTGCGTATGAATAATTTTGATGTTTAACAAATTACAGACAAAGCGACAAGACAACACAAATAAAAACCCACAGGCAACAGCAACAAAAACGAAACAAACAACAGTAAAAGAACAGACTTTCAGGTAATCAAATTTATAAATGACTTTCCTTAAAAAGTACTTCAAGTCACAAAACGACAAACAACAATGTAGACGACAGCAAAAACAGCTAAAAAGCAAAAAACAAAGTTATAAAAAACAGCAACAAAAGTCTTTATTAAGTAATTTTTTTTTAATGGCAACTCCCTCACAAGTTATGTTACTTCCAGCAACAAAAACACAACGAAACAATTCAAAACTCTATGCCAAACAAAGTTGACAGCTACAACAAGAACAACATCACAACTAAACAACACGAGCGTCCCAGGCATTCAAGTACACATTTTCCATGATAAATACACCGACAGACAGACAGTCTCGTTTACACTGACACACATGCTCTGCTGTGCTACAAACCAATGAACCAAACCACACCTACACAAATTACTAAAAACTCTGACATAAAAAACTGGAGCCAACCCATCAAGAGACCAGCGAACAAGTCTTCTTCTACAACTACAATCTGCATGTATGAATGTACACCAGCAACTGGCATATGAGCTTTAATTGAAAAATAGTCACTTTTTACTACTTTACCACTTACTTTAACGGCAAACAACAGCAGAGTATAGTAATATAATAAGACTGACTGCCACAGACTGAACACCACCACTACTACTACCGACTATAATTTCTTTTATAACAAATGTAACCACTGATTCCAGTTGCACAAACATTTACTTACAACTGCACAAATGTATGTGATGTTGCATGTGTATGTATGAATGTATGTTTTTTATTCTGCGAAAACACAAATGTCCTGTTGCATGTTTACAAAACGAATGAATGAATGTATGAATGAATGGGTGCATAAATGACCAAGTTACCAAGTATATCTTCAACTTTATGTTTATGAAAACCTTATTACCCTTTGCAGTCTTTTAAATGAGTAAAAATGAAAATAAATATTCAGCTTATGTTTATGCACTTTTTTACAACCAAAATGAAATTCTATTATTCACTTCCTTTTCCTTGCTGTTACTCTATTTATAACCCGGTCTCTTTCAGTGTTTTTATAATAGTTGCTACTACAATATAAGCATTTATAAAAACACATTAATTTTATTAAAAATAAACTACAAAATATGGAAAAGGATACACGTATGTGGAGTATTCTTGGAGAACTAATATGTTAGCCAACACTGGGCTACACAGTAATAACACCATTAATTATGGAAGGAACAAGTGCCAGATTTCGGGAACTTAAACATTTAACCCTCAAACCTGGCAGACAGTGTCGCTAGATCCAAAAACTTATATACATAAATATATATATACCAGAAAGACCACCTTTCACTCCTGGCATAATTTTCCCATTGGCGGTTCATGGGCTTCCAAACAGCTTAGCGTTATCTTAGTTTAGGACTTTGGAGAACTACAGGAAGGTAGCCTATTGGCTAGTCTTTGGAATAGAAAATGTTTACTACTGCACTACTTCTTATCTGGAGTCAAGCCCTATATCGCATGGAATAATTTTGCTTCTTTATGTCAATATAGGATAAATGTTTAAACTACTCTCGAAATGGTGTATAATCGGAGAAAAAGGCCATAAGTACATAGTTTGTTGTAAGTTATGTTTTTGCTACATTGTTGTTTGTTACTGGTTGAAGGCATGAATGAATAAATGGCTGAACAAATGAATGAAAGTCTCTTACCACGAGACTATTTACTAAAGAGATCTTCCAAAACCCATTTAAAAACATAAACATTATTTTTATTGTTGTTGTTCTTATTTATAGTTGTTTCGTCACGTTGTTGGTGGGTATTTCACATAAGCCATAGTAAAAAGGGCCGCAACTATTACCGTTAATAACCACAACGACAACAATAACAACAAATAATATATTTACTACATTTTATTTTTTGCAGAAACAGAAACACCAGCACACAGACACATACATTCATATATAAATATATAACATCCACATTTAAACATTTATAACTGAAAGCACACACACATACATTACAAAATATTCATGGCTCATTTTTTTGTTTGTTTTCTTAAACAAAATAGTTCGAGCAGGACAAGCAGTATAACCAACACAAGGAATGGAAATAAAAAGATAAACCTCCTCACTGGCTCACTAATATTTTTCATGAAATTTCAGAGGGAGTGATAAGTGTAGTTGAAAGTTGTGTTAGTAGTAGATTTGGTAGCTAAAAATGTCACTGGAACACAAAAAAGACAGAGAAGAGGGTAAGAAAATAATAAATAAAAATAATAAACAATATAAATGAAGCCAAAAATGCCTTTAGCAGACACATTTCGCCACTTAACCATAGAGCAAAATAATAAAAGACCAAAAAAAAAAACCCACAAATAAAACACACACTCTGACACAAAGAAATATTTGTATATGTTAGAAGGAAATAAAAATGAAGTTGCCTTTACTTAGTGTCTGTTTTTGTTTGCCATATTGAAAACCAAATATACGACAAAAAAATGTCATCTAAAACATTACACAAATTATCATAAGACACACTTAGCATACATACTAAAACATACAGGCAAACATACATACATTTGGCTACACACAGCTACATTTATACTTAAACAAATACATTAAAATCTAAATCCATTGTGCATATTTTTTACCAAAAACTTTCTTACTCTTACTCAACTACATAGAGAGTTATACACATTTATGTATGTATGTATACATATATTTTTGCAGATACAAAGACATACATATATAAAATGACATTTATCAACTATAATTTGTCTTTATAAAGCTCTAAACATTTCAAAGATATACATTTTAAAAGCTTAAACTCAAACTCAGACCAAGACAAACACTCTACTAAGAGTTGTTGTCGTGTAGATTAATAGTGTATTTTTTCTTTTTGTGAAAACAAATTTTTATATACATAAGTAGCTAATTTACATATTAGCTGAGAGAACTGAGTTTTCTTAAGATCTTAAAATTTTTCATCAATCCAATTATTTTAGTTATCGGAATGGACTGTTTTAAAGTTGATTTGAATTTCTAGGTACAATTTCACTCATCTATTGATGAAATATTTTAATATATTTATATCCTTCACCTTCGTGAGAAGGGTATATATAAGTTTGTCATTCCGTTTGTAATTTATATAATATAATTTTCCGACCCTATAAAGTATATATATTGTGGATCCTTATAGATAGCAGAGTCGATTTAGCCATATTAAGTATGTAGAGCCAGGATTAGGCGAGAACATATTAAAGGGGACTACTTTTTCGTTCTACAAAAGGTACTTTTTGAATTTTCTATAATATTGAACCTAGAAACATGAAATTAAGTATGTAGAGCCCGGATTAGTCCAGAACACATAAAAGGAGACTTTTGGTACTTTTTCGTTCTACAAAAGGTACTTTTTGAATTTTCTTTAATATTGAACCCTGAAACATAAAATTGAATGTAGATCCTGGATACTTTTGAATTTTTGAATTTTCTATAATATTGAACCTAGAAATATTAAATTATGCATGTAGAGCCCGGATTAAGTGAGAACCCATAAAGGGTGTAATAAAATTCATACTGACTGTTTTTAACACATCATGGTGAAGGGTGTATAAGATTCGGCACAGCCGATTATAGAACTCTTACATGTTTTAGGTAATGTTGCTAATATTTTGGGTAAGAGCAAAGAAAAACCTTTTTGAGAAATTGGGGATTTTACGAATATTTACACATTTGTCAATCCCCATATTAATAAGTTATTTTCTTTTAGAATTATTTATGGAGGAATCCTGGGCTTGTACTTATGTAGGAATTTTTAAAAGTGTCCGCCTCTGATACATATACATATATATGCTGTTGTGTGTTGAAGTTTGTTTGTTTGTTTTTAAATCTCATAATCATTCGCACTCGTTCGCTACTGATTATTTTTAAAGGATCTACTTGCAAAAGCACAGGAATTGTTTAAATACGCAGTGCAGTATACATGTATATACTGATATGCTACGAGTATGTTGTATTTATTAAAAACTTAAAAACTTTAAAAATGAAAAAGTGTCAGAAAAACTTTTTAATAACAAACAAAACAAACATTTGTGTAAAAAAAATCATTATTTTAAAAGGAATTAAAAAATTATAAAATTTTTATTCCTTCATCAAATTTAAGGGATTTTAAATAGATTTACATGGAAAAACAACGCATAGTAAATATATGCATACATATGTATGTATTTATGTAAAATATTTATACTCAAACACAGAGGATTTGTAGTAAATGACAAACAAGTTTTTTTAAGGAAAACAATTACTTAAATGAAAGTAATCCCTAAGGAACTTACAAATACAGTGGTTTTTATTTTTAATGTCAATGTACTTAAGAGTATGACATATGCATGTTTAACAAGTATCATTTCTGACAAACGGTTTGGTTTGATATATTATATTTGAATTATTAATAAAGTGGGAGAAAAGGTAGATAAATGTAATTAAAGGGAGTAAAGGAATTATGTGGTTATAGCGACATATTAAATTAAAATTATTACTAAGCATTATTCTAATAAAATAATATTTAATCATTTAAATTTTCTAACGTTATAAGAAAAAAACTAATTTTATAAAATATTTTTGAAATTTTGTATTAAATAATTTTGCAAAAACTGTGATATCTAATAGTGCCTCGAAGAAATGTTAAAATTTTATCTTCTAGTAGTGTAAGAAATACTATAGTTTAAACTAATATTTTAATACCCCAGGCGTATGATTAATTTATAGCAAAATTGCCACATTCATCATACGTCCATAGGGAGTAACTCTTACCAAAAACTTTAAAATTTTTTCAGTTTTGCTAATTTAAATCTTCAAAATAAAGTTTTCTAAATACCCATATATACATACATATAGCAAAAAAGCAACCAAAATATTTATTTTGATTATTTATGTAGAACCAGAAAAGTAAAAATCTAAAGTTTTCTTTAATACTTAATGTTTGACATTTGAAGAACAAGAACGAATGAAACAAAATCTGTTTTTTATATACGCATATGGAAAAAAAACAAACTTTGTTGAACGCAAAAGTAAAAAGTTTAAGTTAATCCTTAACGAAAAAAGTTATAATATTATTCAGCAAAAAAAAAAAACAAAAAAAAACTTTGAATGAAAAATTGAATAATATTTTTATGGATTTAATGGGTTAATCATGTAGAACAGTAGAAATAACAAGCAAATAAGGAAATCAAAAGGTGTGATTTATGATTGTAAACAGAAACACAACAATCATCATTGTTAGCAGTTTATTTTAAATATAATTCCGAGTATTATTTTTCCTTTTACATATAGGCACTGATAAGCCTTATAAGATGTGAAAAAAACAAATACACACGTACTGTGTATGGTAGGTGAGCTTAACGACAAATACACTCACAGTACAATTGATCCTTTTTATTTTTAGGTTTTCTGTTTTCTATTTGATTGTTTTGGAATTATTTTGCAGGAATGGTAAAGCGTGTGTGTGTGTATGTGAGAGCATGATACATGTCTAATTTCTTGATGTCATCAAATATCCATCTTAAAACCTTTATAAGTTAATGTAAAATTTATGTAAATACTTTTACCATTTCTTTTTTTTTTTTCAATCCTAAACATACACCAATACGTATGTGTGTGAGTGTTCATGAACATGCATAAATACTACAACTATAAAATTGTTTTGTGCTGTTTCCCTTTTTTTTCCAAGTTGATTGAAAAAACAAATCTTGGCTGTTCATTGAAACAGAATAAAAGAAAAAACGAAGGGATTTTATTTGAATTGAATTTTAGTTTCGAAAACAGTGTATAAGTGTGTGTTTACAAGTATTAAAATTGAATTTATTTGCTGTTTCTTGCCACTCTTTTTACAGCTCATCCTTTTCTTGACATATTTACTTTTGCTTTATTTCACTCCATTGTTCTTTTGTTTTCCTTCCACTTTTTTTTAACAAATATTGTATTGATAACCTTTCGATAAATTGTAGTGAGAAATACTAATAAAAAACGTGAAATTTAAGAAAAATGATAAGGTAGTAAAGAGGTTAAGGTTATTAAGTTGTGTTTAGTGTATTGAAAATAAACATTTAATATATTTTTATTCATAAACAAATCCAAACTACTTGCCATCTAAATGGAAAAATAAACACGTTTGTTGGGAATTTGGTGGCATTATACATTTTTCAATAGAAATTAAATCGTAAATAAAAAAAACAATTTTAAATACACTTTTTTGTGTTTGTAACTTGTGAATAATAAAATTATAATTTATAACTAATATTTTATGAAATTATGTGCATCCATTTAATATTTCCTAACAGTTAGTTGTTTGTACAGTAGTCGTTTGTTTTATATTTCTAACGGTTAGAGGGAACATGAATTCATACTTTTACATTCGCTTTAACTCTACAAAATCTCTTAAGCTCTTAAAGTGTCCATTAAAACTTTTCTTAAAACACTATAAATTTAATTTTTAATGTTATTAATTACTTAAGACAACCCTAAAAAATAATATAGTTCTTTAAGAATAAAAAACTCATTTCACCCCTCCAAAAAACCATTCATATTCAACCATTAAATGTTGGCCTATTAATACCTCTCTATTATTTTTTACGTTTTTTCTACATTTTATTCCTGCTTAATATCTAATGTAGAATTTTTAGTAACCTTTTTTTTTTTTTTTGGTATGGTAACTCCACCCCTACATGGTTAACAATTTTGTGGATTAGCACAAATACCATTCATTTTTACGCCTTTTAATAAAAATGTGGAAATTTGTGTATGTGTGTGTATGAGTTTAAATATTTGCGTGGATCTTGGGTAACGTGCATTAATACACAGCTGCGTGACCATTAACATGGGGGGAGTTCATTTCATTTAATGAATAAAACGTCCATTTTTTTCTTGTTTTTCCTTTACTGGGTTATGTGGGTATATTTTTGGTGTTTCAATAGAATTAAAATCTTTTAGTTTTCTTCGCTTAAAAAAGTAATACTTAATAGCTTTTAATAGAGAATTAAAATATTAAAGGGAAAACACTGTTGCCAAAAGAAAGAAAAATATTGGAAATTAAAAATTATAGAAATATGTTTATGTATTAGCAAATTAGGTAATATTTACTTTTATTTGCTAACAGGATTTTGTCAATAATATATAAATGTTTTTATATTTTCTTGGAAACAGTGTATTTTGTGTATTTCTTTCCTTGCCTTGACAATTTATTCTTATTTGCAAAGTTTGCTTATTCACTTAAACGTTAAAGAAAAATAAAAGTGTTAATTAAATATTCTATAATTTATATAACTTGGGTTGAATTAAAACTCATTTTAAAGAAAGAAAACAAGAAAAAATAAGCCAAAACTAAAAAAAAAATATTTTATTTTAAAAGAAATTTTCTTTACACCTTTTTGACATTTTCACCATTTTTTATTTATACCTAACGATTATTCATAAGGAATTGTATCAAAGTGTTTATTTTACCAAAAAATAAGTTGCAAGTTAAAAAGGAAAAAAAATTAATTAGAAAATACACAATTTGCTTACAAATAAATGAAGATTTCAAAACAAAATACAAAAAAAAATACATAACAAAGGCAGACATCATTCAACATTTACTTTGATACTCGCAACTATACAAAGGAATTGTAAAGTGAAATCAAACAACAACAACAAAAAAGTAAATAAAGAAGACAACACGCGATTCAAATTGTTGCTAAAAATAACACGAAATTTTGTAAAACAAAATCGCACAAAAGATAATGGTGCTAAACTCTACAACTCAACCAAATATCTGTTTGATGTTAATGAGAGTGTTACAATTGAAAGGGGATGTTTACTTTATTAATATTTTCAGTGATAAAATAACAAGCATATTTAAAGGCGCAAGCATACACATAGCATATCAGGATAATTAAAAATGGAGACAATTACTGTAAAAGCACAATAGCAGCCGTGTTTTTGTTGGATTCTTTATCACAAAACAATTTCCATTCAATATAAAATTCATTAGAAATATTTTTATGATAAATTTAAGTGTTTGCTGCTGCTTTTCGCTTTTGTGTCAGCCATTTACTCTAATTAAATTTCTAAATATATATTCATTATTCAGATTAAATGGGCAATAGGGAATGTAGAAAACTCTACCAACAAAATATTTCAATTATTTCGCTGAATTGTTATTGTTTAATTTAATGTTAAAATTTTTAAATATTTTTAGTACAAAATATTTTAGACTTAGGAAAATGTTTAAAAATATTTGTTAGGACATTTAAAAAAATTGCAAAAATAATGTTAATAAAAATTTTGTATATATTTTATTCAAAAGCTAGATATTTAAAGAAAAAATCTAAAATTCATTCATTCGTATATATTAAAGTGGATTGGAATAAAAATACGTGTTACATTCATTAGCAACGAATCTTAAAAACCCTTTATTGATAGAAAACTTTTAAAAATCTACTAGTCAGACACTATATATAAGTTATATATAGTTTATAATTTAAAAATATAAAATTCAAGTTTATTTATCTAGTTTTTTGTCAATTACGGACCCTCAGATTTGTCTGAATTTTTTATCGATTTTTTATTCGATTATCGTTCTTACTACGTATAGTTAATTAAAAAAAATTCTTAAATACTTATTTTAAATGACACAATGCATTTTTAATAATCAACAGAGGGACTTGGTCCTACGATTTTCTCAAAATCTGATAGAAATAGGAAAATTTATCGATTACACCATCCGACACTCAAATTTAGACACGAACCAAATGATTGGATTAAGTCTGGAACTAGAGACTAACTGAAGCAAAACTGTGTTCAAAGTTTTTTATTTCGTGATCCTGTTTCCTTGTAAAAGGACTTGAAAATTTCAAAGGAACACATTTAAAAATAATTTTATAAATACGTCTGCTTATCCTGGTGTCAAATGACCAAGAAGAGTTGTAATATATTTTTTGTAATTTTCATTTTATTTTTTCAGAATCAAAAGATGTCTAAAATAACCTTGAAATTTTTTTAAAAAAAATAATAATGAAAACCTAAATAGATGTTAAAGGATAAAAATTTTAAATGGCATTTTTGTTATCTTTTTATCCTGATAGTATAAAATAAAAACAATACAAAATATTTCCTCACTATTCCTATTCTTTGACATCAAATTTTGCATTGTTTGATCAGTAGAAGTATTTTAAAATATTTTTTTCAAAAATGTGCTTCTTCAATATTCTAAGTCTTCTAAAAAGGACACAGGATCACGAAATGAAAAATTATTAATGGAATTGTTTTAGAATGTTACAAATTATATGACAACTTATGCATTTCCTGTACCCTTGGTAGTGCTTTAGCAAAAAGTAGGAATTAAATGAGACAGAAATTCATTCAAACGTAAATGTAATACAGGCAAAATAAATGTTATTTTCAGGTCAAGCATATGACAAGCATTTTTATTTATCTCTCTCTCTCTCCCTTGCTCTAGAATAACCTCGACATATGTAACTACTACAAATAATAGTTTATGTGAAATAGTTATTTAAAGGAATAAATTCTTTAATTTTTAACAATTTGCAGGAGTTTTCTTTGAAACAGTAACTAACAATATGAGGATTCTAAAAAATGTCATGAGAATGACTAATAAATCCGGAATATTAATTTAAAATTAAATTAAATGTTGTTTCCCATTAAAAAACATTTTACTCCTTTAAGCTACTGACCTAAATACACACATTTCAAATAAAACTAAAAATATTCGTTGTTAAAAGAAAAGTATGTATAAGAATTTTTCTATTACAGATAGTACCTTGAGTATAAGGTTTTTATATTATTCTCCTTCTCCAAAATATTCGTAACCAATTTTATGGTTGTTTTATAAAAAAATGAAAAAAAGAAGAAATATGCATTTCAGTGGAAAATTTTTATATAAAACTAAACTGTTGTTTTAGGAAACTATTCAGTAAAAATGTTTTTTATTTGCTTTGTTTTGTGTAAGTTTTTTTTTGCTAAGTGTTGTTTTTTTATATTTTTTATAAGTTAAAGTTAAAAATGTTATGCCAGAAAAACACAAAACTGAAAACGTTTTTCAAATATGCCTTTTTCAGTGCCACAGTTACATACATAATAGTATACATATTGTACTAGTAGTTAGGGGAATAGAAAGAAATAGAGCTTATTTGCATACTACCATTAAAATGAATTTCAAATCAATTTTGAAATATAAGTAAAACGGTTGATAACAATTTAAATTTGTATACAAAATAAATATATTTTTTACAAAAAATTTCATATAAAAGAAATGTTATTCGCTGTGCTCTCTATATCTCTCCCCATACGTATGAGTAATAAACCATTTGTTGTTAATGTTTCTAAACCAACATACGCCCCTATGAACACGTGTAGGAAAGTAATTTCCTTAATTTATATCTTCTCGCTTTATTATTTTCTCGAGTAAAAAACATTAAATCTTAAAAGAAATTAAAAATGTTTTAATTGCAAAAAACTCTTTCGCTTGTTGCCATAAATAAATATAACAATTTTGGACATTAATTAAATGTACAACAACAATTTTCCACTGACCGCACCATAATTGTTCACATTTATTACACTCATTTTGCGCAAAAATAACAAAAATATAATATAAAAATAAGGATAATTAGTACAACAAAGATGTTATATTGGAAAAAAACACACAAACTCACAGAACCCAGCAACATCCTTTACCAAGCTTTCACCTGAGCTACCAACCAAAAGAGCAGAGCACAACATTTGCTATTTAGTTTAACAACAGTTTGTTTAGACACCGACAACATCCACAAAAAGTAGAAGAAGATTCATGAGACAAATGCTTCCCTCGGAATAGTGAAAGGGTTGGGCTGAATTTCCAAAAGCGTAAAGACCATAAAACAATGAACAAAATCATTATTACAAAATAATTAAGGTAGAAATCCATTGTTTTAACTTGCTCTAGCTAAAAATACTTACGAGTATAATTTTCATTTCTATAAAAATTGCTGTTGTATCCTTTTTCTCTTCTTTTTCAAAATCCTGGCATAAATAAAGGCTTTTGAAATATATACATTGTATAGGAAAGTATTAAACGTATTTGGAGTGAAAAATTTTATAGAGCAGGATTAAAAGTAAAAGTGGGCAAAAATTATTTAAGAAATAAATTACCTTGTTTCTATTTCTCATTGTTCTGCTGCTCACTTAATACAACTTAAAGCACAGGTTAAAGGCTTTTAGAACTAGAAAGGAAAAATTGTTTTTATGTGAGTTGAATATAAATTTTGTGCCTTTTAAGTAACCCTTTTATAGATTTTGTAATTTCTTTTTATGATCCAATTTTTAGGTTCTTTGTGCTTTTTGAAACTTTATTGCACAATTTATAGAGATTTGTTTTTTAAGAAATGTATTAAAAAATAGAAAGAAAATAAACAGATTTTAATTGTCCAGCAAAGGGAGACTATAAATTCTTTAAAGAATTACAGAAGTAATAACAATATTGAAAATAAGATTTTATACCGTAAATGTAATTTACGTAAAGGGTTTTTATTATTATTGAAAAATAAAGTAGAGAGAAATACAAATATACCCTTTTATTGAAAAGTCAACATGGTTTGTATATAATGAAACAAATATTGCAGTCAAACTAAATTGGGGAAATTTTTACACATAATTTCCAAATTTTTTTTAAAGCTAATATTTCTTTGCTAACGATTCAATCTGTGACTTTATAATTCTAATTTCATGGATTTGATATTTATATCTAAAGCTAAACTAGATGTATTTTTAGTTCGCGCATAAACTAGATTTTTAACCCAATTTATTCTCCACTAATTACACTAATTGAAAATAGATGTTATTTTTATGCAAAAGAAAAACTAAAACAAAAATAAACAAACAAAATAACTTCAAAGGCCCTTGTCATGAAAATATCTATCTCATCATTTACATTTGCAAGTATGTGTATTAGAAGGGCTTTAAAAAAAGAGGATGGGAATTTTCAATTCTTTAGTTGTGTGTTCTTATAGACAGCGAAGTCGATTAACTGAAGTCCATTTTATCAATAAGTTCGATATATAATCGACAAAAAACCTTTCCAACAGTACTTCCTAAAACAAAATTTCCCGGAAATTCTATAAAATATAAACATTTGGCTATTAAAGACTTTAATTTTAATAAAATATAAAAAAAATAAAATAAAAAAATAAATAAAATAAAATATATAACATATTTGTGAGCCTCCCTCATGAACATACATACATATTCAAATGTAAACTAGAATGGATACATACATGTATTCAGATTTATAAAATTTAAAGTTAAAATACACAAAAACTTTGGTTAGCCTTTTTGTTTTTTTGTAAAAAAGCAGCAGTACTTTATATTAAAACAAAAACCTGCAAACTACACAAATACATACATACATATGTATGTACTTACATACATACATTCATACTTATATGTGTAAAAGTATTCATTGAAAAAAAGTTTTTGAATTCTTCAATTATTTTAAATCAATAGTAATGTTACGGAAATTGGCCACAAGCTGGAGAAAAGCCAAAAACAAAAACAAAACCAATAGTAAGTTTACCTTCATCATCCTCATCATTATTATTCGAACAATAAATCCTTGAAACTACTCTGCCAGCACTACAAAAAAAGAAGGAAAAGACAATGAAAAGAGAGTTAGAGAGAGGGGAGGAACAGCAATAAAAGCAATTGCTGCATCAACTACCTTAACAAAAAACTATATTGTTTGTAAATTAAACACAGATTTGTTGTTCTATAGAAAACTGTTTTTTTTTTTCGGGAAAAATAACTTCGCTTTTAATAAAAAATATTCCAAAACTCTATAGTTTATGTTGGCAACCATTCAGTCTGGGGTAAAGTAACAAGCTTTGTTTACTTTGTTGTAAAAAAACAACAAACAACATCATGGTCAAAAGCAGAAACAGCTTTAGGAGATGAGAAAATGTTAATAATTAAAAAAAATATTTTTTCAATGATTTTAATATTTCGTAAAGTTACTTGTGAAAAATGTTAATTATGTAAAAACTCATTTCAATAAGCAGTGAGTCTTGTTGCACAGATTAATGATTAATTGGATATAAGAAAAATTTTAAAATTTTCTATAAATTCTTATGTACATTAACAGTCGCCTAATTTTTCAAACCCTCAATGACAGACAACTAGAATTCGAAATTAACAATAAAATATTGGGAAAATCATTATTTTTCTTAATCGTCTTAATGATTTTTCAAATCAAGCACATTTATTTATTTGTTTATTTATTTATTTATATTCAAGTACATTCATGCTTTCGTTAAGAGGATAAAAACAAAAGTCCACTTAGTATAATAAAAATAAATAAAAAAAAAAAAACAAAGAAACCTTCGATAAACACACATACATTAACACAAGAAAATGTATATACAACAACTGTATTAATTGGTTTTTCCTGGAATTCTATTCTCTCAATTACGTTGCGCAGCCATCTTTATCATCATTTCCTTGTGAATCATTATTAAGAGTTTTTTGTTTGCAAAAATAATTTTATCGCTTCAACAGAAAAAGTCATTGATTAATTAATGATTGACTGACTGAATGAATGAATGAATAAATGACTGAATAAGTTACTAAATATCTTTAGCAACGACAACTTTAAGGCAAAAATAATAACAAAAAACAAGGTAGGGCCCTAAATCATCCCTTCACAATGTTGGCCAACGGCAATAGTATAAACTGCAGAAAATTTACAAATAAATGATCAAAATATGTTGCTGACAGTACGACAACTGCTTGTATATACTTACCAACAACTAACTAACTGACTGACAGACAGACAGACATACAGACAGAGGGTTGTTAAGTTCATCAATATTTACGATGGTCATTTAACTTTTTTCTTTCTACTTAATGTTATTTTTATAAAAGAATTAAATAGAATCGAAATTAAAACAAAAACAAATAAGCATATTGAACCTGTTCTAACAGCCGGGCTAAAATGGTTGTTTATTCAATTAGAACAGGCCAACAACCAGAACAAAACACATATTATACCAACAACAACAACAATGAAACTAACTGTATAACAAAACACAACAAATATCAAAAACAATAATTAAAATAAAATGCAAATTGAAAAACAACAACAATAACGGTTAGGGCAAATGAATAAGAAACAAAAGCATGAAAGTTCATTAATTAGTTAAATTGGGAAAAATCATTCTCTCACTCTATATCTCCCACACTCAAACATCATGCCCAGATTAAATAAAGATGGCTCGGATTATAAAGAGTAATGTTTATAGCCAATTATTTTGTTTTAAAATTTTATTCAAACGAAAAGATGGAAATGTATTTTACATTATTATCGAATTTGTTCTGAATATTTCATTAATATTTGAGAAATTTTAGATCATTTTATTGATCCAACGAAGCGAGAAAAGAATAACTAAATGTTTTAAAATCATTACAATATGCAATAGTTTCCATCTTTTAAACTTTCGAATCGGTATTATTATTGATTTATCTTTTAGTCGTGTCAGCCGATATTTCGTATTTCTTAAATTTTTGACATTTGTATGTCTCGTGCAAAAAGGGTCTTGCCTAATGTTCGAACACATAAAGAGAGAAAAAGTTTATTTGTGTATTAGCAAAAGATGAATTAGAAAAGGTCAGTCAAATGGAAAAACGATTTCTATTATTTGCTGTTTGTGTTAATGGCAGAATCAAAAGGAAATTTCTACCAAAAATCAATAATAACAATAAGAAGAAATACTACACACAAAATTATATGGTAATGAAAAAATACGATTATCTACCCTACACCATTATAAATACGGTTCAAAATAGTATTCTAATACGGGTAGACATGTAGGCAGATGAAATCAACAGTTGTCACATTTATATTTATATAAAAAAGCAAATCAAGAAACTTTTAGATATGATTAAGAGCAATACTAAGTTGACAATATATCTCTCTCTTAAATTAAAAATTACTTAACATTCTGGCTTATCCGAAGATATCCATCATATTTTATGTTTCTTATATTTCGAATACATCGATTTTGTGAATTATCAACTTATGGCCCTAAACCTAAAATTCTTCAAGACCGACTGTAGCTTACTAACTTGTTAATAAAAAAAGTCGATTATATATACATATATTTCTTTACACGTTTTTTTCACTCTTGTAAAACATCCGTATAATTTTATTATTATTTTAAGACTTGGCCTTTTATGTAACGTAAATAACTAAAAAAAAAGAAATATAAAAATAAAGAATGAAATGCTTAACACAATATGGTTGGTGGGCAAGTTAGTTAATATAGATTCTTTTATACTTGCCATCATACATTCATTCAATTTTAACCATATTAAAACTCAATACACGTTTTAATACTCTGTACCTTTTCCCCCATATCGCCTTTTGACCAGCTTTTCAGCCCATCAAGACACATAACCAAGCAAGCACCTTTAACAGGAATAAGCAATGAAGGAAATGAATAAGGAAAGAAATTTATTTTTATTTTATAAAATTCTATTTACAGTGGTAGAGTCTAAAAAAAAAGGTATAAAACTCAAAGTTTACTTAAGAGTGTTTGAATGTTTTCTATATAAAAACCACAATATTATTAACCAAATATGGGTTGTGTTGAAAAGCAGCTAAGAATCTACTTCCCTTTATATAAACATACATACATACATATGTATGTGTGTTAGTATAAACGAATGTATACTTTTATATGCAGCTACAGTTTGTTACATTTTCAAACATATAAACTTATAAAAAAAAGTATCTAAAGTATTAAAATGCATAAAAGCAGGAAAGGAAATTTTAAACGTTAAGCACCGACAACATGTTGCACATTTTTAATTTTCCCTCCAGTTACGAAACATGAAAGAGCAAAAAAGAAAAATAACAAGAAGTTGTTAAAGAAATAAGATTCAACTAAACAAAACAGTCATAGCGTAACTTATTTATACGCAAAAAAGAAAAATAATCTAAATACGAATGCAGACACTGAAACAAAACACAATAGATGAAGGGAACTCAAGACCAGAAGTATAAAAACTAAAAAAAGAAAAGTATTGTAGTGAACCTGTCATAAAATAAAGGAAGAGCATGGAGTCTTAATCATTTTTTATGAGAAAGATTTCTAGCAGCATTAAGCAGTAAATATATATTTTAAAAATGTCTGTTAAGTTTTTCCTACTCAGTTCTCTATATTAACTATTTGAGAATCACTGTTATAAAAGCTATATTAAGAATAAAGTGATTTTTAATAATATTATAAAAATACAATTTTTCTTCTTCATCTACCACTGCGTGAAACATTCTAGTTGTACTATTACGATTTTTATATCCAACACATAACCATCATAAAAATATGATTAATCGTGTGTTGCTCTATACATATACATATGTATGTATATAAAAAGCGAATATATATTTAAACATAAATGAGGATATAACATAATACTTACATATTTATATGTAATGCATGTATACGTCAGGTTATTTATCCATCCATTATATACATAGCTTTACGTACATACGTATATTAGGGTGTTTTATTCTAAATTTGGTGAATCAATTGTTTTGAAATCTGATAAAAAACTAAAATCTGAAAATGCTGAAATCGGACAGAGAAAGCGAAATATCTATCTATTCTATCTATCTATCTATCTATCTATCTATCTATCTATCTATCTATCTATCTATCTATCTATCTATCTATCTATCTATCTATCTATCTATCTATCTATCTATCTATCTATCTATCTATCTATCTATCTATCTATCTATCTATCTATCTATCTATCTATCTATCTATCTATCTATCTATCTATCTATCTATCTATCTATCTATCTATCTATCTATCTATCTATCTATCTATCTATCTATCTATCTATCTATCTATCTATCTATCTATCTATCTATCTATCTATCTATCTATCTATCTATCTATCTATCTATCTATCTATCTATCTATCTATCTATCTATCTATCTATCTATCTATCTATCTATCTATCTATCTATCTATCTATCTATCTATCTATCGATCGATCGATCTATCTATCTATCTATCTATCTATCTATCTATCTATCTATCTCTCTATCTATCTAATTTGATTACTATAATTGGAAGCGGGACTAACTTCAGACCCCATTCATGATTTTTAATTCTGTTAAAGTTGTGGGAAAACAATAACATTTGTTTAAACCAAAAAATTTCGATTTTGTATTAAAAATTTTTAAATCTTTTAGTAAATATCGAAAACTTTATCGAAAATCTTGGAAAGTTTTTTAACGGGAAAATGTGATATACTTTTTCGACGTACTTTTGTATCCTCTATGTGCAATGGGTAGCGTCGATTTGAAATTTTAAGAAATTGTATAAAAGTTATACCCTAATATACATATGTATGTATGTATATTATATGTAGCTAAAACATTCAATAATGTTCGTAAGTGTTGTTCTTGCAACCCACACACAATTTTTCTTTAAACGCGTATCGAAATATCCATCTACACATCGTGTTAATGTACATGATGTAAATATGGATGGTATGTATTTTGGTGGTAATATGAATAAATTATTTGCAATTTAAATTATTATTATGAAATGCGTTAAAGTTCTTACCATACGGTGCTGCACTTACACACTCACTTTGGCTCACTCCGTAAGTCAAACAGCCAACTACCCAACCAGCGAATATAACAACATAAGAGAGTTAGAAGACTCTTGTCTGAACTGCTCTTTTTGTGGTTTTCTTTTATCGTTTAACATTTAACTTGACTCTAAAGAATTGTTGTAAAATAAAAAAAGTTACAAGACTTTTTTACATATCCAGTCAGCCAGTATTCATATAAAAAGTTTTTACTTTTATCGAAAGAAAAATAATGACGGTGAGTTTTTAAAGGTTAATGACTTTTTAGCTAAGGAAGCATTATCATACTTGCTATATATGGTTGTATGAAATATAAAAAAAAAACCATATTAATAAATGATTAATAAGAATTTACTATGTGTATTTGTATGAGAAGGTTGGTTAGATGATTGTTAAACTGACTAACTGATGGATTTATTTTGACAAATGTTCAAACCTGCCGCAGAAAAGTACAACGTTTATAAATAAATAATTAAATTGTTGTAAAAAAGTAAACAAAAACCAAATAAATATTTTATATGGAGCTGTAATTCCTTTTACAAATACTTCCGGGTTATTTTTGTTTTACATTACAAAACACGCTTTTGGGGATTTTTCTTCTCTTACTAGCAGACTTAATATACATAAATTATCTGCAAGTATGTAGGTGCTTAATATAAATTGAAAAGTATCCATCCCTAAACAAACTCATAATTGGGACTTCATTTCGAGTTTAACTTAAATGGAAATTAATAATTTGTTGCTTTTGGATGAATTACCCTGGAGCCATGTAATAATGAATGAATGGCAACTTATTAGCTTGACAGCTAATAACAAGCAAACTCCCCCATACCACCATAAGTACACACATATATACATACATACTTATTTACGCCCCCAAGGAATTAATAAGTTAAATATGTTCAAATATGCATTTTCAAATTTAGAACTTTTTCAATTTCGTACAGAGTTAACAGCAAAATTACAAAACAATGAATAGTATTCAAAGTTTAAATAAAAATATGTTTTTCAAAAAAATAAAACAAGATAAATTGTTTTGGCGCCTAAACAAAAACACAGCCAGCAGAACTGAACAGTATAGAATAGAAAAGCAGCAACCAAGCAGAATAGAATGTAAATTGAATTCAAAAGACAATGACAAACTGAAACAACAAACAAAACAAACGTCAGCAACTTAAAGCCGAGACAAATGACAGTACTTTCCTTGCTCTTGTACTTGTTTTTTAAGTATTTACATCCATACAATTATACATATTTACTTACACAGACACAGACACAATCACAACCTCAACTCAAACCTTTGACAATAGAATTGAGAGAGAGAGAAGAAAAAAACCTTGAAGCTGTAAAACAATATAAATATTTTTTTTTTATATTCATATTGTAAAATTTTTAACAACAACAACGAAATGCAGGGAAAAACAAAAGAATTCTTTTATTTTGAAGGTTTAGAAGAATTTGAATACTAGTATATTAAGGAGGTTTTTTATATGAACATTTATAATTTTAGGAACTGCAGCTCGAAATATTTTATTACTACTTTTAGACAAATTCTAGACTTTTTAGACAAATTCTAAAAATTTGAGTCGATTATTATTTTAAAAAATTTTGAGTCAAATCCACTGCAATTGAATCGAATATTCTATAGGCCCATGCTCTAAAATTGAAAAAGGTGTCAATAATTTCGATATACATAATACAATTTGTATCATAAAATTGTTATTTTTAATGGGGTCCACCCTAATACATAGGTGTTATTATTATTATTATATTACAGAGTAAGTGTAAAAATGTGTACGTAAAACAGCACGATAATGAATTCTAGCTTAAAACAGAAACAACAAAAACATTTAGATGAATAGCTACAAGTACAAAGAACAACAACACCAACGACGACAACATTCAAAATGCAAATCAATAATACTTGACACTGAAAAATGCTTCTAAATAAAAATACTTGACACAAGTAGAGCGAGAAGAGACAAAAATTATAATATTTTTCCTTTTGACAACTGACTGACGACACTTGAATGAGATTATTTTTCATTTCGAAATTTCAATGCGGATTATTGATTTTTTTTTATTAAAAGCTACCGCCACTTTAGTTAAGGTAATAATAAAATTATTATTAAATTTTAATTTTAGTAACTTAAAATAATAAACAAAATCGTTTCTTGACTAACGTTCTCGCTCTTTCTCTTAATCTGACATAATCAATACTCAATTTATCATACATTTAATACAAATAATTTAATTTTCAACTGCATGTCATTATGTTGTATTATTTCTTAAATAAAATGAAATAAATTTCAATTTAAGTTGTATTTCACATTTAATCCTTTTTTTGTGTGTTTAACGTAATTAAGCAAAAGACCATTAATTATAAATTTCATTGCATATTTATGAGACCATGGCAACAAGGAAAAAGTACACAAGTTTCGATTTTATTTAACTTTAAATGAAAATATTTTAAAGCTTTTAATATCAAGCAGATATTTAGAATAAAATTTAAATAATAACGAAAACAAACATATCGTTATCTTAATATAATAAATATGAATCTAACTTTTGTGTTTCAATAAGAGTAAATTTTAATTTTCTTGTATAATTCCAAGGAATCGGTTTTTAAATAAAATTTCCTTTGCCTTACGAAAAATTATTTAAATGTCAGATACGTCTTTCTTATATTAAGGTGACGATATGTAGATATTTCTAAAATAGTACTTAATAGTATACGCACAATTGGGACGAACGACGATTTTTTCGGAACGAATATTCGTCGTCAGAAATAGAACACACTTGGGTATATGAAAATGTACACAATCATTGCGTATGACGAAATTCGTCGTACATAACGAACTATGCGATAGGTTTATTTCTATTTCTTACGCAGACAAACGACGAATTAATTGGGGAAAATTGTTTTAAAACCAATTCCGGTAGCCCGAATTTGCTGAAATTTGGCGGTTGTGAATACAGCTAATGACAATACAACATTATGTTCGAATATTCGAAATTATATTCGAAAATTCGAAGTTATGTTCGAAAAATTTTTTATGCTCTTAAAATAATCTCTGGGTCATAAAAACTAAAAATAAAATTTTCGAAAATTCAAACTTAAGTTCGAAAAATTTTTAAAGCCATTAAAACCATTTCTCGTGGCCCGAATTGTCTGAAATTTGGCAGTCTGGAGTACACTTGTTGGAATATTTAAATTTAGGTTCGAAAATTCGAAGTAATGTGCGGAAAAATTTTGAAGCTGTTATCTGAAAATTGAGGATATTCACAAAAATATAATTTAGTTCTTTTCGAGGCCAATTTCTTACATTTTCTAATTTCGAAATAATGTTCGAATAAATTTTAAAACTGTTATATAATTTTTTTTTCCTTTTTATTACTTTTTCCAATTTCGAACAAACAAATTTTGAGACGAATTCGCAGTACGAATAATTTGATTGTGTTCCATTCGACGTATTTACGCAAAGAATTTTTGTCGACTAGTTCGTCGTGCTATGCGAAATTCGTCGTTCGTCCCAATTGTGCGTATACCATAAATCAACATATACTGTTTGTGCTAGTTAACATTTAAATTTAATGCAAATAATTAAAATTTAAATTTAATTTTTCACATTAATCATACAATTTGCAAATACAAACAAATCTCAGTTTAGTCAACAAAACTTTCGAATTTTTACAGTTTTAAATATTTGTTATGTGAAAAATTATTTAAGCCTGTTTTCAATGCAAACAGCATTTGTTATATTTAACTTTAAATTTATTTACTAACAAAAAAAAATACCGTTAAAATCTTTATTTAAACAAATAACAGCCAATGAATTCTTATAAATGTTTGTTGAATTTAATGTATAAACAAAACTAAAAAAACAATGGCTGACGCTAACAGGAAATTAACACTTCTGGTTGCCATATTTCGATTTTTGTTTTATGTCTTTGTGTGTGTTTTTTCCGAATAACTGTCAATAAATAATGCAAGGACTACAACAACAACAGGAACAAAATATACAAATTTAAATTTATTTTAGTTTTTTTTTTTAATTTACTTTGTTTATAAAATAAATGAAAACTTTCTTTTTTGTTTTATTTTCATTAAAATGTTGAAAATTCAAATTTATTTTCCAAATTATACACAACAACAAATGAAGTTTTAAATTTTACTTCTTTTTTTTGTTATTGCTTTTAATTCCTCTCCGTAAAAAATACAAAAACAAAAAACAATCAACATGAATAACTGAAATTTTTGCAATAAAACATGTCAAAGTCAGATTTTTGTTTATAAATAAAAAATAGAAATATATACAATAATATACGTGCTATGTACATTAGAGGTGCCCAAAAAATATCGATTTTTGGGCACCTCTAAAACTTATTTAGTTAAACATATATCAAATCCGAAGAAATATACCTTGGCCCCTATCACTAAACAATAAAATTACTATTTTAATTACTAAAATTATTATTTTTCTTATTTTATGGGCACCTCTAATGTATGTATATAGACCTGTACATACACCGGCTCCTTTTTATTCCCACCATTAAGATGGGGTATATTGATTTTATCATTCCGTTTGAAACACACCGAAATATTGGTCATAAATCCACAAAAGTATATATATTCTGGGTCCTTATTTAATTCTGAGACGATCTATCCATGTCTGTCTGTCCGTCCGTCTGCTTGTTGAAACACGATAGAGTCCGAAGAGAAAGTGCTAGAGAGTTGAAATTTTCTACAAATATTTCCTATAGGTAAGGCTTGTTTGGTATTGAAAATGGAAATCTCTTTACCGAACTTTATGAGGATAGGTCCATAATTTACCCTACCCCCATATAAGGTCCTCTTTAGAAAATTACTGTAACGGTCATTACTACCTTAAAAATAAGAGTATAAAAATGAAATTCGACACAAGCAAGTTAAATCCTTTCTACCAAGTTTTATGAGGATCGGTCCACAATTGACTCTATTCTTCATATAAGGTCCCCCTCAGAAAATGACTGGCTTCAAAATAGGAGTATAGCGCTACAATTCGACATAAGTAAGTATCTTACAAGCCAAAATCTGTCTAACGTATTTTATGACGACCGGTCCCTACAAAAATGACTCCACCGCGCATTTAACGCTTTTCGCTGTCATAAAAATCCGAGTACAACTGTGAAATTCACTATAAACACTTCTGACTGAACTAAAAATGTTATACGAACCGAAATATATCGGCATATAATTGACTCTACCGCGCATTTAATTTAAAAGTTGGACAAAAATATTTTGTTTTTAAAAATTAATATTTTTTTAATCCGAAAGAGATGTGTCCATAATTGACCTAAACCCTTTTCAAATATCAATCTAATGTTTATAGGGGAGCATTCTATATACGGCACACGGTTTGATGGTAGGTATGTATTATTCGGCATAGCCGAATATAACACTCTAACTTGTTATTTTATTTATTTGTAATTTTTATTTCTTATAAAAATTTTTATTAAAGACAAAAATATTTTGAGCCACCCTAATATGTAGCAAAAATATAACATTTGCAGTATACTAAATAAGTTTGCGAACAAACTTTTCTAAGTTTTAATATTGAACTAAATTTGAATGTTTTTAAGGCAAAATAAAATTACTCAATCCAAAATAATGGACAGATTTCAACCATTTTCCTCCGTCCAAATTATTGGTGAAAATCAGTAGAAAATTGTATTTCCCCCGCTTTTTAAAGAATTCAAAACATTTTTTTTAAAGTATTTCAAAATCAAAACAACATAAGTTAATATTCAATCTGAATTGTTCGAAAACTTGTAGCACACACTGTATCCAAAGTACATACAGCTGAGTACTACATGCAATAAAATGTTATATTTTGTATCTATAGATACAATAATACCAGAGCAATACTTAACAATTAGCAAATGTCAGCTAATACAACTATAAAACTGAAATAAATACAAAATCACACAGATACAGTGAGAAAATAAGAACAACACAAACAATAAAAAAATAACAAGTTTATTTCATTGTTGGAAGATTACTTTTTTTAATTTTGTGTATTTTTAAGCAATACATACAAATTGAATTAAATATTTTATTCATTTGTTGTTATTATTATATGGATTTTTTTATATACATATTTATTTTTTGGTAAAGTCACTTTCATTGTTTGCCATTTAGAGATTTTTTTTGTTTGTCCATGTTTGGGAGGGCGGCGAGACTGTTTGGTGAGCATTACGCATTACAAAAGTCCGTTATTATTGTTATTGTTAGCAACAAAAAGTTTCGAAAAAAAATTGAAAAATGGTCTTTGTTTCGTTTTCAATGACAGCGTTTGACTAAAAATATTTCATTTGCCGGTGTTGCTGTTTTGCTTTGATAATTTTCACTTATATGAGCAATAATTAAAATAAATTTACAAAAAAAAATCTTGTTTTATTGCTGTTGCTAAATAAAAAAATATTATAAATAATTTGATTTCATACCACACACTTATGGTCAAAACCACTTATTCCACAAAGTATGACTGACAACAGCTAAATAAGAGAAAAAGCCGGTTTAATTTAAAATTAAATTTTTGTATTAGGAAAACTGTGTAAAAGCTGAAAACAAAAACGAAAAACAATTTAACATTGATCTCTTTTTATATGAAACGTAAATTGTCTTTTCATCAATATCTTGTTGCTTTGATAGCAAAATTAAAAAATATTTAAAAGAAATTTAAACTAAAATAATTTAAATACTTGTACTTGCATATGGGTGATTGTACTTACCGGGCAACTTGAGTGGCGTTGGACTGGCCATATACTCTTTGTGAGCCATAAGCAGCACTATGGCCACAATAATCCAATTCATATTGTTGGCTAAATTATTTCGTTTTGGCTCGTTTCGTTACGTTTCTGTTTAATAAATATTTTTCACTTTTATTCAACGTTGCTGTTGTTGCCTCTGTAACGTTTTGTAAAATAAACCATAAACTTGTTTTATTTTTATTTGTTGAAATTTTTCACACTTCTTTTTTTGTAATTTTCAACTTCGCTTGACTTGACTATTGACATTTTATGATTGAAATTTTTATCTTCTTTTTTGCTTTTTACACTTACAAAACAATTTAATTTTTTTATGGCAATTTTAGTTGAGTTGTTGGTCTAAAGACCAACATATTAATAAATTTTCATTATTTTCTCCTCTCCTGCTCTTACTTCAATCTTGGTTGAATATTACTTGTATATTCAAACTTGTTTTTTTTTAATTGTTTGTATAATTTTGATTTGATTCCATTATATTAAGATTTAATATAGATTCGTAGGTGTAAAATTAACGTTCACACATATAAAATCTGCAAAAAAATTAAGAAAAATGTGGAATTAATTAGTATTTAAATACATATCTAGATAATGCTATAATTAATTTTATTATTATGAAAAAAATACTGGATTTATTACAACTATAAAATCGTTAGAAACACTGTGGGTTGAACGCATGTTATTCTGAGCAAAATGCACAAATCAAGTATTAAACTAAAGTTGTTGACTATAGACTAGACTACAGACTAGACTACAGACTAGACTATAGACTAGACTATAGACTAGACTATAGACTAGACTATAGACTAGACTATAGACTAGACTATAGACTAGACTATAGACTAGACTATAGACTAGACTATAGACTAGACTATAGACTAGACCATAGACTAGACTATAGACTAGACTATAGACTAGACTATAGACTAGACTATAGACTAGACTATAGACTAGACTATAGACTAGACTATAGACTAGACTATAGACTAGACTATAGACTAGACTATAGACTAGACTATAGACTAGACTATAGACTAGACTATAGACTAGACTATAGACTAGACTATAGACTAGACTATAGACTAGACTATAGACTAGACTATAGACTAGACTATAGACTAGACTATAGACTAGACTATAGACTAGACTATAGACTAGACTATAGACTAGACTATAGACTAGACTATAGACTAGACTATAGACTAGACTATAGACTAGACTATAGACTAGACTATAGACTAGACTATAGACTAGACTATAGACTAGACTATAGACTAGACTATAGACTAGAATATAGACTAGACTATAGACTAGACTATAGACTAGACTATAGACTACACTATAGACTAGACTATAGACTACACTATAGACCAGACTATAGACTAGACTATAGACTAGACTATAGACCAGACTATAGACTAGACTATAGACTAGACTATAGACTAGACTATAGACTAGACTATAGACTAGACTATAGACTAGACTATAGACTACACTATAGACTAGACTATAGACTACACTATAGACCAGACTATAGACTAGACTATAGACTAGACTATAGACCAGACTATAGACTAGACTATAGACTAGACTATAGACCAGACTATAGACTAGACCAGTCTAATACTTCTTATTTTCAATTACACTTATAAGTACAATTACACTTGTCTTTTTTAATAAATTAAAGGAAGTAGTTTAATATTAAATTTCTATGGGAAATGTTCCCTACAATTCATGCTCTAAGGTTGTCTTTGTTTGGAAGTGTGTAGTGGCTTGTGGTTAAGAACTTTTAACAAAACTAATTAAAATACATCAAACGTTTTCTATCAAACAGCCAACAATTTCCTTATTAATTGTATAAACTTGTTTTTTCAATTTATCATTTCAACGTCTTGTACTGTCATAATAATGAAATTCTCATAAAAAATATGTACATTGCCATGTTCAAAT
The DNA here is from genome assembly GCF_015586225.1 of Lucilia sericata. Classification (NCBI taxonomy): domain Eukaryota; kingdom Metazoa; phylum Arthropoda; class Insecta; order Diptera; family Calliphoridae; genus Lucilia; species Lucilia sericata. The sequence continues at coordinate 592,299 of NW_023994046.1, forward strand.
ACATACATAGTATATATTTATGTAAAAATATAAAAATTTATAAAAATACCCTGCAGTTCATGAACGAATGCATTAGCTTTCAAATTGAAAATTTGCCATTAGTTACCTTTAGTTTAGTTGGTAGTGTAGTAGTTTGTCAGTGCGTAGATCGTGGACTATGGAATGGAAAGCACAACAAGGCTTTTTTCAGATCTGTTTAGATTCTTCTTTCAAACTACCTATAAAACTGCAGGGTTTAACTCTCTATATGCTTTATGGTATTGGATGGGGTTTTTATTTTCAGTTTCTATATTCATTGTTATATAATATTTTAATAATAATATTCTTTAGTTTTCCTCTTCTGCACTTTTTTACTTCTATTTTCATAACTGTAATTTTGTTATTAACCTTAGTGCAGTGTTGTTGTTGCTATTAGTTTATTTTTTTTACCTTTGCTTTGCATTTTAACTCACAATTACCCAAAGTCTGATTATAGAATATTTAACTAAATAATGACTTAAGTGATGTGTCTCTTCCTCTGTTTCTCTGACTATAGTTATTTATATTTTTCCCATTATTCTTTCATAGTTTTACTGTTATTTTTTAATATTGATATTTCTATTTGTAATGCAATTATATACATAGATATTGATGTGTCTCATCCATTAAACTATAGATATTAATAGAAAAAAGGAGAAGAAAAAGAAACAAAACAAAAAACAATAATAATTAGAATAACTATGCATAATAAGAGGGAAAAGACTTTAATAATGTCAAAATTATAGAGAGACAAACTGACAGAAGGACAGATATTGTTTAATAGAAAAAAAACATTTATTTTTATATAAACACAACAAAAATGTTTAATATTTTACTATAGAGAGTGCTAAAATAAAATTAATGGTAAATATCTTACGATTACTACTTTTGCTATAAACTCCATTACAGATTATTGACCTTCGGTATAGGCCGAAGTCTACTTACGTAAAATTCCCATTAATTTTTTTACAAAATTTAAAATTATATTGTCTCTCTTTATAAAAAGCAGAATTTTTCAACTTAGGTTTTTATTACTTGTGACCACAATTTAATAAATGAACAGAACACTAACAAATTATTAATGACCAGAACTTTACATTTGAGCAACCCTTTTCTGTTTAATATCTCCTGCCATTAGACTGCTACAATATTTCACCTGACTGTATCTACATATAGGGGTATGAAATACATTTATTATATTTATTTGCAAATAATTCTACCTTTTCATGTGCATGAATGTCTATCTATCTGTCTGTCCGATTATATCTAGGTATGTCCATGTGAAAATGTATTTGTATTATGTTTGACTTTGCATGGGAGTGTATGTGTGTTTGTTTCAATGAGTATTTATTTGTTTTGTTGTGGCATGAATGAATTATGAATGTGGCAATTGTTGTAGTTTTATGTTTTATATGATTCTCTGGTCCCTTGTGTCATAATGCTACAACAATAAGGACAAAAAAGCAAAAATAAAATAAAATTTTGTTTATATTGTTCCACCTTCTTTGTTTTCTACTACTTCGGTCTTCCATCTGGTTTATGTCCAGTATGTATCTCGAATGAGTTCACAGCAGTGGTGGGCAATGGACAATGTACTGTGTGTAAACCTGCTTTTCATATGCTAAATAGCAGTAGACAAAACCTCTAATGATCTTAAACACAAGTATAATGTTATTTCGATTTAATAAAATGCCCATTGCTGGTTGCTGATTATATTTGTGCCTGACTAAATAAATTGTTTTGTAATGACAGACGGACTTTTACTACTCCATCCATTAGTTGATGGGTTTTGCAAGATTTTTGTTGTTGTTTTTACAATATTTTTACTGTAATTTGACAATGTTTAAATTTTCTACAAAAAGTGACCAACATTGTGATAGTATTGTTTTTAATGTTGTTGCTGTCATGCTTCTTGTTGCTGTTGTTTATTATTTGTTCCTTTTTAATGACAAACAACAGGAATCAAAGCGGTATAAATGCTTAAACAAGGCCTGAACTAAGTGATAAATCTAAAATACATATAAAGATTGTTTTCCTTTGGTCTTTTACATCCGTCCTACATTATTTCCGAATTTATTTCAATTTGGGAGCATTTTGAAAATAAAACATTTTTATTCACAAAATTTGAGTTTCTCGAAAAACATGTCACCAACAAATATTAAAATTTTACAAAAATTAAGTTTTTAATTTAAAAAAACAAATTTTAATCAAAAATCAATCAAGAATATTTTTAAAGAACATATGAAGCATGTAGCTAAATAAGATCGTAAAAAAGATTTTTCCGAAAACACGTTTTTCGCTTTATACTGTTATAAATATTCGCAGAACTCAAGTAATGATTCCTAATTGAATTCATTCATAATAAATTATTACTTGAATATATGTACATACATAATTACAAACAAATACTTAAGTAAACGCAAATCTTCCATATCCGTTCACAAATTTGCTATTTAAAACAACAACAGTCTCATATGCGAATTTGTTTAAATCAGATTGTCTGTCTACGAGAGTACAAAAGATACGAACAATAACAAAGTCAAGTTAAGAAAATTTCAAGGAGACTTCATAACTAAAAACTAAATTATATATGTTTGTATGTTTATAACTTGTGCTTTATACACTGGTAATGCAAAGAGTGGTCTAAAACTTTATATTGTACCATGCATACCTGCAATGATATTTATTTTTATTAGTTTGTTATATATACATATTTATACCCTACATCACTTTAATGGGGAGGGTATATTGGGTTTGTGCTGATGTTTGTAACGCACAAAAATATTGGTCCTATTATACCCACCTTAAAGTATACCAATCGGCTTAGAATCATTTTCTCAGTCGATTTAGCTATGTCCGTCCGTCCGTCTGTCCGTCCAATTTTGAAGATAATACAATGAAATTTGGTACATGATCTTCTATTGTCCCAGGGAAGCCTATTGAAAATGGTTAAGATCGGTCCATTATTTCACCTAGCCCCCATACAACTGAACCCCTGAATAGGGCTTGTAAACCTTGTAATCAAACTACAGATCGCAATTTTGGTGATAATTCAATAAATTTGGCACATGATCTTCTATAGTACCGGAGATAAAGCGTATTGAAAATGGTTAACATCAGTCCATTATTTCACCTAGCCCCCATACAACTGAACCCCTGAATAGGGCTTGTAAACGTTGTAATCAAACTACAGGTCGCAATTTTGATGATAATTCAATGAAATTTGGCACATGATCTTCTATGGCAACGGATACAAAGCCTATTGAAAATGGTTAACATCGGTCCATTATTTCACCTAGCCCCCATACAACTGAACCCCTGAATAGGGCTTGTTTACGTTGTAATCAAACTACAGGTCGCAATTTTGATGATAATTCAATGAAATTTGGCACATGATCTTCTATGGCAATGGATACAAAGCCTATTGAAAATGGTTAACATCGATCCATTATTTCACCTAGCCCCCATACAACTGAACCCCTGACTAGGGCTTGTAAACTTTACGAATAGGGCTTTTAAATTCATAATTACGTTTAATATACTCGTATCTCAACAAAAAGCTGCAAAACCAAGTGCTATACTAGCCTTGATGACTCTCATGAATTTTATAATTATGGAGTCTCATTTGACCATAGCACCTATACAAAGCCCCCTTCAAAATTTGACTTAAATGTCCACAATTTTATTCAACAATAAATGGCTTAAGTATATCTGAGACAAGGTACAATTCAACTTAAATACTTTATTATGAAAACAAAATCACATTTAATTTTTGTAACAGGTGTAGGGTATTATATGGTCGGCCTCGCCCGACTATAATTTCTTACTTGTTATATTATTGTTGTTGTTTTTCATCGCATATTCCTCTGTTAGCTACTGTTTCTTTTTTTTTCAAAATTAATATAACTTTAGCAAATTACAATGAATGAGTAAAAAAGTTAACAACGGCAGCAAGAGCTGAAAGAAATAACTGTGATAAAGTTACAAATTCACAGCAATTAATTAATTAAGTGCTACACCAAAAACACAAACAGCTTTTTCATATTTATAAATATATACCCAGCAGTCCGCGGTACTAATGCCATAATGTACATATTTATCACAGGCAACTTATTATATTATGATTGACGAGCGATGTAAACACATTGCTTCAACTGCAGACTATTTAATCTAATGAACGAATTCTGCTAAAAATATGTATGTAAAATTAACACAACATTTAAAGTTATATAGGTTTGTGGATAACTATACTATACTGCAGGGTTATTTGATCCAGAGCAACTAATGCCACTGCAATGTTTATTTCATGTGCGAGTTATAACAAAACCACTTAATTAGGAGAAGATACTAAAACCAACACAACAACAAAATAATCATCTTGAATGGAGGACTTAACAAACATTTAGATACATTATTATTTGTATAAATTACACATCAGAAAAAAAAATTTACATATTTTTTCTTAACAAAGCTGTTCCATTGAAACATATGAGAATATGTAAGTATATAAAATCAATGTAATAATTTATTTTTTAGGATTTGTTAGGATGCAAATTTAGCAAAAGGTAAGTTGAAACTTTCTTAAATACACACTGCTATAGTGGAAAGGCTAATACCTCACAGACTCTTTGAAGAATTTTGGAGAGAGTTTAATTTGATAACTTTGAAGCAAATGTCACTCCTGCGATGTAATCGCATCATCAACATACAGATCTGTCACACATTTCGATTGGAATGATTTCATTTCCGTATTATTAATGGTCCGTGTTATTACTGATTAGCTTATCAAAAACAGAATCTTATTTTAGTAAAGGTTCTTGTTATTGAAACTTTAAGAAAAAACATTTACTGCATACAAATTTCAATTCCACTTTAAAAACTGAAAGTGGTTTCATTCCGAAAGATTTTTTCCCTTTCCTTTTCTGAAGAAGCAAAAATACCGAAAATAATTCCTCTTTCGATCGGAATAGAATTCTGTGACAGGCCTGATAATGATATACATATTTCATAAAGTCACTAGTTTGAAAAAAAAAAACACCTCGTACTGTAGGGGAATGTTTGTTAAATGAACTTACTACCTCAATAGGAAAACACTATTTTTGTTTTGTAAAAAATTCTCTATATATTCGCACATATGTATGTATGTACATGAGGGTGGCCCCCAAAATGGAAGTTGCTGATGTTCCCACCGAAAATAAACTTAAGTTCATTCTAAGATACCATTTCATAAAATTTTTGTCCTGACGTCAATATTTGCTGAAAATTTCCCGCAAAATTTTAAAATTTCGATTACTTTTGCGGTTTAGAGTGGAAACGGGGCCACTCTAATACATATGTATGCACATATCGCTCATTTACTAGAAGACTGACATAATCCAAAAAAGTCGTTTCGAAAAAATGGATTTGAATGTTTAATGACATTTTACTATTTTTAAAATATGTAACTTTTAAACAAATCAAGGGATTTGAAAAATTGAACCAGATTCAGATTATAGAGGTTAATGTGTTTATCTGCTAAATTTTAATTTAGTTTATATTTATCTCATATTCTTGAAAACATGAGTTTTAGTTTTTACGACAGATGTTTTGTACCCGAATTTTGGATGCCAGTCTTGTAGTAAATGAGCAATATGTATATCTATTTTTGTACGTATGTACTAATTTTGTACCAAATAAAAGTTTGACTTACTTCTATTAGCCCTCTCTCTTCCTTCTTGTCTTTCTCTCTCATTGACTCACTCATTCTTTTTGTGACATAAAGAACTTCTACTCAAATTGTACAAATGAAATAAAAACAAACGAACAGATAATGTGTAACAAGTTTCATATTTTTGTTGTAAGGAAGTGCAAACAAAATAAATGAAAGCAAAGAAGGAATCCTAATTTAATGATTCGATTTTGAAATTTGACAAAAATTACAGTAATTTTAATTGGTTTTATCTAGTTTAGGTTTTAAGTTACATATTAGGATAAAAGTAAGATCAATTTTTTTATCTCTAATGACTTTCATTTAGAAATATCACACTTACTTTTCGAGCGATATTTACAAAATCCCTACAACTACTTTTTACAATTTGTCTACAACACATGTAGACACTATTTATTTCAAGTGCACCACTGACTTACAGTTATCAGCCATGTTTGCTCATATGTTTTGCTTCTTTTTTTACGAAATTCCAAATAAACAACAAACATTTATTTATTGTGTACCTTTCAGATACCCACATCTTTTACTTTTTATTATTTTACTACAACAGCACAAAGGCCAAAATATTGTGGCTTAAAGTATGTATTAGTGTGTGTGTGTGCGAGCATCAAACATTCACAGATACAACGACTCATACACACAACAATTGTTGTGATGGTAATGTTACTGTTGATGATGAAAACTCAACACAAAACATAATCCCCAAGAAAAGCAACAACTAAGACTACTGTTTATTTGTTTGTTGATTTTTTTTATATTTCTCTTGCTTTCAAGAATAAGCCCACTCCAATAGGAAATTCTCTTAAGCAAGTTTAAGTTTAAGAGAGCACTCTTGAATTAAATAATTTGTTACAAACTTTGTTTTCGAATTTTCCTCAAATAAAAACAACAACAATTGGCAAAAACCATAAACCAGCTGTTTTTCTTCTACTCTGGAAAGAAACCAGTTTTATAGAGTCTTAATAATGAAGAAAAAAGCAATAAAAACAACATTAGCTATTGTTGAAAAGACCAACAAACTATTCTTCAAAAGCAAAAAACATGCGCAGTCTATAAGAAGAAGCAAAAAAAATAAATTTAGAAATCAAAAAAAAAAAAAAAAACGTAGAAAAACTTAATAATAAAACTGGTTAAGAATGAGTGAGTAGTAAGTACATATTGTACGCGAGTATTTATTGTTTATAAATAAAAAATTTACAAGAAAAAAAAACATAAATAACATTTAACTATGGCAAATTGCAAACATAAAAAACTACAAATTAATAAGTAATAGAATGAAACAATAAAACAAAACTAATTTAAACATTTGAAAAAAAATAAAACTTTTGGTTTTGTTATGATTATTGGTACTAATTTATTTGCACTTTGTTGAGAAAACTAATTGGGAGTTTCTTTAATATTGCTCACTAGGATCCATGGCGTTTTAACTAAAAAAAATGCAACAACATTTTAAGATAGTTAAGCAAATTAGTACGGATTTCGTTTAAAAAGCACTGCGACACCTATCAGTAGCGAATTATTGATAATGCGATAAAATTTTAATTAGGATTTATAACAGCATTTATAATACGATAGTTTTCAATATATTTACAAATTATGGACCGATTGTCGTAAAATTTTATAGAAAAGTTTCGATTTGTATAATACTTCTTTGTTTCGAATTTCATCGCTCTACTAGTATTTTCAATTCAGTCATGAGCGTAAGAGTAATTTTCTGAAGGGGTTCTTATATCCGGGTAGGGGCAATTATGAGCCGATACTCATAAAATTGTGTACATAGATTTTGTTTTGTATAGAACCTGTTTATGTCGAATTTCATCGTACTCGTATTTTTAAATAAGAAAACTAGTATTAAAAAACCCTTTGCTGACCGGAACCTTATATAGGGGCTAGGGTCGGTCAGTTATACATCAATCTTCATTAAATTCGGAATTCCTAAGTATAAATTTGTTTATGTCGTTATCTTCATACGAGGTGTAGAGCCAATTATTGACCGATCCTTATAACATTTTGTCGACCGATTTTGGTTCATATAAAACTTGTTATATCGAATATCATCGATGTACTTGCATTTGTATGCCCGTAATTAGCGTTAAAGTAATTATCTCAAGGAGGGCTTAAATGGGGAGTATCGTGATTTACCGACACATTCCGCATGAAATTCGGTAGGAAGTCCTACTTTCCATAAAAGTTTGTTATGCCGAATTTCATAACTATACATGTATTTTCAAGCCAGCAATGATCGTTAAAGTCATTTTCTGAAGGGGACCTTATATGGGGGTAGGGTCTTTAAAAGAAAACTCTAAATTTTAATTTATAAAAAATATTTTGATAAATTCTCTTTGTAGGAAATTTTCATTAAAATTTATTTTTATAGAAATTTGCTGCTAAAAATTGTCTTTTTATAGAAAATTTTTGAAATTTTTGATATTTTTACAAAAACTTTTGGTGATTATTTTGATTTTCTTTTTCCAAAATTGAATTTATAATCCATAAATCTCAATGTCAATATATTTACAGGTAAAGGTAAATGGATAAATGTTATTATAATTCCTATTTTTTTATTCTAAACCCAAAAAGAAATTCGAACACCAATTGGTATATGTTGCCATTTTACTATCTATACTTTCTTACTTTAGGTTTTAAGTTCAAATCAATTAATTAATTTATTATTTAAGAGCGTTAAAACTAATTTGGTTTTAAATATGTATTGTATTTGTGTATTTAAAAAATAAAAAACAATATGTTTTGTTAACAATCTTTTGTAGGTAAAAAAATAATTAATTCATAAATGTATGTATTTGCAAATATAGTAAGAACATTTTCAAACATTGTATTGCCAAATATGAAAATAAAACAATAAACTTTCTATTTATAAAAGTTTTAAATTTGTATATATTCTCTAATAAAATTGAAACAAAATGGCATTTTTTTTTTTTTTTTCAAAAACAGTTTCTAACAAATAAATTTATGCATAATTTCCTTTTTTTGTTTTGTATTTTTGGTTGTTGGTGTTTATATAAAAAAAAAAAACAAAACAAAAAAACTTTATTAATTCAAAAGTTGACTCAGATAAAAATGTAAATTTGCATTTTAGAAAACAAATCTTTGGCAATTAATTTTAAAATTTTTATAAAGAAAACCACAGAGATAAATGTAAATAAAAGAAGCAGTATACAAGTAAACCGTAATCGTATTTTATGTTAGAAACGGAAACGAAAGTGTGTACAGTGCACTCGCGGTAACGTGAACTAATTAAAACCAAGGGAGTTCATGTTAGCGAAATTGTTCACGTTAGCGATTGTCAAATTTCATGAAAAAAATATGAAATTTTAATTTATAAATCTGTATTTTACACACTTGAGCGTGATATTCTTTTATTATTATTTATATTATTATAATATAAAACTAAAATTTTATTAAAATCCATTTTCTTTTAACATTAGACCACTTACAGGCCAATTCCTATCACGCATTCGGAGGAACCAACGGTAAAGAGTTTTTTCATTAACTGGAAGTTCTGATGATTTTAAAGTTTGTCTTTTTCCCGGTCCTTGGTATGTGTTGTTTGCACAACTCAAAATTGCTTCTTTTTATACCCTACACCACTTTAGTGGGGAGGGTATATTGTATTTGTGCTGATGTTTGTAACGCACAATAATATTGGTCCTATACCCACCTTAAAGTATACCAATCGGCTTAGAATCATTTTCTGAGTCGGTTTAGCTATGTCCTTCTGTCCGTCCGTCCATGTAAACCTTGTAATCAAACTACAGGCCGCAATTTTGAAGATAATTGAATGAAATTTGGTACATGATCTTCTATTGTCCCAGGGACAAACCCTGGTTAAGATCGGTCCATTATTTCACCTAGCCCCCATACAACTGTACCCCCCAAAAAGGGTTGTAAACATTATAATCAAACTACAGGTTGAAATTTTGGAAATTTTGTATACGAAATTTTATTCGTATACAGGTGTAGGGTAATATATGGACGGCGTCGCCCGACTATAACTTCTTACTTGTTTCTTTTTAATACTGCATATTGTTGACTTAGCGACATTATACTTTTTTGATAAACTAGTCACACTTGTTCCTCTTTGAAAACTATCTAAAATGTCTGCCTTTTCTTTTAACTGCAAACATTTAGATTTTTTTACACTCATAACTTCAAATTTCTTTGCCATATAAACAAAATAATTTAGGGGATATACATTCATTTATATAAGGAGATTCCCAAAATTGAAAAATTCGAATTTAATGAATGGATTTCAATGTTGTCTACATGCTTAGAAAACATATATTGTGAAAAAAATTGTTCACGTTATAGAGCTTTCTGTGTTTGTTCACGTTACAGAGTAGTCAATGTAAAAAACATCTTGTTCACGTTAGGCGGTGTTCACGTTAGACGGTGTTCACGTTACCGCGAGTGCACTGTATGACTTGACTTTAACCGAAAATAATAGGCGTGAGTATAAGTTTACGAACTGAAAAAGTAAATTATATTTTAAATTGATTTAAATTGAAATAGATTCGTAATGATTATTATGATTCAATTTTGATATCCAGATAAACTTTTATGCAAACTTAACTCTCATAAAAAAAAAACAAAACTACTTTTCTTAACCAAAAAATAACTGACATAGTTTAAACTTTAAATTTGAAGGCAATAAAGTTAAACAAAAACTTTATTGAAATATTAGTTCAGTTGTTGATAATAATTGAAATTCTCACTTTCAGTTAAATAAAGAAAAATATAATACAAACAAATACACACAAGAAAACTCATAGAATCTCATCGATAATAAAGCAAATATTAGATACAAATGCACGCACTATTCAGTTCTATATACAGAAAGTCTTACCCCACTTGAATAAAGATAGAATCGAACAGAGATCTAAAGGAATTTATTGCAATATACATAAAGCACTGCTCAAAAATATAGCGAATTTTTTGTTTATACCATTAAAAAAACTTAAGATAATTTTTTTTTGCGGTAAATTAAAGCATATAGTCCACTTTATTAAAACAATATTGAAATTTATTTTAAAATAGCAAAATAACTGCGCTAGAAAATATTTTACGAAACAAGTCCTTAATTATTGATTCAAAATTATAGCGCATTTATAATCAAATTGGCAATAAAATATTCTTAAATGAAATGTTTATCAATATTGGATCTCGGGATGATAAAATACATCTGCCCCTATATTTTAAGACCCATTTACTCCCAGTTGGTGTTGAGTTGCCTAAGTGTAGCGAAAATTTTGGGTTTTTTTTAACAAATTAATTTTTTAGCACTTTACAATCAATTTATGCAGCGATTTTAAATTCTGAAGACATGAATCGTTAATTAATCAATCATAATATAATTTATAAACATTTGATAACAATTTGGTCAATGTTATATGAGAATATTTCCTTGATAGATCCAAAATTTCTGAATTTCGCGCGATAGCATTGAGCGTTTTTAATATTTCAACTAGGCCTATATTTAAATAGGCCCAAAAATATGATCATATTTTCTCCAAAAGGTTAAAAATTTAGTGACTCTAATATGTTCAAAAAAAAGATAATAGGCCAAGTAAAGGATGCTAAGACATGCACATGTGCTAACTGAAACACCACCAAAAAATGTTTTTAAAATTCTTATAAATGGAAATTTTATTTTCAGTAAATGCAAATTTTAATTTCAAAAAATGGAAAATAGAGGTCAATTCGAACGAAAACTATTCTTTTTATTTAATTAATATACAAATTTATTATCAAATCGATGTAATACGATATTAGATATTTGCGGATTAGTTCTTAATTTTTTTACATTACATGTGAGGTTTAGCTTGCATAGAATTAAGCATATTCAGATCATAGTAATGATGTGTTATTATTCCATAGATAATTATTAAACATTAAAAGCAAGTTTTTTAAGGTGTTATGGTGAAATTTGATAAAATTATTACAATTTGTATCATCACAATCTTAAATCTGCCATGTTAGAGGGTCAGACTGTTGTTTACCTGGGAAAAAAAATTTAAAATTTCATGTCAAAGTTATCTTCAATGTCAGATATAATTCTCATTAAAAAAAATTGGACTATTGACCCATTAGGGGCATATTTTGACATAAAGAAATTTACTAGTACTACAAGACACATTTCAGCAAAAATAACCAAAGACAACTGCTTAATATTTGTGACATCAAATTAAATTGCATTTAGAAGCATAGACAACTGTCCTTTCATAATAATTAATTGCAATTTTTAAAATAAATTAACATTTTTCAATATTGTTTCAACGTATTTCAAAGAGTGCGCTATAATTATGAAACAGTTTTTTATGGTTAGTTTTGTATAAAAAGCCCTATTACCGTTATTTTGCCGACTTACACGGAATTTTGATACTTATTACATAAACTGGACTTCGTTTTTGAATATGCCATCAATCATGTTTTTCTAACTTAATTTATTGTAATAATATAAAAAGAATAAAAACCTAAAACAAGGTGCGCTATATTTTTGAGCAGTACTTTATGTAGTTGCAATCAATCAGACATACGTTAACGAATTTTTCCTTTAAAAATTATTAAATCTCTTTTTTTAAATCGACTAAGTATTCGGAAGTAAGTATTCAATAATTGCAAGTTCGATAAATTTATACAAAAACAATTTGGAAAATAATTTACTTAAAAAAATATATATATAATACATACTTAGATTCTTCCATCTAATAGAAGATAATGATTTAACTCGTTTATTTATATGTATGTATTAGCGTTTTTATATCAAGAAGTCAGATGAAGATTAAAAAGATACATTTTAAAATAATGACTCACACTTTATTCAACACTGACTTAGTACAGTGGTTTAAATTTTGTTTGGAATACAAATTGGCAATAATTAATATGCAAGATGCAAAGTCAGTTGAAGCTTTAACTGAAAGAATTTATTATTTAAAGTTCTGCATAGAAACATGTATCGATGTACATGCGAATGAATGTCTGTATCTGCAGTAGAATAATGAAAACAATTGTAAGAAAAGACACACATTCGTACGTACATGCATATATATGTACATTAATCTAAGAAATAACAATAAGAAATGTATACAGACTTAAATATGTATGTATGTATGAATATTGTATCTATGAATCTATGTTTATATGAATATTGTATGATATGAATGAATGTTTGTATCTAGAAATGTATGAATATGAAAAAATACTGGATGAATAGATGCATGGATGGTTTGATGATTGAACGAAAATATATAAGACACAGCTAAAGATGAAGTAGAAAAAGACGTTGATGATGAACAAAAACAAGAAAAAATAAGTTGTTTTAAGTCAACCATCCATGTCAGACAAACAACACAAGATTTAAATACAAATTTGTCTACATATAAGTAACATTTGTTTGTGCTGTATTATGAGATAACAATAGCCAAAACGTATACAATAAAATATGTATATATTTAGATATTTTAGCAAATTTCACGAAATTCTAGCTAAACCTTTTTTATTATTACAGCACAAAGAAAATATTTTTTCTACTTTTGACACCGACCACAATTATTGGGCTTTTACGTATGACAATGCAAAATCTAAGTAGATACAAATAAATAAATGTAAAATACCCACAAAAGATACATAGTACATGTTTATATTTGTTTATAGATACAAATGTATCTACATACTTAATACCACAACTATTTAGACAAGCATATACATATTTATCTAGGTTTGAAGGTAAACTGCTCTCCACAAAATAAAATAAAATGAAAACACAAAATACTACATGCATGAATTCCGAATAAGACACTCATAATAACTGCCTTCGTTCGGTCTCTGCTATCATTCTCAACTTAATATTATTGGTGTGATTAATTTTGAAAAAAAATGTAAGAAACACAAACAAGTTAAAACAAAATGACAAGAAGAAAAGCGTAACCAAAAGATCTTTTGGAACGAAAGTTTTAGAACGAAATTTTAATTAAGTTAAAAGTGAACAAAAGAAAAACGAAAAATCTATAAAAATATTTAATTAATTTTGTAAAAATACTTTATTGCCAATTGAGTTTTATTACACAATTAGTTAAAATCTTATTTAGCAGGTAATTGTTATATCCACCATCAAAGGGGGTATGTTCATTAGGGTGGCCCCAATATTTTTTATAAATAAAAGGTCCTATTTGAGGTTTTTATGAATTTTTCCCCCTTTAAAAAAAATGTATACATATGGATCATTGTTAGATTTTAAGATGATCTAGCGTAGGTCCCTCTGTTCGCAATCTGAGGGAGCTGTAGCAGGCTGTAATATATTGATGTCTTAAAGCAGTTTGTGTGGTATTGAAAATGAGAAATATTGGTTCAGTTTTTTTTATCAATTTCCAACTTACTTAAGAATCGGTCCATAATTGACCTTACTCCTCTCAAAATCTCAAAAAGGTCAATAAATAGTTTAAAAATAAGAAAAAATCAACAAAAAACTTAACTGTTATTAGAAATTAGTCATTCTCTAAAGTTCAAAAAAAGACCATCGAAAACAACACTGTAGTTCCGACCAAAACCGTGTTGTTTTCGTTATTAAACTTAATTCAATGAATTAATCAAATTTGGAAAGCATTAAAAAACTTGTAAAATAGTGCTTCCTTTATAATATTTATCAAATCAAAACAAGATATATTTTCAGATTTTTTTCTATGAGTCTATTTAATCAACATTCATGTACCTACTTAAGTTCTTCTATTAATTCGATACATAGTTCATGTTGTTTATTTTTCCCCAACTGTGTCAGTTAGTGATGTCTACATGGTGTTTATTTGTAATCAGAAGACCAAACGTATCCATTACAATGATGATATTTCTTGTAGCTGTTTTTGTTATTGTTTTTTGGTGATGACAAAGATGATGATGGTGTTAATAATGATGTTGTTTTTTGTGGCCAAATTGCGCGAAACTCGATTAGTGTTAAAATGAACACAAAACCCTAAACACTAAACAATAAATAAACAACAAACACCATAGAACAATATACAATATTTTCCAATTGGAAATTTGCGTGAAATTCAATTTTCTTCCTAATTGGATTCAAGTACTGTCAATAAAAGGAATAGACACACATATTTATATTTATGTATGTGTACATACACACACACAGATTCAAGCTCTCACACACACTCCAATGCCATCAACAACACCATCATCGTCATCATACAACCAAACATCAAATCAAACTGGAAGCCAACAAGTTCTAAAATGATGAGACCATAAATGGTTAATAAACTGTATACTACATATGTATGTATGTATGAATGTATACATATGTATGTAAGTGTATGTTTGTGTGACTGACTAGTGAGAGAATTTTGCTATCCTGACAATTCGCGTTTTATATCAAAGACTGACTGTCTGTCTGCCCGTTTCTCTGTCTCTTTGTCGTTAGCGACCTTTAACGTTGGCCCCCAATTGAACTCACTTACACCTCACATTGACTTCTAACCATAGAAATACTTATAAAATGAACATCAACAAACATGGCCAAATAAAACGACAACCAAGAATAAAAAATAAAATAAATTGTATATAAAAATGAAATAAAATAAATGAAAAAAACTTGACTCCACTCTACCTTGAAAACGCGGGTAGAGAGTGTAGTCGTTGTTGTTAAGAATAGTTTAATTTTAAGACTATCAACAAAGGGATACAAATATAAATATTAGAGTCGAATTTTAGACAACCTCAAGCATAATTCGCAATTATCTTGCCACGCCTACTTTAAAATTTATTTTACTTAGGCGGTACGTATGAGAAATTTTAGTTAGAAAAAATGACTTGAAAGGACTTCAAACGCAAACGTTTTCAAATTAACACAATATTTGAGACCAATATTTTTCCGATTCTGATGTATTTGCAAACTAATTTGAAAATTTATGTAAGTCTAATTAGAAAATGTGATTTTAACAATTTAAAAGTAAACTGAATTTGAATTAATATTTCGTTTTTAATTTGCTTATCGATTTATATTATTTTTATAAATTTTGGACACATACATAATTACGGGGTTGTGAGCTGCCAATAGATGTATTTCTTCGAATCCTCCTTTCAAACTAAATAACTAATGAAGGCAATTTATGGTACGTGGATGTTCCGAACCTTATCAAAAGAAAATTTTTAGAAAAGTTTGGCTTCACCCGGAAAGTCTTGTGTATTTAACGTCTTAAACTTTGTAAGGGCAGAGAAATGAGCAAAATCTTCAAAAAAGTTATCTGAAATATATGTTCATACTGTGGGGTGGCTCCGCTTGTATGGGGAATGCTTAGTTTATTCTAAGATACCATTTCTTAAATTGTATCTTAGAATTAATGCAATATTTGGTGAGCTGGGTCAAATTTGTTAAGATTATTTCATTTTTATATCCACCATCATTTCTGATAACCCCCATAAATGTGGACCCCCGAAAAATAGCCTTAACGAGAATAACTCATTTAAGAGTACGTGTATTGCGACATAAATAAGTTTCATATGAGCCAAAGTCTATCCAACTAAGTTTACAAGGATTGATCCACAATTGACCCTACCCCACATATAAGGTCCCCCTCAAAAAATTACTATAACGCTCATTGCTGGCCTAAAAGTACGAATATAGCGATGATGTTCCACACACAAAAGTTTTATGCAAGCCAAAACATCTATACTAATTTGTTTGACGATCGGCCCATAATTGGCCCTACCCTTCACATAAAGTCCCCTTCAGAAAATTACTTTAACACTCATTACTGGCTTAAAACTACGAGTAAACAAAAATTAGTTTTATATGAGCCAAAATCTCTTTACCAAATTTGGTGAGGATCGGTCCATAATTGACCCTACCCGCCATATGAAGTCCCTTCAGAATATTACTTAAACGATCATTGCTGGCTTAAAAATACGAGTTATGAAGTACAGTTATGAAATTGGACATAAGAAAGTTTTATACGAACGTTAATCTTACTACCGAATTTCATGCGGAATGTGTCGGTAACTCACCCCACCCCCCATATAAGCCCCCTTCAGAAAATAACGTTAACGCTAATTACAGGCACAAAAATACGATTACAGCGATGATATTCAATGTGAACAAGTTTTATATGAACCAAAATCGGTATATAAAATGTTATAAGGATCTGTCAATAATTGACCCTACACCTCATATATGGTCCTCTTCAGAAAATTTGATGAGGAGAATTCAGAAAATTACGAGTACTGCGAATCTGCATAAAAAAGGTTATACTTCATCCCAAATTTAATAAGAATTATTCTATAACCGACCTTAGCCCCTATATAAGGTTCCATTCAGGAACTCTTTTTCATGTGAATATCAGAAAAAAATCATATGAGATGATTTGAGAGGAGCTTTTAATGGCGTATCATAAATTTTCTAGGGTTTTCCGTTTTTCAAAATTCAATCTAGATCAAATTTTATTTGATTTTTTTCGAAGAAACCCACGATCATCCCAAAACATGGCTTAATAATAAGCAACAAGAACAAATATGTACATTTTTGAAATACTTAAAATTGTATAATATAATCCGATGAAGTCATGGGTCTTTTCAGAATTTTAAAATTAGGAAAAGTTTCGAAATGATAAATTGGATGATGCATTTTTTTCAATAAATATACGCAGAGACAGACGTCTCTATATTGACTTTACTACCTACATATCTTTTGATAAAAGTGAAGGGTAGGATGTCCGTGGACCACTTTTTTGTAGGAATACCTCTCAAACGATGCTTATTAATGTACGTAAATATTTTTAAATTGTTATAAACTGATTGACAAATTCAATTTAGTTTCTAAATTACTTTTTTTGAGAAATCTTCTTAAAAACACCAAAAATACCATAAAACGCAACAGAAAATCTATTCAAAATAAAAGTGGAAGCCGTTGTTTCAATGACTGCCGAGTGGAGGCCTTTAAACTCAAAAGTTGGCAGAATGATTTTTTGGCTTATGAACTCACCTTTTTTGTTTGTTTGTTTCTATTCTTATTGCTGTTGTTGTTGCTGTTACTACTAATAACTTCTATATTCATTCTCGACTCCTAACCATGTTACCCGTGTTGTTATTTTTGTTGGTTTCTCAGCCGTATTCTTGTAGTTGTCTTCTAACTAAACCAGTTTTTTATTAAAACAAAACACACTCACATTCTTCTACACTTTTATTATTATTATTGTTGTTGTATTTTATTCTTTTACCTTAAATTTTTTTGTACACTCACTTGCTCATACACATACACACGTACGCCAACAAAAAACCCAGTTTAGATGTACGAGTGAGTATCTGTGTGTAGGCACGGGCACGCAAACACTCTGGTATTCGCTCGCTGCCACTTTTTATACTAGAGAAGAAGAAATACAACGACACAAAAAATTACTTTTTTCGCTTCTTCTTATTGAACTTTTAATAAATATTTTTAAATTTAATTTTTTGCATTAATTTCTTAATTTATTTTGTAAGAGATACTTTTGATTGATTTACTACAATACAATTTATTATTAAGGGCTAAATTAATTATTTTACATATACAAGTGATTATAATTAATACTTTTTATTCGATTTCAATTACTATTTCGCTTATTTTCAAATTTATTTATATGATATTTATTTATTTCTTTTTATTATTATTTTTCTTGTATTTGAATTAGAATTTCTTTACATACAAACACACACAAACAAACACGACTTCCGCCGCGTTTAACTTTAACGTAATTCGCACGAACCGCACCGTTACACATTCAACCGTCGACTGTTTTTGATTATTTGGTTTAATGGTTGAAAACTGGTTTTTGTTTGTGTGTTTGTTAACTTGTTTTTATTTTGCTTTTAACCAATTTTTGCATATTATCACCAACACACACTCACAGAGCAGCAGTAGTCGTAGTTTGTTTATTTAAGTTCTCTTAAATTATTGTTTACATTTTCTCTTTGGTTTCCTGTACAGCTGTTTTAAATACAGGGTTGATTGTCATTGCAAACATAGTGTTGTATTTTTTCGTATGGGTACGTAAGTGAAAAATTTATTTTTTTAGAATCATAATAAATAAATAAATAGGATATAAGAAAAACTAGCTTCTGTGTTTCTCGCGGAATTTTGTTAATTATCAAGCGACTAACCGCCCTTCGTAAACCGATCAAATGTAAACTTTTTTTCGAGTAAATGTTCTGTTAAATAGCCACATTTCAAATAACAAATAAGACGTTTAATTTGTTTCAATTAACAACTGATTAGTCAAAATATATTGTCGTTGTAAACTTAGTAGAATGCATGATTATAGATAGCACTTGTACTCGTTTGTGAAAGCGTTTTAAATAACGATTTTGGAACCAGTTCTGTTTTAAATTTTTACACAATACAAGTGTTTATAAGAGAATTATAATTACTTTGTATGGATGCTTAGCGTCAAATACATTCGACCTTTTCAAAAATCGGCTGTAAGTTTTAGGGTCATATAAATTTAGATCTGCCGATTTTTGTATAAATGCTACTTCTTTTAAAAAGTAACGAGCTCTTAAGCATTATTTGATTGCCCGGTTGTATAATAGACCGATTTTAAACATCTTTTATATGGAAGGTGTAGGTAGGACCCTCCCCACTATAGTGGTGTATATATAAAATTTGTTAAAGGGATTTATTATGTTTAAACATTTATTTATTGCAAAAGTTAGATCCAGAAAATCGTTGACTAATTGACCAATTGAGATAAAATTTTGAATTGGAATAAACTATAATAAATAATCTCCTAATTTTATTACAAAACAAAGATTTTTTAAATTTAATGTAGTTTTGTAGAAAATGGGATCCCAGGAAAACAAACTGGATAAAATTCTTCAATACAGTTCACAGGAATTTCGCAGATGGATACAAATATTCTACTGTATCTTTTCATGGATAGTTGTACAAGGAAGTGTATACATATATTTCCAAAATATATGTATATTTAATAACCTAAAAAAATTCAGGACAAAAATCTGTTTCATACGATATTCAAAAATGTTCATTATAAAATAAAATTGATTTTTTTATTTAAAAATTATGGATTACGAATGAAAAATATGTCCCAGTGTAAGAAATTAAAACAAAAAGATACATCTACAGAATTCGCAGATTTTGGTAAATATATACATGTACTATAAAAACACTTACGTTTTTTGTCATCAAGGTTCCGAATGGGACGATTGATTACTTTTACAAATATAGTATTCTTTGAATGGAACAGAATGACAAAATTGTTTTCCAAGTACTCCTATTTTTACAAAATCTATACAACTCTAAAGGCGTACGAACGTTACATACAATCGTATGGAATTGCCCATGTGTGTTATTTGAATGAGATTACATGCTCACACTCAAAATACTCGGTCGGTCGTGTTTTTTAAAGTAAGAACAAATAATTTTAACTAAACAAGTAAGAGTGCTATATTCGGCTGCGCCGAATCTTATATACCCTTCACCATAGTGTATTTAAAAATTCATTTTCCTGACTATATCATTATTATAGCAATAGCAATTAACAACAACAACGCTAAACGAAATAAACACACAAAAAAAATACACAAGCAGTAAAACCAGCAGCCATCCAAACATACGAAACGAAATACAGAAAAAAACAAAAACAAAATACACAACGCAATGAAACCAACAGACATCCAAACATACGAAATTGAATGTACCAAGAAACAAAAACAATATACACAAGGCAATGAAACACACAGCCATCCAAACATACGAAACGAAATACTCAAAAAAACAAAATACAAAGGCAATGAATAAGCAGTGTTGTTGTTGTTTATTTTTTATGAAATTTTCAGAGGTTGTCTCGGATTTTTGCTTATATCTCCGTTGTTTATGAACGGATTTTGCTGATTTTAAATAGGAAACTTCTCGAAAGCATGTCTGATAGAATTATTGAATATTTGGATCCCGAAGATATCTGGGGTCTTCAGAAAACTGATTTCAACAGACAGACAGACGGACATGGCTTAATTGACTCCGCTATCTATAAGGATTCAGAATATAGGTATAAACTTTATGGGGTCGGAAAATTATATTTTGGAAATTACAAACGGAATGACAAACTTATATATACTCTTCTCACGAAGGTGAAGGATATAAAAAAATTTTTTATTTCTCTTAATAACACAGGGAAAAAAGGGTTTTGCTGCGGAATTTTAGATAGCTAAATGAAAATTGAAAATTAGTACAATTTGTATGGGATTAAAAGTCACCGAAAATATCGTGTGCGCTTAACGATGTATTGGAGGCACAGTTGCCAGATGACTTGGGTGTAAAATCGTCAAATTTCGAGGGAAAAATCGTCAACTGATTTTTCGAAATCGTCATTAAATCGTCAAAGCTATTTTCCATGTATATAATATACATGTTTGTATTTATACGATTTTATAGTAAATATTTTAACTATTGAGAAATTTTTATCAATTTCGATAGATTTTAGTATTGTTTGTCTGTACTTTAAGTTTGCTTAGCTGCATCTGCATCTAAGACTTCTTGGCCGAATCGAAAAATTATAACGCCAACACCAATTATTCAATATCAAATTGAGTCTTTTTGGTTCTCCAAACGCAATATGTAATTGTATTACATATTTTAATTTCTTTGTTTCTGTTTTAAAAATATTCCATTGCCTTACCACCACAGCATTGTCATAATACTTTGGAGGATTTCCTGTTTTAAAAATTCGGAAAAAGAGCATACATTTAGGAACCACAATTACAATGACCTTGAAAAATATTCACCACGATTTTCAAATTCATGGCGATTTTTTGAAATTTGCTACGGTAGTAAATTTACGATGATTTTTAAATATCACCTCGATTTTTAAATTAACCACAATTTTTAAAATTCACCACGACTTTTAAAATTCACCACGATTTTAAAATTCACCACAATCTCTAAAATTCACCACGATTTTTAAAATTCACCACGATTTTTAAAATACACCACGAATTTAAAATTCTCCACGATTTTAAAAATTAATCATGATATTAAAATTCAACACGATTTTAAAATTCACCACGATTTTTAAAATTCACCACGATTTTAAAATTCACCATGATTTTTAAAATTCACCAATGTTTTTAAAATTACCACAATTTTTAAAATTCACCACGACTTTTAAAATTCACCACGATTTTAAAATTCATCACAATCTCTAAAATTCACCACGATTTTTAAAATACACCACGAATTTAAAATTCTCCACGATTTTAAAAATTAATCATGATATTAAAATACAACACGATTTTAAAATTCACCACGATTTTTAAAATTCACCACGATTTTAAAAAATTCAACATGATTTTTAAAATTCACCATGATTTTTAAATTCACCAATGTTTTTAAAATTACCACTATTTTTAAAATTACCACAATTTTTAAAATTCACCACTATTTTTAAAATTACCACAATTTTTAAAATTCACCACGATTTTTAAAATTCACTTTTTATCTTAAATTCACCACGATTTTCAAATTCAAACTCACCTCGTTTTGTAAAATTCACCAAACACCAAAAAGCAGTGGGGTGAGGGGTCATATATAATTGAAACCACGCCCCAACCCACCAACAACAAACCGTCCACCCTCCACCTGCTCGCTGCCCCACCAACCATCGCTCAACCAACAACCAACCCCAAACAGGTTCTAAAATTCGTACATCATATGGGAATTACGAAAAATATTTTTTTTACAAAATAAATTGGTGTCATCACTAATAATATAACTTGTTATCGGTGGATCATCATCACTAAAAGAAATTAATAAAATTATATTAATACAGCATTCAGCTTTTGTATATGTCTCAGAGTCAACCATTTATTTTTCATTGTTGAATATGTCAACAACCTTACTAGTCATCTCATTCCACTTCGCATGAAAATAGAACGCTTATCTATATGCTCGTCTCTTTCTGGCTGTTATATCAAAAGAACAACAACAAACAACGAAAAGAAGCACAAGTAAAATAAAATCAGAAAATTTACTTCAAAGAAAAAATGTAGTTATAAAAACGGCGCGGAAATTTTACAATAAAACTCAACAAAATAATTGAAATTTATATACCAATTAAATTGCCTTAACGTTTTTTACAAATATTTTATAAATTAAAAGTTGCTACAACCGTTTAGCCGGAGTTTACATCGATAGAAAAAATTACCTTCAAAACAGAAGATTTTTTTCTCCGTTCATATATATTCCTCTTCTGCAGCTACTACTACAGTTTTTTTGACACGGGTATGTTACGATTGGTGCGGTTAGATGCGAGGCAGGTCAGGCTAAATAAAAAATAATGCTATTCTGTAAAACGAATAAAAAAATGGGAGACAATAAATATTAAAGTGAAAAAATAAAAAAAGTGAATTCCATCTTAATGTGATTTTTTATAATTCTAGATTAAAGAGGAAACCCGGTGGCTGAGAGACGTGACCAAACGCATTGTATCTTAAAAATAAAAAAAGTTGAAAGGCCAAATCACAGACAATTATATAGTGGCTCATCATAAGTCCTACGCAAGTGTCGGCCATTATTATTAAAAACAAAAGAAAAACTGCAGAACCGAACAATAAATACATGAAGTGTGAAAATTCAACAAGCGGCACCATATCCCCCATTTAATGAATTAAATGATAAAATTTTGTACATTTATCTGGATTTAATCAAAACGCGTGTTGTTTTGCTGACCAGTTGACTGATTTTGACTGCCTTAATAATTGTGTGTATGTGAGTGTCTATTTGTTTTGTCTTTAATTTGTCCTCTTTAAAGTCACAAAAAATGGTGCGTCGACGAACGCGCGCTACTGTGGCTCCCAAAGCAGCGGTCAATAGTGTGTTGGAGAATGGATCAGCAGTTGCCTTGACAAACGCCCAACTACTTGAAGATCAATATTTTGCAAGTCCCAAGAGAAAAGACTGTAAAGTTGAAGAGAATTCCTCCAGTAATGATGGTTTTGTTAGTGGTGCTAGCGAAGATGACGGATTAGTAAAACCCAAAATGAAATCACCAAGTCCTAATAAAATGAAGGGTGAACGTGGCGCTATAAATGGCAAGACTATTGGTATGTAATCCCTATTTATATTTTATTATTTGACTTATTCAATATTTATTCATTTACACCCTTAATATGCCTGACCCCATTTATGGGTTGATATTTAATTGATCGAATAAAATTTTAATGCAATTTTAAAATATTTAGTATTTAAACACAATATCGTCAAACTCAGTAAAGGGAGCAAACAAATTAGAAATATTCTTAATTATGCTTAAAAACATAACCTCAATTTCATATTTATAAGTCTTAAAATAGTTCTACTGTTTAGCAGCTAATAAATAAAACTTAAGGAGCAGTAAGAGTATATTTAATCTCTTTAAATTCTCAATAACTTTGTATAGTTTTTAAAAACTTTTCAAATTAAGAATCTAACAGATTTTCATTTATCTTTAAATTTAGGTGTTCCATTGGCAACGCGCTCACAAACACGCACCATAGAGAACTTTTTTAAAGCTAATGCAGCTGCCAAACAACATAATAAATCAAACAAATATTCACCAGAACCTCAAAAGATTATACAACCCACATTGTCTGCCTCTGTAACACCACCACAAATGGTTAATTACAACGCAATCATCACACAGCAACAACAACACCAACACCAACAAAACGGACATGATCATCATAACGATCACGGTGATCAGCAAGAACAATTGTATCAACAGCAATTGCAAAACCAACATCATCAACAACATCAACCAATTATAAATCGTCGCAGTCTCGACAATGTTATTGTTCCACAAGAATTCATATTTGACCTTAGCGAAGACACCAATGACAGTGAGCGCACCGATATATCCGATGAGACACCAGTTGAACAAGTCCAGGAGACTTTATTAATGACAAATGGTTTTGATTTTACCAATCATCGTTCGTCACAACGGGCTGACAGTCATTCATCTTCACACAGTAGTTCAAATACAAGTGCCACCGAAAATATATTCTTACAGGAGCCGGTTCTAACACTCAATGTTGACAAGTCCCCAAATCAAGCATCTTCAATAAAAATAAATAAAACTCTGGAAGTTGAGCCGAAATTTTCTTCACCCACTTCATTAAATGCCTCGGTTTTGCACGGACGTTTCAATCAAATTGTTTCCCTAAACGCTTCCCCCTCGAAGAGAGACTCGTTTGGCTACGAAAAGAAACCTATAGAAATGTTAAATGGTCATGATTATGCTCTAATGATGTTGCCTGAAAATGACAATAGTTCCTGTGATAGTGGTGTGGCGTTTACAAGTACTACTGCTGCCTCATTGGATGACTCAGTACAAGCTTCCCCAGCACCGGGCGTGGCACAAGGAAATCGTAGACGCAAGCCAGCCACTCCACATCGTATTGTTTGTTGTTCGCCGATTAAAGCTCCGCCTCGTGTAGTTTCTCCGGCCGGTTCTCCTTCCACAAGAAAAATGGCCTCAGCTCTTTCTCCTCGCAAGTCTCAAAGACATTTGACTACATCAACTGTTGCCGCTGCTACGACGGGGGGTGGTATCATAACTACCGCTGCCGCTTGTAAAACAAGAAGAAGACTGAATCCAAGTCCTTCTCAGGCTACAAAAGAACACCAGCTTCCGCAACAGCAGACACAATCCAATCAGGAAGATAAACACTATGTTCATGAACACGATGATGACGAAGACCCTGTCGTAGTTTTGGTCAATGATGACGAGGATGATATTGATGACCATGATCAGGAATGTGAAAATATGGCTACAAACATTTCTGCGCCGGACAACAAATCTAACCCTCACATACTGAACGGCATGTCAAAGTCAATTTTAAATTCAGCTAAACATCCAACTAATCAACAAAATGCTACAAACAATCGAGGAGGGAAACAAAAAAGCCAACAAAGCAAAACAAAATACACAGTTCAGAGGCCTCAACATGCACCTCTCAAACATCAAGCTCCCCAACCTTTGGCTGCTACTAATGGAAATCGTGAAATCAACGATTTCTTCCCCGTTCGCAGAAGTGTACGCAAGACAAAGACTGCCGTTAAAGAAGAAATGATGCGCAATCTGGAACAGGCCATTCTAGAGGAACGGTCAGAGGGCCTAAAAATTGCACACTTCGAGGGCAAAGGACGTGGAATAATAGCCGAACGACGCTTTCAACGTGGTGAATTTGTCATCGAGTATGTGGGCGATTTGATCTCCACCACAGAGGCTGCCGAACGTGAAAAACGTTACGCTTTAGATGAAAATGCCGGCTGTTACATGTACTATTTTAAACATAAGAATCAGCAGTATTGCATAGATGCCACCGAGGACACCGGGAAACTGGGACGCTTAGTTAATCATTCACGCAATGGCAACTTGATGACCAAAGTTGTGGTGGTTAAACAAAAACCTCATTTAGTTTTAATAGCCAAAGATGACATTGAGGCCGGCGAAGAACTGTGCTATGATTATGGCGATCGCTCCAAGGAATCACTTTTACACCATCCTTGGTTGGCTTTTTAGAATTAGATGATTATTGTTAACAGATTTTGTACACTAGGAAAGAAAACAAAACAATAAACACCCTGCCTGACACATCCCCACACTCTTCAACTCTCTTTCTCCTACATACACACTCTAACACACACCCAAAACACGCTCACTTATTATGAAGTTCTAAGAACTTGAAAATCAAACAAGAAAAGCCTACTTCAATCACAACGCATTCATTATTATCTTGTTCTCAAACACCACACCACAGACTTTTGCTTTTAAGTTAAATCTCTATTATTTGAAATAACTCTTTCTTTTAAGAATTTAAGAACAATTTAATAAGAGTTTAATCTCTCCAACCTCGTCAAAACACTGGACAAAATAGGAGACTTAAATTTTACGACTTAAGCTAGACAAACTTCAATACAAATTCCATGAGCAATAATTGACATACAAGAATCTCTTGATTTGTGTAATCAATGCAAAATTCAATTCCACCTTAATAACATTGATTTCTAAATTGTATGTTCAAAACAGAAATTTGAGATACTTATAGATGCGCTCAACACATTTACTATATGCTAGATATAAAATTGCTTCTCATTATCAGAAACATTAAACAATTTGAATTCAATTTCGAATCCATACATGCGACTGACTGACTGACATTCATACATACAGTCTTCTTGTTACAGGACCTAAAAAAACTACAATTCTAGGACTTTTTAGTAGAATTGAATAAATTATTTAATTAATGATAAATGAATGATGGTTCTCTTATAAGATGCCTACGCCTAAAAAAAAAAAAAAAAAAAAAAATTATAGAAAAAATAACAAGAACAACAAAGCAGAATTAAAAAGAAAACAACATTGAAAAATTAGTTTCGTTAAGAAAAAGAGACAAAACAAATATAAAAGAAAACATATGTAGTTTTTAGTAAACAGAAATGAAGTATAATTTAATACAATATAATAATACATAATATAATTAAAAATAATAATTTTATGTTTATATAGAAAATATATTTAATTGTTAATGACATTTTTCGAATTAGACTTAAGCTAAAATAATTATAAATGAAAAAAAAGTTTGATTTCCTCAATTCTTTCGAAAGCTAAATTATTTAAATTGTTATTTCCATTTCTCATAAACAAACAGTCCTTTTTTAGCCCACCCGCTTCTAGAAAATAAAAACACAAAATTTCAAATGTTAAAATTTGGTCTGGAACCTTTATATGGATAAGTTAAAATTATTAATGACTGTTTTTCTTTTAACTTGATTTATTTAATTTATTAATATTTTCAACTCCTACTGCAAAAGGTCTATAGGTATAAGGGTTTCTTTCTTACAATTTTCTTCTCTTATTAACAATTTTAACTTGATTTAATAATCTACATCTCTATATTTTTATTATATTATTACATTTAATTTTCGACAGTGTATTTCATATTATTTATATTCAATTAAGTAGTTAGAAATTTGATTGTTTATTTTTTACTTAAATAATTTTTGTTTTAGCACATACAGTTTAATCACACACAAAAACACACATACACAATTTAAATTATTTAAATGTACAATAAACTCAAATATTAATATTACATTACACAATTTTATAAAAATAATTCAATTTTAATTTATTTTATATACAGTCGAACATGGATGTAGCGAATGCAATTAATTATTGGCACTGATATTTATTTTATCACAAAAATTTCGGTCCTTTAGAGTTCGTTTTAGCGCTGTTCGATTGTAATTCGTATTATGTTGACAACTTTAATTCGACAAACAAAACTTCATTTAATATATTACTAAAACAATTTTATTATTATTTTCTTTATTATATTTTTATTTTGTTTAATTTGTTCTTAGTTTTTAATAAAACAAAACAAATAAATACACAAACACAGTTTCATTGTCCATTAATTAATACCAACATTATTCGTTATTAGTTTGAAATTCTCAGCCTTTTCCATATAACACTCCCCTCCTTAATAAAATAGATTTTATTTAAATAATAAACATTTATTTGTTCCCACGTACTTTAAGTTTAAATTTTTTGTCTGCTAATTATAAGCACAAAAAAACTTAAATAATATTAATTCATACATACATAATAATGAAACAAAAACTGGACAAAAATCCAATATATTTAATAATAAAAATTACACAAATAAAAGATGTTTTCATATTTTTGATTTGATTAAAAAAGAAGGGAGTTTGAAAAACGTATTAATAAAGATTTAAAACATTTTTGGCGGAAAAATTATTTTTAAAAAAATTACCAAGTTCGTTAATTGAAATTCGAATAAATTGAAAATGAAACGAAAATAATCTGTTTATTTTCACATCGAATTTTATTTCTTATATGTATTCATATACGAAATAAAACTCCATACAAACTAAACATTTTATTAAAAATATAAATTGCAGCTACGACGAAGTATTTGGGGGAAAATATCCAAAATGTAAACGCAATTGCTCCATCATAAGAAATGTTAATATTGTATGGGGACCTATACGAGCAAAAGCCGGAATAAAACCTTTAAAAAATCCCATTGGTCCAACATTTGCTATATCTTTTGCTACAGCCAGCAATCCAGAATATTGACCGGGTTTCGCATTCATAAGACGGGTTTTCATTACATCCAGAGGTTGAGTACAAAGAGTTGCAACTCCTCCCGATATGAGAGAGGTAAGAAAATGTGTGGGAGAATTGTCTTTAAAATATGTTGTACTCAAAAGAAAACGTTTCAACTGGAAAGAAAAATTTAATAATTTAATACAAAAATATAAAAATAAAATTCCTACATAATCATAGACAACATTTTGTCCAATTGTCATCATTACACCTCGTGAGACAGCCGCCGAACCACCTCTGAAAAGTGCTTGAATGCCTTCTTCTTTTGTCACACGATACAATCCATCAAACACATGTTTATAACTTCAGAAGACAAAGGGAAAAAATCAATATAATTTTGCAAAAATTGAACTAATCACATCAACAAAATATTTTTTAATACATAATAGGAAATCCTTGATTATTTGGAAAATATTTGCTTAATGTCTTTTACTTATATAATCCAATTTAAATACCCTCTTTGTTTTTCCTTAGGCAGTTTTGAATCATTTTGCATACGAACATTCACCATATCGGTCGGTACACCCACTACTCCCCCGCAAACACCGGCCGTAATGGCTAAAGCCAAAGTTTGACCTATATTACGGACATCAATATATTGTTTACCCGATTCATAGATACCAAAACGTGTTGTTGTATAAGTTAGTTGTCGTACTAGAGATGCTGACATGCCGCGATAGAATCCTTTCAGACCTTTTATAGTACATAGTTAATGTTATTAAAGTTATAGGCTTGTGCCATAGATAGTCTTTCATACCTCCTGCAGCATAAATATGACTTATTGTTTGAACTAACGTCTTTTTGGGCAGTTGTTGTGTTTGCAAATGGACTTTTATCAAGTCCAGAGGATGTGTAACACCCACTGCTGTAGCACTGGATATACCACCGAAATACCAACGATTTATCCGTTTTTCGCTTTTCATGTGGAATACAATATTAATGATTTTTTAATTATAATCGGAATAAAAGTTTTAGAACAAAAATTTGGATAAAAATAACAGAATAGTATCGAAATATTTATTTTTCTTACACAGAAACAAATATTGAAATATCATTTACTTATAATTACATTCAATTACATTTTATGTATTATGTTTTGCAATGTAAAAAGTATAAAATCTGTAAAAAAAAATCAGTACTAGCTACAAAATTGTTCTACTAAATTTTTAAACGATTTCTTTAACAATAGGCTACATTTTTGTTTTGAAATTTCAAGTGGGTGTGGCACTTCCCATATGACGTGAATATAAAAAATAAAATGTCTAAAAACGAATAGCTGGTCTTCAAATTTAGTACCTGAAGTTTGAAAATTGAATCGTATTATGATAGGTATCGTCTTCAATAATAATATTATATGTTTTATAACCAACATCAATGATCAATGATGGTGGGTATAAATTATTAAATTCTTAGATGATTTAGCCATGTCTGTCTGTTGAATGCACGATAGAGTCCGAACGGAAAGAGCTGCAAGTTAGAAACATTCCTTATAGGTAAGGTTTGTTTGGTATTGAAAGAGGGCAATATCGGTCCGGATCGGATAGCGCCCATACAAATGGACCCCCGAAAAGCAACTTTATTAACAGGCATAACTGTTTTCAAAATACGAGTATAGCGATGAAATTCGACATAAATAAGTTTCGTATGCCAAATTTTATGAGGCTTGTTCCATATTTGACCCGACCGCCCATATAAGGTCCCTTGCCCTAGGTTCCCTTCAGGAAATGATTTTGCTTATTAAAATACGTTTTACTTATTAAAAGATACGAGTATAAACAAGTTCTATACAAAACAAAATCTATATACAAAATTTGAGTATCGGTTCATAATTGACCCTTCCCGCATATAAAGTCACCTTCCAAAACCTTTCTATAAAATTTGTAGAAAAAATTGAAATCGGTCTGTAGACTTTATGAAATTTCGTACTTACGATAGGTGTATTCTCCATTTTTTCAACATTCTAAAATTAAAACAAACTTCATTCACTTTTTTTTTGCTTTTTTATTTTTCAAAAAAGCAGTCTATATTTTAACTGAAAATGAAGATTTTCACATATAGTTTTGTAAGTAAACATTTATATAAAAAACATGAACATATAAAACTTTTCTAAATAGACAACAAGTAGCAATATAAAGATATTTTTCTTAAGCTTTAACAAAAAATAGAAAAATCAAATGATGTGCGCGCAAATGTAATTGTAATTCTAAAGTATATACAAAATAAAAGTTGTCATTGAAACTTTTTCCTAAATCTTATAAATCTAAAACACATACAACATATTAGTACTCTGATTAGCAGGAATGTTAAATGTAGTTACAGTTATTACAATCATTACAATCATTACAATATTACATAGTTAAAACTTTCTGTTTAATTATTACTTAAAAAGAAGAAAACATGTAGTTGTTTATATATGTAAATTTGCGTATAAGAAAACAAATTACGAAATTACTTTATCAAAAAATGCAAATAATTAACAGCAATTAAATATGTTTGATTTTAAAATTTGTGTGCTTGAGTTTTTTTTTTTTTTGTTTTGTTATTTATCTTTTGTAAATTTGCTCTAAAAAATATTACAACTATTAGTAGAGTAGTAGCATTTTTATGCAAAAATTTGTTCGTTATTTAAAAGAAAAACTATAAAAAATTATTTGTTGTCCTGCTGAATTTAGAAAATATGTTTGTTTTAGTTTTAGTCTAAATCCCTTGTAGTGATTTTTGTCTACTTATTGTTTGCTGGGTGGCAGAGCTCCAAAATTCAAACGCAATTGTTCAAGGAATACGAAAGTTATGATCGTATGTGGGCCTAAACGCACAAAGGCTGGAATATAGCCCTTGAAGAAGCCCAATGGACCCAAACGAGCTGTGAATTTAACAATATCCCAGAGACCCTTAAACTCGCCTGGTTTGGCATTCATCATACGAGTCTTTAACACATCCAAAGGTTGTGTTAAAGTTGTGGCAATAGCACCGGCAGCCAAAGATGCGGTGAAATGTGTAACCAAATTATCATCAAAGTGAGGAGTCTCCAAAAGCATGGTTTTAATCTAGAATTATTGGAATTTTATTATAGTAGTTTGGATATAATCAAGTATTTAACTCTTACCTGATCATAGAAAGCAACTTGACCAATTGTCATTAATACACCTCTTCCAGTGGCAGTAGTAGCACCTGAGAATAAACGTTTGAAACCTTCATGGCGATAAACCTTAATAAGACCATCCAAAGCATTCTTGTAACTGAAAGAGGAAAAAGGGGAAACAAATAAAAAGTTTGATAAGTGTGAGCCGCTATTTCTTAACTTACTTTCTTCTCTGCTCTGGAGGCAATTTAACATCGTTTTGCATGCGGACGTTAACCATATCAGCAGGGGTACCCACAATACCACCGAAAGTACCAGCCAAACCGGCCAAAGTAATTTTGCCGAGGAAGGTGTCAGTGTTAATGTAGGGCTTACCCACTTCATAAATGCCAAAACGTGTCATGGAATAGGTCATTTGACGCAAGACAGAGGCAGACAAGCCATTATAGAGAGCAAATACACCCTGCTCTCTCACCACTTTAGCTGTTAATTGTACTACGGACAATTTTCCCTGTTGAGTTTGTAGGGTGACTTTGATCAAGTCAAGGGGATGGGTACAACAGGCAGCGCCAGCGCTGGCCAAACCACCGAAATACCAACGTCCCAAACGTTTAGACTTTTCTACGGGTACGGCAGACATTATTATTACTTTTGGCGAATATTATTTTTATTTTACGGAGGACGATGTCTTGAAATGTTTTAACGGTTGGTATTTTGGTTGTACTGTGGAAGAAAACTGCAACGAGAATATAAAAATAAATTTAATAAAAACAACAAACAGCAAGCTGAAATTATCAAACATTAATAGTATGTACATTAGTATCAATAAATTAATATGAATGTACAAATGTATGTATACAATTTGTTAGTACATACAATGAATTTATCTTTTAAATGACGTCACATATTATGTACAATGTACATTAAATATAAATTTATCAGTTTTCTTAAACACACGTCACCTCCATCATCATTACAATGATGAGTGTGGCGCATGTAATTAAGGAAGACCCTTGGCCTTGACAGAACCTACTTGAATTGTATTGTTGTCATTGTATTGAACAATCACTTTCTAATGATATAGGTACTTACTTCCCTTTTTTCTTTTCTATTCAAAAAGAAAATGAAACGAAATGGACGGATACTTTCACTTGAAATATTTGTGCAACATTTTGGAATGTTTTTGTTTTAGCTTTAATGGAATGTTGATCCTTATAAATTAAATTATAATTACAGGAACTTTCTTCTCTCGTTTCTTAAAAAATAAATTTATTGCATTTTCGATACGCGTAGAACGTAAACTAAAGTAAATTTTATTTAAAGGTGGTTTTAACCACCGGAAATAAAAAGTTTGTCACTACAAATTCAATATTCTATGTATCCGTCGTATTCAATTTATAAAAAATTTAAGATACACACAAAAAAAAAGAAATTTTCACGGTCTTCTGGGAAATGCCAAATGTGTTGTTTGTTTAGAAGACTAGGGGAAAGAAAAACAATGAGCAAATATCTACGAAAAAGAAATGTCAGTTTGTTTAGAAAGGAAGTAAAAGACAGAATGAAAATAATTGCAAAGTTCGCATAGAGGTTTTAAAATTGACTAAATCTGACTTTGCAATAAATTTTAATTTAAGTAAAACATAAGTAAAAATTCTTTACAATGTAAATAAATTAATATTTTATTTATTAATTTTAAACAGATTTTGTAATTTATTTCAGTTCTTTTTTAATTCTCACATTTTCTTGTTCTATTTTATATATTAGGTGCTGAGATTTGCTAAACAAAAGTGTTGTATTTTAAAATAAGAATAACTTTCCAGCACTGTTTGAGAAATGTCAAAACTGCCGCTAAGTGTGAATCAGCTGTAGAGACTTGCGCCGTTTCGGCTTAAGCCGACTAAGACTAGCCGCCGAACAAAATGTCAAAGCCGCCGCCACCGAAAATTTTTCAGCTTAATACGGCTTGAAAATTTCGCCATATTTTGTACAATTTACAAAATACTTTCGCTAAATTTGTGGAATTTTACAATATAAAATTAATTTGTTTTCATTTAAGCAAGTTTTCTTTTATCTAATAATAAGCCGCTCATTGAAATTTGGCCGGTGTAGAACTTTGCTAAACGTTCGATGTATATGCTTCGCCTCAGATATTTTCGTGTTTTCGCGCCTAATTCGAGTCGCTGCTTTGACTTCAAACCAGCTTCGTTGACGTCAACGGAGCTACACCTTTTTACATTGCTGGTATGTCATACCGTAAAGGGCTAGGGTATCGAACATGTGTATTTCAAATGGGAAGTGCAGTTGATGTCAATTCTGCCGACTGCGAAAAGAAATTCTGCTAGAATTTTTCGCGCCAAGCTGTTTTCTGCATTTTTTATTTGCCAAAAAAAATCTGTTGTTGTGTGTGTGCGAAAATCTAAAATGACTGAAATGATATTCTTTAAATAAAAAAATATTGTTTTACTAAAAATTGAAATTAATAAGATTGTATGCTATACTACTATACCGAGGGTCATTGTACAAAGAAACAGCAAGTGTTGGGTTGAATTTATTTAAATTGTTAATAATTATGATGAAATTTTTTTAAGGCGGGGTTTGTTTTCGTTTAATACCCAAAAGTGTTTATCGAAATCTATATTTGGCATATTTGTGAGATCTAGAAGATTAAAAAATGTAAGTAATGGTGTTAATTAATTATTTATTTGTCTATAAAGAACGTCTTTTCAAGAAAGAGGAGGCATCATGATGGTCTCCTGGAAGAATGCCCACATATATACCTCCCTAGTCACCTAGGCGGGTGGTGGTCTGTCGGCTAGTGGTGACATGGTATATTATCACCTAGAGGCAATGGACGGAAGCTGATTGCCGTATTCAGGGGGTATCCTTGGGATACATACTTATTATTATACCATTGATCTCAGCAGAATCACTACCATACACTCATAATAGAGCGCGATGTCTGTCTGGTGTGCCTTTCAGTGAAGCTCTTGTTGTCTCCAAACACTATGGTGGCCGAATATTTACAAGAAACAATTGTTAAGCCGCCTTTTATACAAATTTATAGCTTTGTAGAGAATGTCTTCACGGACCTAGAGGATATAACCTAGCTAGGTATGTAGATGTTATTTGGGCAAAATATTGGTACTAACCATTGTGGGCTTTATGTCGACTTTAGGTCCCTTATAGTTGTCACACTATACCAAATAAGCATTCTTGCTGGAATTAAAGTTTAAAACAAGTTTAATTCCAGTCAAACATTCAAATTTCAAGTCTTGAAATACACTTTAATTCAATAGCATTCTCCAGTGAAAACGAAACTTGAATTCAAGTCGAACATTACAATGTTTTAACAGTATAATTCAATGCACGAAATCTATATACATAATCTATATATATAAAATTCTAACGTTACTGACTGACTGACTGACTGATTCATCATCGCACAGCCTAAACGGTTGAAGCTAAAGAGCTGAAATTTGGACAGGAGGTTGGTCTCCCGCCAAATAGATCCACTAAGACGGAATTTTTGGAAATTCGAATGTTTAGGGGGTAAAAAAGGGTAAAAACGGGTAAATTCGGTAACCTTATATCTCCTAAACTAGAAAAGATACAAAAGCAGTTTAAAGCTTATCGCCGTTCATTTAAAAAATAAACGGACAGGTGTCTGGTACTTTTTTAAAATTCGGCCCCTTTAGGGAATAAACGGGTAAAAACTGTATTTTGGTACTTTTTTCGCACCCCATGTATCTTTTAAACCAGTGCACATTCAAAAAATATTTTTGACTCCTTCATAACTTAATGAAAAAATTAAAATATGAATTTAGTACTTTTTGGATATTCGGACGTTTAAGGGGTTAAAATTGTACCTATTTTTGGTACTTTTTTCATAAAACATTGTTTTTGGTTTATTAACTTATACATATGAATACATAATAACGGGCTCCCACTACGAT
This sequence comes from Lucilia sericata, assembly GCF_015586225.1. Lineage (NCBI taxonomy): Eukaryota > Metazoa > Arthropoda > Insecta > Diptera > Calliphoridae > Lucilia > Lucilia sericata. The sequence continues at coordinate 628,236 of NW_023994046.1, forward strand.
GTTGCAACTTTTTGGAATAGAATTTTTATTTCGTTAATGGGGAGGAAAAAGTACCAAAAGGGGTAAAAACGGGAAATTTGATTTTATTCAACCACAATGATCCAATTTAGATAAAATTTTTAAATTTAGAAACACTAAATATCCTAATGGGGTGTTATTTGGAACCCCGGTATCAAGTGATATTTTTTGGTACTTTTCATTCTCCAACTGGTCCTTTTTGAGTTTTCTATGATATTGAAATAGAAACATGAAATTAATAATAAAGGGACTTTTCGCTACTTTTTCGTTCTACACAGGTACTTTTTTGAGTTTTCTTTAAAATTAAACCTAGAAACATGAAATTAAGCATGTAGAGCTCGGAGTAAATGAGAATCTATAAAATGAGACTTTTTGGTACTTTTTCGTCCTTTGGCTGGTACTTTTTGAGTTTTCTATAAAATTTAACCTAGAAACATGAAATTAAGCATGCGGAGGCCTTAGTTAATGAGAATCTATAAAAGGGGACTTTTTGGTACTTTTTCGTCCTTCGACTGGTACTTTTTGAGTTTTCTATAAAATTTAACCTAGAAACATAAAATTAAGCATGTAGAGCCCTTATTAAATGAGAATCTATAAAAGGGGACTTTTTGGTACTTTTTCGTCTTTCGACTGGTACTTTTTGAATTTTCTATAATATTGATCCTAGAAGCATGAAATTAAGCATGTAGAGCCTGGAGTAAATGAGAATCTATAAAAGGGGACTTTTTGGTACTTTTTCGTCCTTCGACTGGTACTTTTTGAGTTTTCTATTAAATTGAACCTAGAAACATGAAATTAAGCAAGTACAGCCAAGATTAAGTGATAACCTATAAAAGGGGACTTTTCGGCACTTTTTCGTTCTTCAAAAGGTACTTTTTGAATTTTCTATAATATTGAACCTAGAAACATGAAATTAAGTACGTAGAGCCCGGAGTAAGTGAGAACATATAAAAGAGGACTTTTTGGTAATTTTTCGTTCTTCAAAAGGTACTTTTTGTGTTTTTTATAACATGAAATTAACCATGTGGAGCCCGGAGTTAATGAGAATCTATAAAAGGGGACCCTTTGGTAATTTTTCGTTCTTCAACTGGTACTTTTTTAATTTTCTATAATATTGAACTTAGGAACATGAAATTAAATAAAAGAGATATTTTGTTACTTTTTCGTACTTCATTGGTACTTTTTGAGTTTTCTAAAATATTGAATTTATAAACATAAATTTAAATAGGGGACTTTTTGATATTGCAGATATATATATATTTACAATAATATTTATTTTATTCCATTACGATGAGGGTAGCGAAGCACACTGGGTATAGCTAGTACATATATAAAATTCTAACGTTACTGACTGACTGACTGATTCATCATCGTAGAGCCTAAACGGTTTTAGCTAAAGAGCTGAAATTTAGACAAGAGGTTGGTCTCCCACCAAATAGATCCACTTAGACGGGATTTTTGGAAATTCGAATGATTAGGGGGTTAAAAATGGTAAAAACGGGTAAATTCGGTAACCTCATATCTCCTAAACTATAAAAGATACAAAAACAGTTTAAAGCTTATCGTCGTTCATTTAAAAAATAAGCGGGCAGGTGTCTGGTACTTTTTTTAAATTCGGCCCCTTTGGGGAATTAACGGGTAGAAACTGTAATTTGGTACTTCTTTTGCACCCCATGTATCTTTTAAACCAGAGAACATTCAAAAAATATTTTTGAATCCTTCATAACTTGACGAACAAATAAAAATATAAATTTAGTACTTTTTGGATATTCGGACGTTTAAGGGGTGAAAAATGTACCTATTTTTGGTACTTTTTTATAAAACATTGTTTTTGGTTTATTAACTTATACATTTGAATACATAATAACGGGCTCCCAATATGATGTTGCAACTGGTACTTTTTTGACTTAGAACTTAGAAACATGTAATTAAGCACTTGAGAATCTATAAAAGTGGACTTTTTGGTACTTTTTCGTTCTTCAAAAGGTACTTTTTGAGTTTTTTATTTTTCGTTCTTCGACTGGTACTTTTTGAATTTTTTATAATATTGAACCTAGAAACATGAATTTAGGAATGTACAGCCCGGATTAAGCAATAACATATAAAAGGGAACTTTTTGGTACTTTTTCGTTCTTCAAAAGGTATTTTTTGAAATTTCTATAATATTGAACATGGAGTAAGTGAGAACATATAAAACGGGACTTTTTGGTACTTTTTCGTTCTTCAACTTGTACTATTTGGATTTTCTTTTATAATGAACCTAAAAACATAAAACTAAGCAATCAGGGACTTGAGTGAATGAAAATTTAAACTGGAGTATTTCTGGTAATTTTTCGTTCTTTAACTGGTACTTTTTGAATTTTCTAAAATATTGAATATATAAACATAAAATTAAACACGCAGTATCCTAATTGAACGAAAATTTATCTCGCTTACGTCCATTTTGCAAAAAGGGCTCGATATCAATCGAAATCTCTATAGGCCATAGTTGACCCTGCCCCCTTCAATAATTGATTTTAACGTTTTCTACGTACTTAATAATACCATAATAAAACAATTTTTGTTGGAACGAAAATATGTAATGAAATCTTCTTCAGAAAATGACTTAAACGCACATAAATGGCTTTCAAATGTCGATGTCGACGAAATAAACATTTTTAGGAACCGAAACCCACATTTATGAAAAATAAAATTATGAGGATCGGTCCGCCAATATAACCCTCTTACAGAAAATCAGTTTATAGCTAATACATCATTCCAAAAGTTATCATTATGATAGAATTATGGTAGAATTAAAAAAAAAATACTTTAAATTATATATATTATTGATCCAATTCCACATTTAAGTCCCTAATCCGAAAATCACGGTGACGTTCTTATTAATCTAATGATCGGACCACTTCCGAAATTTGCTTTTTTACGACATATGATTTGCCTTACTTATTTTAATCATAAAATACCACTAAAATAGGAATAGTCTTCCTTTAGAGTTGCGAGTTTTCATACATTCTAAATTAGAATTTCTAATAATGTTTTCAAAGTGAAACTTTTGTAATATTTTTCAATCTCTTTGTGATCCCTTTAAATGATGTTGTTCTGGAAGAACTTTAACATCCATGTAAACATTTTGGGTAATAAACTGGGGGACTACCAATGAGGGGAGCGGAACCTCCCATATGAATTAAATACAAAAATTCGTTTATCTGGGAAACTAATATAACTAAATTCTTCAAATTTTGCACGAACAACTTTAATATTCATCTGAACATTTTGGAGAAAAAAGGGCGGACTTTCATCTGGGGGGCTTGGAGCTCCCATATGAATTAAATAGAAAAATTCGTATATCTGAGAAACTATTAGAGCTAGAATCTTCAAATTTTACTGAAGAACATTTAGAGAATAACGGGCGGACTTTCAATGGGGGGCTTGGCACTTCCCATATGAATTAAATACAAAATTTTGTATATCTGGAAACTATTAGATTATTCAAATTTTTCATAGATTAAATTAAAATCTTAATTAACGTTCGGAATAATTGGCGAAATTGCAATAATTTGCGTGGAATCTCCCATATGTAACAAATTGTATATCTGGAAAACCATTGTAGTTAGAATCATCAAAATTGTTAAGTAGGTTTCTTATTTATATTGCTTTTAGGGTAGCACAGCACACCGGGTATAGCTAGTAAATAAACAAATAAAATATATTTGTTTTTACGTTATTGATCATTTTCTTAATGCAAAATTTTTTAGAAACTGATTTTCTGCAAGATGTTTTATATGAAAGATAGGGTTAAATATCGGCAGATCCTAGTAAAACTTGTAGAAAGGATTTGTTTTTAATTTTTAAGAATTTTTTATCCATCCCTGCATAATTTCTCATGCAACTTTTGAGTTTGCTCTGTTTTGTTGTTATAAACAATATATTTGCTTCCAAAATCCTACTTTCTGATCTCTCGGATTCCGTTTTTATTTAAAATCGTTGAAAAATTAAAAACTAAACGTAGTTGAAAACTTAGCCGGCTTACAGTCGATTTTAAGTCGCCGCCGACATATTCAGTCGGCACAGGGCTCTGATCAGCTGTTTGATTGTCTTGCAGTGACCAAGTAATTTGCGAATTGTGTGTGTTTTTATTAAAAAAAGTGCTATATTTGTATATTATTTGTGCGTAAAAAACAATAATTAATAAGGATTTTATGTAAGTTATATTAATTTTTCTATTATATATATAAAAGTTTGCATAATTTTTATGATTTTGCGCGATTTGCACAATGTAGGAAATATTTGTTAATAACGTTTGTTCTTATGGGTGACTACATACAATTTATGAATTGTTTTGTAAATTTTATTTACTGATTTGAGTTGTATATTTCGGGACATATAGTCCAAACTATACAATTCCCGAAACTTAACCCGATACTGATTAAACAGTTGGACAGGATCATTACGGGCCATTCCTTTAGTAAACATTCTCTGCACAAAATGCACATTACCAAGGATGATCTGTTTCATATATATGTTCAACTGCAACTCGTATAATATCCAGAGGGCAGAGGTATAGATTATTACACTATTTTAGTTAAATCCATCAGTTGGATCGATAGGAAGCTGTAAAATGTGATAGGCATTTGAAATAATTGATGGTTTTTTATTCCTAGGACGAGCCAAGTAAATCTTCCAACATTTGCACGTGCGGAGGAGCACGCTCTAATCTTAAATTGCGAGAAGACATCATTTTTGCTTCGTTTTTCATGTAAAAAATAGTCAAGCTCTATTTTTAAGTTAAAATCAGAAAATTTATAAAAAAATTGGCTCCTTCGCGATTAGCTTTCCTTATTTTCTTTGGTTAAATCATTCATTGATATTAGAATACCCTACATACATATGTATTTATGGTTTTAAGATCATTTTTATCCATTTTAGTTCACATTTATTTTCAATTATACCAAAAAGTTCCCAATTGTGGAAAATTTGGAGGGTTATGTTTCTTTGGGACAAATTATATATTTTTTATTTTTTTTAAGTTCTGTAATGTGGTATAATTATACCCTACACCACTTTAGTGGGGAGGGTATATTGGATTTGTGCTGATGTTTGTAACATACAAAAATATTCGTCCTATACCCACCTTAAAGTATACCAATCGGCTTAGAATCGTTTTCTGAGTCGATTAAACTGTGTCCGTCTGTCCGACCGTCTGGCTGGCTGTCCATGTAAACCTTGTGCGCAAGATACAGGTCGCAATTTTCAAGATTGGATGAAATTTGGCACGCACGTTTTATTTGACCCAAGGACGAAGCCTATTGAAAATGGTTAAAATCGGTCCATTATTTCACCTAGCCCCCATAGAACAGAACCCACCGAAAAGGGCTTCTGAGCTCATAATTATGTTAAATATACAGATATATCGATAAAATACGGCACAACTAATTTTTATAGAAGTCTTGATGACCCTGCCAAATTTTATAAAGATCGGGCCCCATTTGACCCTAGCTCCCATACAAAGTCCCCTTCAGAAAATTACTGTCCCAAATTAACTTATAAACACAAATATCGCAATGAAATTCAGCAGAATAAAATATTATGTAAATATAAATATGTATATTCAAAAAATTTTATCGGGCTTGATCCATATTTGCCCCTAGCCCCCATATAAAGCCTCTTTCAGAAAATTAGTTTTTCATCCATAAATTGCTTAAATGTATCGGAACAAGGGAATATTGAAGATAAATGCTTTATTATGAAAAATAAATCACATTTAATATTCATAACTTGTGTAGGGTATCATATGGTCGGCCACGCCCGACTATACTTTCTTACTTGTTTTTTTTAGTTCTGTAATGTGGTATAATTTTTCGTAATAAACTATGATCGGTATTACGGATAACTACAACAAAACTTTTCCTGGAATCTTTGGCTTGCGGATGCTTTGACTGTCAATAATTTCTTCCTAAAATATGTCTCGTTATCCATCACACATTTGCATTCTTATGAGCAAGATTAATTTCAGAAAGCTCACATACACTTTATTGCCCTTTTGTTGAGTTTCAAAATTATGTTTTTTCTTCTTTTTTGCACTCCCACGGATTCTAAATATTTCGAAATTATATTTTGTGATAGAATTTTGCACAATAAGCTATTTCTTCAGATTTTAGTTGTACCAAACTTTGTTTGGACTTTACCCCATTATATTTTCGACTTCTCTGCACTTTTTATTACAAGTTTTTATTTGACTTGCTTCGTTAGTTTGTAATGGTACAAATCTTATAAGTAAATTTCCTGTTGTTGCTGTTGTTGTAATAGCTAAAACGCGGAATTTATGGCGTTCCCGTAGTCCGATTTGCCACTCATTAAAATTTCGAAATCGGAGTTATGTTATAATGTAATTTTAAAAATTCCATTCGAAATTTAATCGAAAAAAATATTTTAAAAATATATACCCAATGTGGCTTTAGAATTTTAAAAAGTGGCTTGTGAATTAGTTAATGAATTAATGCAAAATTGGAAAAAAATCTAATTTGTTTGATTTTCTTGGTTTGTGATCAAACTAAACATAAACTAAAACAGTTAACAGGTTATATAATACTCAAAACCTTGTTATAAAATCCATTTTTTCAACTATTTTTCTTAAATATCAAAATTTTTAAGTTGCATTTTTATTATAAGCAGTTCCCCATATGTTTGTTCGTGTAAAAGGTTAATGACCTTAATTGTTCCATCCCAATACGATGTTTTTAATCTTCAGTTTATTATTGTTTTTGTTTGTTTTCATTTTTCGTTTTCCTCAAATATTTTATAGGTCTTTCTTTCAGCTTTTGTAACTGTAATTTAAAATTCAAAAAGGTGCGATGCGTTGTAAAAGAAAATTAGTTATTAGAAAGTCAGTCATCTTATTTAAATTACAAATTAACACTAAAAATGCATCTTCTAAAACTGGTTGTGAGGCGCATAAGATTTGAAATGCTGTATTTTTATCCCAAAAAAAAATATATATACTGGGTTTTAATTAAAAATTTATTATGCAAATAGAATAAACTGGCTGTGGTTTTCTATATAACTTAAAGAAATTCGTGTTAATTAAATTCTTCATTGTAGGGCATACATGCATACATATGTATATTTTTACAGGTATTTATGTTTTAAATCCTATTTAGCTTCATCACTATTCCACTATAAAAAATATTTTATAGAATAAAGTTTATAAAAAATAAATAAATTAATAAATAATTTTCCTGGTTACTTATTGATTCATTTGGATTTAAATATAATTATTTTGGGTAGAACTCATTCAATCTTGTAACAAAATATGTACAATCAGTGGGTTTATAACAATTTGCAAACATTGTTTAAATTTATCAAATGCTGCGATAAAAAATATTTTTATAATGACAAACAATTTTTCACCATTTCTGATTATTGTTATAGAAAATTTTTTTTTTTCTAAAACAAAAAAAAAAATACATTCTTTGTTTCAAAAATCCATAAAAATGACCACTGGAAAAAGATTATTAACATATGAGATTATGTTATGGAAAATTTATTTTTATCAATTTAATAGACGAAATAAGTAAATATGTATTAAATAAATATACTTGTTTTAGGTACAATATAAATTATTTATCAACACACGCTATTACCCAATTCTTCTCTTGTTTTATTATTTTTTTAATACATAACATTTCTGTTTGGTTGTTTTTATTTTGTTGACGAAATAAGGGGCTTGTTTTTTATAAAAATGTTCCGCATTTTGAGAAGCGTGTGTTTATATAAAAATATTATTATATTGGTATATTTTTGTACCTCTTGTTGTTATTTGTACAAAATTTTAGCAATATTTTTTTTTTACAATTTGACATTGACCACAAACGTTTTCTATTGTTTCACACGAAATTATGAATTTCGTTGGCTGGAGAGAAGATAAAGAGAAATTTTTAACTGAATATGTGTATAAAATTCTGATAAACAAATAAATTTGAAAATTTATTTAGACAATTTTTATAGATCAGGAATGAGGGTACAGAGTGATAGAAAGGGGATGTATGGAAGTAGGGGAAAGGTATGGAAGTAGTGTCAGTTTATGATGAAAAACAATGACAATTTTTTTTCAGATTTTCCATTTTGTATATAGCGAAAATTATCACGTGGGTTATCCATATATAAATAAAGATGTTTAAAAACATCATAAAAAATATAAATGTATATATATATATAGACTTTTTAGAAAAACACAAAATCATCAGATATTTCCCCAATAACATGTGCTATTTGCAAAATTAAAAAACAAAATCAAAAATTCAAAACACAAATTAAGTTGTTGAATACTTAATACATATGTACATATATACATATGTAGTTTATTAATGATATGCTGTTTTACCTGTATGTAGTTTGATTTCAAATAATTGCCTTAAAAACAAACCCCTTAATTTTTTTTATTAATTGAAGAATTCTTGTTGAAACTCTTATCAGGCCTGTTTATTCTAAACATTACATAAAAAACATTTTTATTAAAATACATTTATTTATATGTTTTAGATACATATGTATGTATGTGTGTGATTATGTTTGCGGAAAATAAAATAATACTAAAAGGTAAAAGTCAATCAATATTTACAATTTGTATACAAAAGAAACATACAATATAATGTTTGTTTCATTATAGACTTGAATGTATATAGGAGATTAGGGTGTAATACAAATTTATTATTTTATTTTGTTACCAGGTTAAAAAGAAATAAGTTTAATAAGTTGATTTAAAATTTAATTTTATTTAGACATTTTTAAAATAAATAAATAAACGTTTTGTTGAACTTTAGGCATTTCTTGCTTTAAATATTCTATAGATTGGATAAACAATTTAAGTTCGAATTACTAAAGAAATCATTCTCCTATTGGATACTTTGGTTATAAACATAAATGTTTTTGTTTTTGTCTTTTCAAGTAGTTTTATTTATTTTCTAATAATAATTTCATTTCAACATTTCTAAAATTAATTAAATACCTTTCATTTTAGTGAAGAAAATATTGATAAAGTTCAATTATAAGTATTTTTTTTATCACAATAATAAAGATAATTTTGAGCTAAATGTTACCTGATTATCGTAAACTGCTGTCAGGGAAATTTTTATCAATAAAATATAAAACATAATAAGCTGACAAGAACTTGAACTTATAAAGTTGTTTATCTTGATAATTTAAATAAAAAACTTTTAATCTAAAAAGTGCTATATGTATATACTTTCGTTTCTAAACGAAACCTTTCATGGAACCGAACTTTTTATATATGTACCTAGGCCAATACAGAGAACATAATTATTATTAATTCCCTAATTATATATAATTTTTTGAATTAATGCGTATACATATATACGAAAACTTTATATAGGTGTTTTATATTTTAATTACCCCGGAAACTAAAATATAATATAACACAAACATTTAAAATTTGCTTGTTTATTTTTTAAATTTATATAATTAAAAATTGTAGAGATTTAGTTATTTTGTTTGAACTGTACCCAAAAATTAAAAAGAAAACAGATGTAAATATTTTGAAAATGTTTTGAAATTTCACATCATTACGTTTTAAATAATTTTCCAAATAAACAAACCGAAAGATACTGGTACCTCTGTAAACGAAAACAAACATTTGAATACGTTTCTCAAACAACCTTTTCGCAATTGCTACGTCATTTTTGCTGTTAACATTTGTCTCTAGACACATGTTAACAATGTTAACATTTGTCTCTAGACACTCTAGATAAACGTTAGTTTTTTTTTTTTTTTTTTTTTTGAATGACAACAACATTTTCTATCTCATAATGTCCTCTAATCACAGTTGACACCAAACGCGTGATAGTTTTGTCAAAATAAAGTATTACTTTTTATAAGAAAATCCAAAATATTAATTAGATTTTTTTTTGCTTTTTGATAATTTCATTAAGTTTTTGCGTTAATTACTTTTGTTGTTTTCACATTTGCTTAATAAAAAAAAAAGTAAATAATTTTCCGTTTTGAACTTTACCTTGGAAATGTTTGTGCAATTGTGAATATCAGCTGGCTGGTCTGGTTTATTTGATATTTTGTACGTCGATTTCTTTTGTTACAATTTGTAACTAATTAGTTTTATTTATTAATATTCTTTATTTTGTTTAAATGTTAATGTATGATTTATAAAACATACATTTATTTGATGGTATTTTAATTTAATTTAATATATTTTATTTTCCAGTTTATTACTTATTTTCCCTACAAACGAGTATAAAAAACTGAAACGTATTGAATCATACGACCTGCCACCACAAACTAATGTTAGCTCTAACAACTCGTATTTTGAAACTTATGAGTGCTCAAAAACGCTCTAAACGTTTAACGCTAGCTAGTGGCAGACGAACGAGACTAGCAAACAAATAGTCGGCGTTTACATACACTCAATGAAATTTAATGGAGGGCAGGGCTTTTATCCAACCCCATATTCATTGCAAAATTTGTATTTTATACAAGATTTATAAAATATAATTTACATAGGCTTGTTGATAGAATAGTCCGTATATTAGTTTAAATCATATTCTATAGACCTGTCTATATATTCATCTGCTGACATGTTTACTGAACGATTCAATGTTTCATAAACTATTTTGGATCTTCTAGCACAATGGCTAGAATCTTGTTTTTCTTTAATTTGTTTTCAAAATCTATTGAAGGCAAACTAAGTGTTAGTGATGTTAAATAAATTTCCTTGAATGTTGTGTGAGCAGATTCTTATGCTCGTTTGCTTTAGCTATTTTATTTTTGTCTAATCATCGACAACATGTCATTTATTTTGCTTCCATAACGCTTGGTGTATAACAACAAAGTTTTTACTGTGATCTTTTCCAGAGAACAAAGAAGACTATTAAATAAAATCATATTGAATAGTTTCTTATCAATTTCTCTCCCGATTTATTTAGGAGATTTCTTCAAAAAATATATATGTATGCTCATCAGATTGATCGTTAGTTTTAGTTAAAAAAGCTTGTTTATAGAAAGCCCTGGCGTTTTTTGATTAAAAGTGCGTTTAAACTACGAGTTAATAATATACATTTTATTTATTTTTATGTATTTCGTATAGAGCATGTAAGTTTTATTTAATTGTTTAAATTTTACTTTTATTTGAGAGATATTTTTTGTTTGCATTTTTCATATTCTTTATTCAATAATCTCATATTAATTGTGAGTCATTTTAACAATTTCTAGTACACGTTTTGTTCAAATTATCTATTAAATGGTTATAATTTCAAATAGAAAATGTATATGTGTTTTTTTTTTTGTTTACACTTTGGTTTTGCATTTTTGAATATCTCATTAGAATATATATATTTATCAGATATTTTGTACCTAAGTATGTTACACGTTCCTGCTTTTATTAGCATTTATTAAATTTTTGCTAGTCCATTGCAATTGGTAAACACGTTTCTATAGATATCCCACCAAATTATAATTTTTTTATAAATAATTTCCCAAAAATAAAAGGTTTCTTTTACAGCGCAAAGCAGGAATCTAAGCGCTTTATATTTAGTATACCAATCGGGTTAGGATCATTTACACCGTTGATTAAGATATTTCTGTCCATTCTGATATGGATTGTTTAATCAGTTTATCCTTACGACTTATCAATCAGATATTAGAGAAAACTATGCCAACACACTTGAACTTTTTAATTATAAAATGAAAAGAAATAGAATAAAAATTATTTTAAATACATAAAATAACATTTTAAATAAAAAAGAAATTATAATTGTTGTAATTTTACCACTTAAACAGCTAACAGCTACATCATTGTGGTTTTCTTCACAACATTTTCAATTGTTAATTTATAAAATAATAAAATCGCGTACATTTTCAAAAACCATTGAAATTATCATAAACAATTGGTGGCTCTACTCTCTCTCTCCATTTGTTGGTAAATAAAATTATAAAACATAATTAAAATGATATCATTTAATTACAGTTGCAATTGGTTTTTAGTTTTATGTGGCAATTTTTATATTTTTTTCTCTTAATAATTTAAAATAGTTTCGATGACAACAGAATGCGTGTAAATAAAATAAATAGTAGATATTTATTTAATTAATGGATACACGCACTACAAATTTGAAGAGTTTGGATTTTAATTAAATTAAATTGGTTCTTTGTCAGAATTGATAACAATGAGTTTTAGGATTAAAACATAATATTGGGATAACAAATACGAATATATTAAAAAATACTTATTTTAAAGATATTATTTACTGTAGTACTTTTATTGAGATAATTTATGAATATTATTATCATAATATGACAAGTATTTTTCAAGTAGTACATTGTTATATTTATTTATTGTACTAATTAAATAATTATTGTTGTTAACTGTTTACTTTTTGCATACAGCAAGTCCATTGAAAATATTTGAAAAATAGAATGTGTTAAAATGATGTTGTTTAAGTTCTAATTTTTAAAATTTTATTTGTTTAACTTATTTGCAAATCTATATTTTAGATACAATAAATATTTTTCATACAATGTTTAAGATTTAAAAAAAGGTTTATTTCTGCTATCACAAGCAATAACAGCTTAACTGGAAGTTAAATGAAATCTGTTTAAAGAATTATAAAATTTTTAAAAATATTTAATTCAGAGAAACTATATGAAGATTTCGATTAAGATAATTGTTCATCATTTCCCATCACTGCTGTATTTCTTAACCTGTTGTTCTTGCTCTGCTTTGTTTTAATAAACAAGCAAACTAAATACAAGAACAGCAATTACCGTATGAAGCTGTATGTTGTTGTTTTTCCTTTTTTCAACAGCATCCACAAAAGCTCATTTTTTGATGAAATTTTCAGAGGTTGTTCATACATATTTTCGATATTTATGGTCCGATTTTTCTGATTTTAAATATGAAACTTCTCGAAAGCAAGTCTGACAAAATTATTCAAGATTTGGATCCCAAAGTTATCTGGGGACATATAGACTTTATGGGACCGGAAATAATATTGTAGAAGTTACTAACGGAATGACAAACTTACATACATACATATATACATATGTACATCATTTTCTCGATATTGAAGGCTATAATAAAAAAATATTTTATACAATGGCATCGGTACTTCAATTATATTATCCATTTATTGAGAGCTCCGTTCGGCATCTGGCCCATTAGCTCAGTTGGTTAGAGCGTCGTGCTAATAACGCGAAGGTCGCGGGTTCGATCCCCCCATGGGCCATATCGCTTTTTGTTTTATTTAAAAAATTATTTTAATGTTTTTTTTATTTACGTATTTTAAAATTTCGAATCCTCGAATTAAAACAATTAATCCCGATAATATTTATGCATAAATACGAAAAACAAATATGTCAGTCTACATTAATAACAACTCTCTACCTATTATTCGATTTCTTTTTGATTTTCAATAAAAAGACTAATTAAAATTATCTTCTTAACATAAAATAACAAGGTGTGTAACAACAAGATAACAACACCAGACTAATCCAAGTGTTTATTTTGACAGCGGACAAACATCGGCCCATTAGCTCAGTTGGTTAGAGCGTCGTGCTAATAACGCGAAGGTCGCGGGTTCGATCCCCTCATGGGCCACATGTTTTTTTTTTTCATTTTACATTGGATTTTCACATGAACCTCTGGAACGACCGACCTGAGCCATCATAACTCGGCCAAAGACCATTAAAATCAGAGATAGCTGTATTTATAAAAAACCTTTTGTAATTTCGACGGCAACACACCGAATCATTAAATGTATATTCCGGTCCCCTTTCAAACGATAATACATATTGGATATTTTGTTTCAAAACAAAAATTTCAAAAAAATAATTCCAAAATACCTTTTTTTAATTGTGTCCAGCTCACCAACGGTCATCGCTAGACTTAAAATATTTTGGGAATCATCTTAAACTAAAGCAATGTAAATTTTGAGAGGAGTAACAAAAACACGTTTTTGCTTTCCATACAGAGTGAATCGGTCTAATATACATACATGTTAATTTTAAAGCATACTTGTGAAATTTATTGAATCCTATCCTGATCAGGAAGTGACTTTAACAATAAACAAAACCTCTTTACCAATGATATACGATAAGTCAATCCAACCTTTTTACCACAACAAAATTATCCCTCCCCAGGAGAATATAAATTATTTTTATTCTTAAAAAATTTTAATTCTCAAGTGGTTTGTTACTGAAATTTTCATAACGTATATGTACTTTCCAGGTTTAAAGAAGAATATATGAACCTTCCTGTTAGGCAATTTATTTGTCAACTTTTAAATAATATTTGAATTACCTTGTTAATGAATTTATCATTTTCAATTGCTTTGTATACAATAACCTAATACTAGTTTGTACTCTGACAGCAGATAGACATCGGCCCATTAGCTCAGTTGGTTAGAGCGTCGTGCTAATAACGCGAAGGTCGCGGGTTCGATCCCCTCATGGGCCAAGTTTTTTTTTTTTTTTTTAATTAATAATAATTTTTTTTACAAAAAAGAAAATATGTATGTAAATTTTTATTATATATGATTACACCGAAATTTTACTACGGAAATGAAATTAAAATTCTTTTAAATTATAAGGATTTGGATGCAATTTTTCAGTTTTGTTTTTGCTAATTTATTAATTAAATTCCAAACGACTTACATCAAGGGGAAAGCAAATAAAAATGAGACATTTGTAGTGCAAAACGAGCTTTTCTTTTATTTATGAACTTTTAACAAAAATTACTTGTGGTTTTAACACAAGTACATAAAACATCCCACCAACTGCAACAATAATAGCTGGAATTCTGTCATGTAAAATGAAGCTACTTCGTACAAATTGCACACAGAATAGTCACAAATTGTTTACACAGTTAGTTATTTGGGAGGCTGAGTGAGTGCTACCACTCACAATATCATCCACCAATATTACAAACTTAACAAATCCTCATGATTGTTTTATGACCTCCAGTGCTATTGTACTGAGTGGTGTTCATCTGGTGACAACTGAATTGTTTGAAGTACATACATAGTTGGTTGGTTATTCTCCTGGTTGGCATGTTAAAAAATTCAAATTGCAAATTTTAGGTTTTTCATTCTATTTTTCTTTTAATTAAATCGTTGTAAATGTTTCTTGGCACATTACATTGTGAAATGTGTATTCAAAAGTTCATTGAATCGTGAGATAAATTATGTATAGACACAGATATTTTTTATCATTTTTCTAAAAGTATTCCATAATATTTTAGAATTCTTTCTTTCAAAGTTGTTTATTTTAATAATTGATAATTTTATTGATTAAAACTGAATTAAGCAACATTTGTTGCAAATTGAAAATAGTGTTCTGGAGGACTTATTTACAATAATATTTCATTGTTTATTTTCTTAAATTTCAGAATAATGGCTGCTTCTGTTTTATTTGCTTGTGGTTTGAATGAGCAAAAACTGCCATCATTCATACACATCAGTGAGGAATCCAATATTGATGGAAGCTTCTTAATTAGCTCCATTCTGGGTCAACGTTTGCGTATTTCCAATGCTGGCACCTTACTCGTATGTTTGCAACACAACTATCAACACTATTTTAATGCTGGCATGCGTTTGGGCTATAATTGCAATATATTCTTGGGTAAAACTCTTCGTGTTATAGACTCTCTGAATGACATGGCCGAGGATTTCCTTAACAGCAAATGGTTGACAAATGAATGCCGTTTCACCGATTTACTGTTGGCCGATATTAAGCAACAAATATCAGGCAACAGCTTTACATCCCGTATTAACACCACTGTTATTATTGATAATTTGGCAATTTTGTACAATTTGGGTGCCACCAAGGAGGACATACAGAAATTCTGTCATAATCTGGTAGCTCTATCGCAAGAATTTGAGAATTTAACCATCATTACAAAAATGAGCAATTGTGACATATACAATCTAGATGATAATAATGTGGCCAAATTGGGTTCTTTACACATCCGTGTTGTTAAACTTAAAAGTGGTGTATTCCGTGAAGTAGATGGTAAATTGTTGATTAAGAAAATACAAGACGAGGCCGACAACAGTTACGAATGCAATTATTCATCAAAGGAGGTTTTGTACAAAGTCAATGATAGAAATGTAAAAATTTTCAATCCAGGAGAAATTGGTTTAAAATCCTAAATAAAACAAGCAAAATTACACAACGGTAAGTTTATAAATATTAAGTTGTTTTTGTACACAACTGTTTTTAATATATATTTTTTCTCTTTTTAGATTGAAATCATTACATTTAAATCAACATACTTTAGAAATCAAAACCTGAATTTACAAAATATAAGGTGTTTTAAATTCATTTGTAATAAATAAAATATCTAATAAAATTTTCTAATTTATAGGTATAAATCAGAATAATGAATAACTCTATAATGTAGAAAAGTTAATCTTCAACTTACCAATATTTCAACATTCTTAATAGATAATCAAGACTCATTATTTAAAACTCACTAATTCACATTTAATTGATACAAAATTTTGCTAACTTTATATGGTTACCAAGTAAGTAAATCATTTCATTTCAATTCATTTTATTTTCTATTTTAATTCATTTAAGTTCCGCGAGTATATTTTTGTATTAGTTTCCCATAAATTTTATCATTAGCCATTTATTTTATATGAACATACATACATATTTGCAAATACATGCATATAAAAGTCGATTTATTTTATTTACAATAGACATAACAATTTGCATATTGTTTGAAATTTAGCATTTTATACTACAACTCCCTTGTGAATGATGCTCGGTGGCATTAAACGATGCCTTGTGTATTGTTTTCCCAGCCAAACGTCGATATAATACAAAACGCATTGCACTGTTAGTACCAAATAACGGGGAGAGCTAACTATACTTTGGTATCATCCATACACAACCACAAATCACTTTCATGTCATTGTTCCATATAATTCCCTTGAATTTCTCTCTAGTTTTCTCCCTCCTAGTATTTTACAAAATAATAGCCTCCAGTTTTTATATATTTTCTCGTTTTAATTCGCGTTTAAAACACAAGTACTCGTACATGGCATAATCAAGTTTGAAAATGTATTTTTGCTCTTGTTAATTCTGCAAACCTTGCAAATCTTTTCTACAATACGGTTTCGTTTTTTTCCTGTTAGAACTTGTGCATTTATTTCCTTGGTTGTATTTTATTATTATTAGGTATATATTTTTATATTTAGTCAATGTTTGTATAAAATTTATTGTTTATTTTTCTATATACTCGTACTTGCATTATTTTTAAGCCATAAAACGTTGTTTTGGTTTCGCTCTTTATTTTTATGTATTCATAACATAATTTTTATTACGTTTTTTACATTTGCCGAGATCTTAAGAAATATTGTCTTTTTATGTGTTTTTTTTTTAATTTCATACTTTATTCAATTTATACTTCAGTTTTTAGGCAAACAAATATTAAAATTTTATTATTTTCTTTACAATACTTTTTAAACAGTTATTTAACTGTTATGTATGCTATTAAGCATAATAACACTTTTTTTTACAATACAGTGGGGATTTGCTTTTGTCAGTTCGTTTCAAATTGTAGGTCGAGATTTTTCAAAATAGGTTTTTTGTAATATTAAAAAAAAATAACAAAATAGGTGGAACTGAAAAAAATTTAGAATCAAAATATATATAAAAAATCATTGTTCCGATATTTTTTAAGGTATTTTATTTAATTTAATATATACATGTATGTGGAAATGTCAAGATTATATGTCTATAGATAGGAAATTGACTATTTTTTTTAATTTTGTTCAGGAATCCTGCAATTCCCAAAAAGTTTGAAAATCTCAAAAAAACATTTCATCGGGTTTTCAGCTTAATGTCCATAACTTTTTAAATAATTTTCACTAATCCCAGATTTATTTGGAGTGTAAATAGATTCCGAAAAAGGAATAAAAAAGTCGAATCACCCAGAATTTTTCCTCATTTTATTCTTTTAGTCCTGGTGACTTTTGTCCCAATTATTATTAAGTTATGATTTTTGCAAAAATTTTAGCACTAAATTTATATTTTTGGATTTGAATAAATCGGTATACCCTACTCCTATATCTCTCTTATTGTACTGAGATTAGTATGTTAGTAGCGTTCATATATAGTGTACAATACTGAAATCATATGGAATATTTTTTGTCCAAAAAATTAAATGAATTTTTCAAATATTTTCAATAATACTTTAAATGTTTCCAGTTTTTAATAAAATATTTGATGATTTCAATAATTAAAAAAGTTAATTCAGGGGACACCCGGGTTTGAACCGGGGACCTCTCGATCTGCAGTCGAATGCTCTACCACTGAGCTATATCCCCATATTAGAACTTGTGACTATACATCTACTTATATCGATTGTTAGTTGACACACACAATACCGATCACTTTTTATGTTCTAGCAATAAAAATAGCTACACATTTAAAGTTGTTTTGTTGTCTTTGACAGTACATATAGCTTGTTAGTGATTTTAATTCAATGATGATTATCAAAGTACACTAACTTCTGTTTTTAAATAAACATTTTAAATGTTAATAAATTTAAATTATTTTACATTCCTATAGTATTTTATTTTATTTTTGTGTAAAGTAAAATATATTAAGTGACAACACATGTTTGCATATTTGTATAAAATTTTCATAAATTTAACAGCTTATATCTTTTAATATTTTTAATGCATTTGTGGCAAATGATTTTATAAAGCAACAAGTTTGTCTATAAAATCAAAGTAATATACATAAATAAACATGTAAAGAAATATAAATTGGTTTAAATTATATGAAAGGCACTCAGATGAGAGTACAATTTAAAATGTAAATGTTATAACATGAAAAAAACATAATTTGGTGAATTTTAAGGTTTTTTGAATATTGCTTTGTTACTTCCAAAAAATAACAATCCGATAAGAATCCGTTCTCTTCGGGGCCTTCATAGGGATATTCACAAAGTATATGCATAGGTATTATATACATACATATATTTAAAATTTGAAACAGTGTCTACTTGTATAGTTGTGTAAAAAGATAATCGCTATAACACTTAAGTTTTCTTGTTGACTGACTATATAGTTAGTTTTAGTTTGTTTTTGGAACTGTTGACATTTTTCTTTGTTAAATATGACGCCTTTGAAAGAATTTCTCATCAACCCATTACATTTAGATACTAGATTGACTCACTAACTTTGTATATAAGCCAATGGTTAAGTGAGTGAGTAACTTACAAATTGAGTTCATGAGTGGGTGAAAATAAGTATGTATGTATGTTTGTAAGTTATTTTGTGACGTTTTTTAAATAACTGCCATAAACTTACAACAACTCAAGTACGTATTAAATAAATCGTTTATAACAACCATATCATTTTAGAAACTTGTACTAAATGGTATGATTTTTGTTTTGAAAATTCTGTAGAAATTTGAATGACGAAAAGTTTTTAATTAACGTTTTTGTTATATTATTCTTAACAGGACTTTTTGTGCTTGTGTTTTCAAGCCATTTAACTCGGTCTCATACACTAACATCTCACCCTAATACATTATTACATCCAGATAATAATTTATTTTTGACAGGTGAAAATGAGACTAACGGGGTTAAAGTCTCAGGCATTTTTTAATTAAAACTTATTATTATTATGACGAATTTCATATATTCGTACGTTTTATTTAAGTCCTTTAAGTGGGAGTTTTATACATTGTTGAGTAAACAACATTCCTAATGTGTGTACGAGTCAAACGACAAATTTAGACAATGACTTAAATTTGTTGTGGTTAATTTTAGCTTCAAATGTAGACAAGAGAGAAAAACATACATACAAACATACATATTTATTTATAAATAAAATAAGGAATGTTGTTATTTTTAAAAATGTGTAACAGGACTGTTTAAATGCAAATGAAAAGATATTTTATAATTTTATTATTGCAAAATAATTGTGTTAAAAGTCAAGAGTAAGGATATTAGAGGATTAAGAGTGATGAAATATTTTCACAATTTAATGGTATTAATTAAGAATTTATCACAATTTTGTCAGCAAAGAAGATTTTAAATAATCACAATTCTTTAAAGTTTAGGTGTGGGTGTAAAATGTTTGCTTTGTGATGGGAAATGTGTTTCTTGATTTAGTTGTATTAAATAATCGTAATATGATTGTTTTTGTTTATAATTTAAATAGAAAAACTTGAAAGAACATAAAACGAAAAATAGTTACTCCTTAATGTAGAGAACTGAAACAGAAATAGTTCCGTAATGCGTTATCTAGGGCCTCACTTGACCCCTCCCTCCTTGAGAAAATGGGTTAAATGTCCACAAATCGCTTAAAAAAAGGCTAATATCGCAATGAAATTTAGGATAAATACATTTTATGAGGATCGGTCAACATATCCTGCCAGCCCCAATATAAAGGCTCTTTCAGAAAATTAGTTGTTAATCAATAAATTGCTTAAATACATATATGGGAGGCAAATATAATTTAACTTAAATGCTTTATTGTGAAAAATAAATCACAATTTATTCTCTTAACTGGTATGGGATATAGAAGTTTACATGAAAAATATATTAACCTCTGACATTTAAAACTGGTTTAATTTATCAAAGAAATTAAGAAAAAGAAAAAAACAACGATCTTTTTTGATGTATGTCAGTCTTGGAGCAAATGAGCGATATGTTTTACTATGTGTTACATATTTATAAATACGGACGTTAGATTATAGTTAAGATTTCAATGGCGCATTTAACAATTTAAATATTTAAAAAATTGCGTTAATTACTGGACCTTTAGATTACAGGAAACCATTTTACAAAATCATCAGATGTTATTAATAAAATATTAATGAAACATTTTCAAAGCACTTTTGCAGCTGTTATATCTCCCAGCAAACATAATCTGCCATCATTAAAGTTCTGGTTTATAATTTAAACTTTTTAACAATAAAAAATATAAACTACCTTTTTATGAATCTTTACTAGAGTGTTAAGTGAATTAATTAAAACTCAAGTAATAGTATAATAAACATTGTTAATTTTATAACTAAAAGGAAAAAATCAATGCGAAAAAAGAAAATAACTGAGAAATCCACAACAATTCATTACAAGAATATATAAATCTTCTTCAAATAACTTTTTTGCAGATTACTCAATTGAAAAACTTTTCTCATGGCATATCATCATCATCATTAAGTTGTTGGAAAAAAATCAAGGGCAACCAACTAACGGCAATAGTGAGTGAGTGGTTGGAATGAAGAAGAAAATTACAATGTTCTTTTTAACTTTCACGTTCGTTAGCAGCGATTTTAGTTAATCATTTTTACACCCACGTTAAAGCTAATGAATATCTAATTCATTCATACTCATCTTCCATTCATATGTTTCAATCAAAATACACACAAACTTACTATGTGGTAAAAATTGTTGGAATCATTTAAGGAATGTGGTCATATTATTTCTCTTTCTTAAGATTATCTGTTTTTGCGTGTTATTGACTGTTTTATTCTGTCATGAATATGAATTTTATAAATACAGTATGTGTATAAATAATATTACTCTTTTTTTATAAACATTACACTAATATGGTTTGTATTACAGATCTAGGAACAATATATAGATCGGATCCTTATTAGATTTTAAGGCAATCTAGCCAGGTCCATCCGTTTATAAGTCTGTTAAAAACACGGTAGAGAGAGAGAGAACTGAAATTTATATTACGATTTCACCTAGTTCCCATACAAATGTCCCTCGAAATACGGTTTAAATATGTTGATTGTGCAATAATCGTGAACAAATTTTCCACAAAGAAATTTTATGTACATAGAAGCCCAGAAATTATACTCTAAAGTCAAACACAAATCGGTCCACAATAGTCCCCATATAAGCTCCTTCAGAAAATGACTTTATAGTGCATAATTTGACATATTCATGTTTTATAATAAATCAAATTACTCTACCAAATTTCATGTGGATCCGTTAATACTTGGCTCTACCAATTGGTGTTGGAGTGTTGCTGTGTGCCAAAATAATATAATGTTTAAAGCTTTCTAATGCTTGGCCACTCACTGTCCAATATAAATGAAATCAAGAAATATTTTTTTGTTTATCAATTGCAAAATAATGAAAAACCTTAAGAGGCCTTTTACTATGAAAATAAAAAATGCAAAATTAAATAAAGTTTTCCACGTTTTTCATGAGAATTTAAGTTGTAGACGGTACTTTTCCATAAGCGGTTGTTGTTGATTGGTTGAATAGCAGGTTTTCTGCCAGAATTGTTTGCTCTATGACTGACTAAATATGGTCAGTGAATATTGAAATTTATTATGTGTGTGGGATTTCTTTTGCGAGTGCTTAAACAAAGAGCCTGCAAAATTTCGTGTTAAAATCATGATTATAGTCCGATAAGTAAAAAAGGAAGAGTAAAAGGAAATCATCAAATTCTAACTACAACCAAACAAATAAATAAACCAGCAAACAAAATACACCAACATATAGAAATACAAAAGTTCGAAAGTTTGAACATCAATTTGCAATCAATCACAATGAAAAATGGGGACTAAAAGTTTGTGGCGGTAAATTAACACAAAACCAGAAAAGAAACGAGTTTCATATGAGTAGTGGAAATTTCTAAATGAAATACATAAACCCTGCATTTAAATAGAAATTGATGAAAATCCTATTAATTAAAGTTTCTTTTCACATTTGTTGCAATGAATTTAAGAAAAAATGACATTGATTTTCTATGGAATGTTTTATTTCATGACATTTCTTTTCATTTTGTTTAAAATAAAACAAAATAATTTAAGAAAGCAAAATAAAAGACGAAATAGAATACTTCCGCTTCCTTAGAATCATGTCAGGTCAATGTAATCATTACAAATATACATATGCAAACATGTACATACAATTTAATATGTTTGTGTGTGGGAGTTTAACTTTTGCGTGTATGTGCGTTTCAGTTTTTATCACTACATTACAACTTTCAATGATTGTCCTTGTCAAATTAAACTACTGAGTGTATCTTAAGTTCATAGATTTGTGTTTTTATGTCATTCGATACAGGATATTCTCTTTCAATCCTCCCCCCAAATACACATGTTTCTTCTTATGCAAAATTAATGGATATATGGCTTAAATGTTCTTTCTTTTTACCTTCATCATGTGGCTAAAATGTCCTGTTGCTTTGCCAGCCAACCATGGGGGGCAAATGACTTAAACCATTTTTACGTCTAATTTATGATTTGACTTAGTATGAAGCATCCTTCACTGCTATAATAACTAGGGAATTGTCAGTCTACAAGTCTGCCACAATCTTATTTACTTTGACCAATATGTTGTGTGGGCTGCACAAAGTTCAAATGGGATTTTACTTATCATTGATTTCTACAGCTTAGTGCAAAGATAAATAAATATGTTGTATATAGAAAATACATAAACTTTTTATTTGTGTTTTTAGGGTGTACTGGGGTGTCCGATTAGTCGATTGTTTTAATACACATTTCCTATAATACTACAACAATAAAAATTCTATGAAATTATATTTTCTAAAAATATTCAACATAATATAGATTAACTTGTAAAATGTTTAAGAACTCTTTAAGTAGAACATTTTTTTCCTGCAACAAGAAGTACTTGCGATAGAAAGAAAATGTAATTTATTCCAGGAAGAGTAATGTATTGAATAGAAAGTTACCTCTAGCATAATACGATAGTTAGTCTGATAAATTTTACTGGGTTAATTATAGTTTTTCTGTGTAGTAATTTTGATTGAATTGTTTTTCATTAATCGTGACACCTAAGCGATCGCAACGTGAATTTTAGACACTAATTTTTAGATCTATCGGACAAGAACTGTCGGACTTAGAGGGAGTCAAAGGTGGACACTTTGGTGATACAGGGTTCTATTCAAATGAGTGTAACTTCTCACATATAGGTCCTAGCAAAAATTGTCCACACTTTGACTATGACCAAAATGTCCAACTTTGATCCAAATCGGAAAACATCGATTTTAAATGTTGGGTAAGTTGACCCGAAATTGCCCATATGTCTATTATTTTCGGTCGGAGATCGATATTTAGTTGTAGTATTGCGAGGTCAGTTTCACTCCTATTGCTGAAATATCCGATATATAGATTAGTTTTGACATTGATTTAAAAGGAAAAAACAAAAAAAAAAAAAACAGATTCGAAAATTTTCTACTCAAAAATTGTACACTGAATTGACAATTAAAATATC